>NC_136067.1:1051670302-1052145302 GCF_964261635.1 Lissotriton helveticus
CCCTGAAAAAACGTCTGGTTAGATACCAGCAGAAAATAATGTCACGTAAACAAGAAAAATTCGAACGTGACGAAAATGACTATCGACAGGGGCGCATCCTGACGTTCGCAAAAAAGTATGACGCACCTAGGAAGGCCATGATCCAAGGCACCGCGCTAACACCAGGCTCCAGTGCACCAACCTCAGAGTCAGAGGTAAGGTAACAGCGGATGAGTCAGGAGACGAACAACGGGAACAGAGGAGTGAAAGAAGGAGAATCCCTGCTCCTTTTCACGCGGAGTTCCAGCTGATCCGACAGAATTGGCTCAGAGGTGGCAAAAACAAGCCTCTGGAACGACAAGAAGAAGGAGGACTAGAAGAGCAGGAGGAGGCGGCAAAAGGAAGAGGAAAGGGCAGAACAAAACCCCAAACACGGTCATACCGCAAAACGAAGAAGTAAGAACTGGTGAAGAACAGGGTGATAATGGGAGGAACCTCACAGTGGTAAACCTCACAAATAAACTTCTGACCGATGAACAAAAAGATCTCCTCAGTCTTGGGCTTTCCTTCTGCCCTAATGCGGATCTCGAATTTACTCAAACTAAGATCGACCTTTTCAAGTTTACTAGAAAACTGAAGCTACACAAACATTTTAAATTAAGACCACACATTAGGGGTACGTCCAAACCCGGGCTCAGAATAACAGCTACTGACACCTTGATTGGTCGGGACGTGTCCTGCATGGAAGCCATGGAAGCTCTAAGAAGTGAAAGTAGTGTAGATGCTGACATGGACATTTCGGCAATGAATATGGCAGAAAGGGCAGTGGCCCAAGGTATTGAACAAGAAAGAGATGGGAGTCAGTTTAAACCTCTCTCAACGTTCATTCCCCAGTCTCCTTGGGATGCAATTGACGCCTTCTCTGAAGCCATGATGATGGAGTTGGTCAAAGAACGAAAGGTTTCCCACTCTATTCCCAGTAACATCACTCAATCCCAGAAGAAAGCCTTGCAGGAACTGTTAAGCGACAAACAAACAATTATAAAACCCTCGGACAAAGGAGGTAATGTCGTCTTAATGACAAGGGAGTATTACTATCAAGAGGCAATGAGGCAACTTTCGGATAGAAAATACTATGTCATCACGACTAAAGATCTGTATGATGCAAGTATTAGGGAATATGATAACTTGATCTTTAAGTGGTATAACCTCTCCATGCTTGATAAAGACGAACACATCTTTCTAAGAAGTAGCAACCCAATGATACCTACTTTTTATCATTTACCGAAACTACATAAAAACAGCGTCACTCCTCCTGGCCGACCGATTGTGGCATCTATCGGTGGGCTAACAGAGAATATGTCCAAATTTGTGGACAATTATATCTTCCCTCTGGTTTTGGGTCTGGACTCTTATGTCCAAGATACTAAGGACTTTTTAAAGAGAGTGGACAATATGGATTGGCAAGATGATTATCTTTTCTTAGTGATGGATATTACCAGCTTATACACCATCATTGAGCATGGACATGGACTATCTGCTGTCGAACATTACCTAAACCAACGTCCCATTCGGTTTGCGCAACATAATGTGATGTTAATAGAATTTGTGCAATTTTGTTTGGAGAATAAAATTTTTTTGTTCGAAGATAGTCTATACCGACAAACCTCTGGGACAGCGATGGGCACATGCTTTGCCCCCAGCTACGCGAACTTGTTCGTCGGCTGGTGGGAGGAGCATGTGCCCAGGAGCTACGACGAAGAGGGTGAAAGTGGGAAAGTGGTACATTGGTACCGCTACATTGATGACTTGTTCATCGTGTGGCAGGGTACAGAGGAAACGGCCAGAAAATACATCGATATTCTCAATGACAATATCTACAATGTGCACCTGTCTGGTACTATTAGTGGGGTGGCAGCTCACTATCTGGACCTACGGGTTCACATTGAGGATGGCCGAGTCCAAACGTCTCTTTATCGCAAAGAGACAGCAGGAAATTCTATTCTGTTTGCTAGCAGTGCCCACCCACCCAAGCTCGTCAAGAGTATCCCGTACGGAGAACTCTTGAGAATAAAAAGAAACAGCACCCAAGAGAAGGACTTCGAGGCGGCTGCCTCGGAATGCCTCTCTCGCTTCCGATCCAGAGGTTATGATGAGCCACTTCTGTCCAATACACTGAAAAAAGTGAGAACGATCTCGAGAGTTGACCTACTAGCTGAGAAAGTAAGGACGCCAGATAAGAACACTGGGAACGTCTTTAGAATGATCACCCCTTACTCTGCAGGTGCTGACAGACTGAGGAGCTTGATGCGAAAAAATTGGCACATCTTGCTCACAGACGAAATACTCAGAGAGGATCTGCCCGTGCATCCCCGGGTGACTTTTAGTAAGGCGAAGTCTCTGGGGGATGTGTTAGTACACAGCCATCTAGAACCCCTACCCACTCAAAGTAATACCAACACTTTGAAAACTATGAGTGGTTTTTTCCCATGCGGGAAATGTAAAGCTTGTAGCAACAGTCGTAGGGTTCTGTAATATGATATCCCTGATGCTGGTAAAACTAAGAAAATTAACAAGTTTATTACTTGCAGTACCACCTATGCTGTGTACTGTCTGATATGCCCATGCGGTCTCAGATATATTGGTAGTACCATCAACCAACTAAAACTGAGAGTGCTTGAACATCAGAGGGCTATCGAAAAGGTGGACCCCGCGTATCCAGTAGCGAGGCATTTTGCCGAATACCATCAAAAGGATAGAACGAAATTGCGCTACTTTGGCTTGGACCATGTCCCATCCAATCCACGGGGTGGAGACAGGTTAAGAAGGCTCAGACGCCTTGAGTCTAGATACATAATTGATCTGTCTACCAAGTTCCCCAAGGGTATGAATAGTGGTGAGGATATGGTGGTCCATCTGGGAAAATGAAGGGCTGAACCAGAGTACGTAGTCATCAGCATACAGTATTTCATCTTGTCTTTATACCATCCGCATGCCCTAATACTATGCACATCTGTCTGAAAGTATGGTCAACTGATGAGAAAATGTAGATATGTATATAGTGTATATACTGTGCTTGGATTATATGGTTATATCACATACCTAGGCTGATTATCAGCTTCTACAAAGTAATGTGTGCGTGTGTGTGTATATATATACACACATATATATTCCCATTATTAACAGCATATTGTATATTTACCATACGTCTCGTATCGAAACTCACCTCTCTTTGATTGTGCTAGTATCTATGTGTTTGTGTATATATTCTGACTTTGATCATTCTCTACATTAATCTAACTTTGATTGGATGGATTTCATGATTATGACCATTCTCCATTGTATAGTTATGATCATTTGTATATAGCTTGTTGTATATATCTCCAGCCGGACGGACGTTTGGCTGTTTGTTTTGCTGTGTTGCAGGATTGTTTAACTAATAATTTTCTATATCATTCATTCACGGTGGAATTATAGCACCTAACATTATTCATTTTGACTGCTGACATGAAGTAGGCCACTTCCTCCTTGCACATATTTATGTATAATTTCTAGCACCTTATTGTATGTGGTCATGAGTTTGTTTATATATTTTTTTCATTCAAGGGACCCTTGCCGATCCACGGCTATACTTCTTTTGTACAATCATTGGAATGCATTATTGAATTTGCCCTCTGCCTAATTGATTTAACCAATTCATGGTTTAAATCTGTATGGTTTTGATTCTTAGAAAACCATTCTAAGATGGCGCTCATAGTATTGCTGAGGGTTTAGTCCCTTGTTGATGTTCATGATTCACCACGTGATTTTACTTAAGGTGTGTTTTGGATTATGGGTTGTGACACCGACGAAGGCTTTTTGCCGAAACGTTTGTCTGTGCTAAATAAACTGCACGCTGCCTAGTAATTTCCCTGAGTGCTGCTCTCTTCTTTTACACCACGGAGAAGTTTTTTGAGCGTAATATATATATATATATATATATATATATATATATATATATATATATATATATATATATTTACGCTCAGAGTATCCCCTCTCCCAGCCGGGAAAGAAGCAAAGATGATTACTATTTCATCCTTAAAAACAATATCAAAATGTCAAAATGATGACATTTTGATACAGTTTTTAAGGATGAAATAGTAATCTTTGCACAATCCAAGATGGCGCTCACCAAATTGTGAAGGTGACTAGCCCTACCTCGATGTTGTTACTCCTTATCTGGTAGAACTGTGTATATATATGCTTTCGCGGTTCACACTCGGTGAACACACTGAAGAAGGGAGTTTCCCGAAACGCGTCTGTGCAAGCATTGTAAATAAAGGATTATTGATGATTACCCCGCGAGTGCCGTGCTTCTTTCCCGGCTGGGAGAGGGGATACTCTGAGCGTAAATATTACACGGAGCACCACCGTGTTCTCGGCACCCACCTGGGAGTGCCCCGTTGTTGGCAAGGGTGAAATTGGAGCGAGCAAATATATATATATATATATATATATATATATATATATATATATATATATATATATATATATATATAGTACCTATTGGCGGTCGCCAGTAGGTATTATAGTAAGTATCTTGTTTCTATTCAAAAAGCATTTTTTCTTTTGCCAATATCTTTAATACCGGTTGACAAAACTTAGCGAAATCTTCAAAACTGATGGCCCACTCAGGTCAGAAGCGGTCTTAAAAGGTTCGGTGTGATTCGTCAAGAGGGGGCCGAGAAAAAAGGGAGTCCCAAAACGTGTTTGTTCCATGTTATTTTCCATAGGAAACTTTAGATACGGTTACAGCCCAAACTGCTAAAGGGAATTACACCAAATTTGGCAAAAGGTAGCTTTGAAATGTGTGTGGAGGCTTCTTCCCCCCCCACGCAGCCCCGGGGACCACTACCTCCGGGGGAATTCAGTTATTGGGGGGAGCCTTGCGGGCCCCCCCAAGCCCCGGGGACCGCCACAACCCCGGAGCTTCAATAATTTATATTAAGAGTGGTGGGGGCTCCGGCCCCCCAACTGCACCGTGGACCACCACCTCCAAGGGGGACACTTTATTTAAATACGGGGGTACGCAATGGACCCCCGTATTTAAATAAAGTGTCCCCCTTGGAGCACCAGGGACCACCACCTCCCCGGGGCTTTAAATAAGTTGGGAAGCGGGCTGCACGACCCCCCTGGATAGCCCTGGGGATTGCCACCCCCCGGGCCGGCTCCAGCAATGTCCCATGGTGCCCACTCCCGGGACATTGCAGGTTGCAATGACAGAGCGGGAGCACTGCTCCCGCCCTGTCATTGCAAACACTGCTTTGTTTCATCACGCTTCCATGAAACACAGCAGGATTGCTTTGGGATTGTGGAGCTGCATGTTAGCAACTCCCCTTGTCCAGAAGCGATGCCAGGTCCTGCAGGAGACGGGGAGAAGGCTGGGACCACGGGGGCATTGGGGTCCCCCTGCAGTCCCCAACATGAGCCAGGCCACGGAGGATGGGGTCCTCTCGGGGCCAAAAGTGGCCAACGGGGACCACATGGCCCCCTCCCGTAATATTATTTAAAAAAAAAGAGGTATGGAGTCTCCGGGTCCAATAATGGCCTCAGGAGGGAGGCCGTGCGGCACCCCTCCTTTAAATGTAGTTTTTTTTTTAAGTGCCCATGCCCTGGGGAATGGGGTCCCTAGGGCCCAAACAATATTAAGAGAAGGGGGGGCCACACAGCCCCCTTCCAAAAATATAAAAAGAAAAGGAAAGCCGGCATCTTGCCAGAGGCCCTGCCCCTCCCTACACCACTTTGCAAACGTGCCTCCTGGTGCGTTCTGGGTTGGGGGATTAAGTCCCCTTAAATTCTAAGGGTCCTTAGGGGCCCACTAGCCTACCAGGTACCTCCAGTAAGCCATACACAGGTGGATTGCTGAGAGGTGCTTCGAGGCCACGGCTCTTTTTACAACACTCTGCAAACGTGCCTCTTGGCGCATTGCTGGTGAGGCGTGGAGGTCCTCTTGTGTCCTGAGGACCTAAGGGCCAAAGTGGACTTCATCCTCCAAGCAGTAGTGCACCAGTAGGCATGTTTGCAGAGTAGTGTAAATAGGGGGCGTGGCCTCAGACCACTCTCAGCAATCCAGCTGCGTGGGGCTTACTAGAGGTACCTGGTGGGCTAGTTGGCCTCAAAGGACCATCAGGATTCAAGGGGAATTAATCTCCTAACCAAGAATGCACCAGGAGGTGCATTTGCAGAGTGGTGGAGAAAGGGTGTGTGGCCTGTGTCCACCTGTCAATAATCTCACAATCTAGGGCATACTGGAGGTGTCAGGTAGGCTAGTTGGTCCCTAAGGGCCCCCAGTAGTGAAGGGGACTTTAATACCCATCAAGGAGCGCACCAAGGAGTGGTTTGCAGAGTGGTGGGGAAAGGGCGCGTGGCCTGCTATGAGAACTTAGCAATCCTTCTGTGTGGGACTTACTGGAGGTAATAGAAGTGGTAGTTGGCCCCCAAAGTTGACCTAGGGGGCCAACTACTCCTCCTGATACCTCCAGTAAGCCCCACACAGTGGGATTGCTAAGAGGTCTTCAGAGGCCACGCTCACCTTTCTCCACCACTCTGCAAACTCTGGCACAGTACTGGTTGGGGGAGGAAGCCCACTTTACTCCTGAGGGACTTTAGCGGCCAAGTAGCCCTCCTGGTACCTCCTGTAAGTCCTACGCAGCGAAATTCCTGAGTGCTGGTTGGAGGCCCAGGCCCCTGTCTGTACCACTCTCCAAACGGGACTACTGAGTTATAGTTAGAAATTAGAATTAAAAAAACCTTAGAAATTCACTAACAAAAAAAACAGGTTTTAATGACGTTATAGTTAGAAATTACCATTTAAAAAACCTTAGAAATTTACTGAAAAAACCATAGGTTTCAGAGACGTTATAGTTAAAAATTAGCATTTAAAAAACCCTAGAAATTCACTGAAAAAAACATAGGGTTCGGGAACGTTATAGTTAGAAATTAGCATTTAAAAAACCTTGGAAATTCACCAAAAAAAAACACAGGTTTCAGGGACATTATAGTTAGTTGGACATTTCACGCGTACAAAACCAGAGAAATTTGGCTGTTATAGTTAGTTGAGCTAACTATAACTCGTGCCCCCGCAATGCACTGCTGATGACGTCCATATTACATCACTCATGCCATGGTCAGTGACATCACTGATTACATCATTGATGACATCTCAAATGAATATTTTTATATATATATATATATATATATATATATATATATATATATATATATATATACACATGTAGTCTCCCTTCATGCATGGGACGCTACACAGGTGTGCTGGAACTACAGAGGGCGGTGCGGACTCACAACAGCGAGTTCTTAAGAGGCAGAACTTACCAGCCAAGTGCATCTCAACTGTGGAGGCTTTGGGCGCTGACGACGGCAAACAACGGCCAGAAATGCATCCGCCACTTCTTTTCAATAAACGGCCTCCAACTGTTCCCCTTGGGTCTCTGCTCTTCTTTGTCAGGGAGGAGTTCTTATGACATTCAATTGTGCGGTAGCCAGAAACGCACTTCAGAGATCCCTGCTTCGTTTGGGCAAAGACTTCACTGGCACGGACTGCGCAAGCTTTCCCCTGTTAAATTTTCAAAGGTATTTGATTGGTCTACGTCCGCCTTGGAGCCGGGGGAGAATAGTTGGCGGTAGCGAGGTCATCCAAACCCCGCGCTGGGCTGCCTGCACTGTCAGTGTAGCCCCCGCCTCATGGACCCCGCAGCATCTGAGGCTGAGGCAGTACAGGGGAGCTGAGGAGGTCGTCACATTGAACTGCAAAGCCGGAGAATCTAAAAACATCACATTTTGTTTTTTGTTTCGTTTTGGGCACACTTTTGCTGACGATTCTGCCATATGCACATTGGAATGTGCCATCATTCCTTCCCCCAAGCAACACCATCCAGAGGTCCTACCACATGGGATTCTGGGACATGTAGTCTCCCTTCATGCATGGGACGCTACACAGGTGTGCTGGAACTACAGAGGGCGGTGCGGACTCACAACAGCGAGTTCTTAAGAGGCAGAACTTACCAGCCAAGTGCATCTCAAGTGTGGAGGCTTTGGGCGCTGACGACGGCAAACAACGGCCAGAAATGCATCCGCCACTTCTTTTCAATAAACGGCCTCCAACTGTTCCCCTTGGGTCTCTGCTCTTCTTTGTCGGGGAGGAGTTCTTATGACATTCAATTGTGCGGTAGCCAGAAACGCACTTCAGAGATCCCTGCTTCGTTTGGGCAAAGACTTCACTGGCACGGACTGCGCAAGCTTTCCCCTGTTAAATTTTCAAAGGTATTTGATTGGTCTACGTCCGCCTTGGAGCCGGGGGAGAATAGTTGGCGGTAGCGAGGTCATCCAAACCCCGCGCTGGGCTGCCTGCACTGTCAGTGTAGCCCCCGCCTCATGGACCCCGCAGCATCTGAGGCTGAGGCAGTACAGGGGAGCTGAGGAGGTCGTCACATTGAACTGCAAAGCCGGAGAATCTAAAAACATCACATTTTGTTTTTTGTTTCGTTTTGGGCACACTTTTGCTGACGATTCTGCCATATGCACATTGGAATGTGCCATCATTCCTTCCCCCAAGCAACACCATCCCGAGGTCCTACCACATGGGATTCTGGGACATGTAGTCTCCCTTCATGCATGGGACGCTACACAGGTGTGCTGGAACTACAGAGGGCGGTGCGGACTCACAACAGCGAGTTCTTAAGAGGCAGAACTTACCAGCCAAGTGCATCTCAACTGTGGAGGCTTTGGGCGCTGACGACGGCAAACAACGGCCAGAAATGCATCCGCCACTTCTTTTCAATAAACGGCCTCCAACTGTTCCCCTTGGGTCTCTGCTCTTCTTTGTCGGGGAGGAGTTCTTATGATATATATATATATATATATATATATATATATATATATATATATATATATATAAAATGCAACTAATACAGCTGCAGATTTTCAGCTGCCAGATTATAGGAGCATTATTTAGCTAGTTGCAGGTCCCTGTAAAGCTTGTTTAATAAACTTAACATGTGAAATTGTCAGTTTTGTGTTTAGTAAGGACACCTGACAATGAAATCAGATATGTTGGATTAATTGTGAACTTGTTGTCTGTTTAACAAATAACCAATGGATCCTGCACAGGGGACCCCTCTGAGTTTCACATGGATGCTTACCTTCTGAAAGAGGAACATCCTTTCCCAAGCAGCTTCACTGGTGCACACCTATCCCACTTATGGTTCTCACCTTGACTACAAGAAACCAGTATTCACCATGCTGCTTGCCCCTGGTTCAGGGTGGGAGAAGGGGCCTAGCCCCTACTCCCCCCTTAACCCCCCACACCCACCCATCAGATCTTGACTTTTCCTCAGCCAGGCAAGGTTAGGAGGGATGTGGACCCTAAAATTGGCGAACCCATATATGTGTCTTCCCCAGGGTTTGGAGACTTACAGCACCACTAACCCCCAGATTCTTTATGTGATAGTGGGAAAAAGAAACTGTGCACATATGAAGGTCCTGCTCTCCATGCTCGGTCACTCACACATGCAGTTTGTGTTTTTTGAAGTATAGAAACATTAGCTGAATTTTGGAGTGGTGAGGATCTCCAGAAAAATGCTGTTCTAAGCCAATAGCAGCTCTGGTGCCACACTTTAGAGTGTGATTGACAGCACAAAGTAAGTAATAAAGCCAATAGTCATGCACCTTGGGTGGGAGCCTAATTGCGTAGTTTGCCATGGCCCAGCAGCAGACGACAGAGCCAGACCGAAATGTGTCGTAGGGTGAGTAAAAACAAAAGTGTGTGTATGATAGTTGGCCCTGGCATAATAGTAATTCACGGCATCCAATAATGGTAGTTTTGGTATAACAAAATTAATTATTGTAAATGTTAAGTAGCACTGCTGAATGAACTTGTTGAATCTGCCTAGCTTTGCTTTTAAGGATTGATTTCAGACAATTTCGAGTGTTTTTCCAACCTGGCACTTCCAAGGAGATTCTCAGTCATAAAATACAACTAGAAATCTCTTTAGATGAAATATGAATGGAAAATGAAAGCAAGCGAAGTGTATGAATGAAGAGCAGTGCTCTGAAGAATAAAAGCCTTTCTGAAGTTCCCATCTGTTTGTATCATCTATGGCTTTGTATTGGAAAATGTACAATTTTCCTTCATTTTCTGGAAGTTTATTTGAGCCCAAGGAAACCAGAACGCCCCCGGGTCGACCCTCTTGATTAGTATTGCAATATTTCATGAGTGCCCTATAAGAACACTGGGCTATTTCGCAAATTTGTCAAAAACTGTGCTATGTCAAGCACAATTGGGAGAATCTACTGCACCCTTGCCAGTGGAAGTCAGACCCCAATGCCCTGTGCAATTCGAAGTGGGAATTTAACCACACTACTTTCAAGAATCAACAGGAGCCACTGGGCCCGAAGGTCAACCCAGATACTGGAGAAGGGCAGCTATTGTTGCCACACATTGGGGAAGCCCAGATTTCCATCACCTTCCTGGGGGGTAGCTACGTGTGTGGGTATGAAACTACCTGCTGCCCTGATCTTGGAGAGATTTAGACCCAGATTCTCAAAGGTTTAGCACCAGGTTAGCATTACTTTTTTATTGTAATCCGAAGCTAAACCTGTTTTTGTGATCAACAAACCAAATTGGTATTTGCGATGGTTTGTGTAGAAAGGTAATGCAAAGCAGGGCGAAACACTACTTTGCATCAAATGGGCGTTACATGGGTGGTAAATGGGCATTCCCATGCAACCACCCATGCTTTTTGATGCTAAACCCTATCTACTAACATTGGCATACAGAATTTAGCGTAAAAAATGAACGCTGCTGGAAAGCAGGCATTAAAAGGAGAAATGTAATTTCTCCTTGCTTTTCAGACTGGGCAGCACACATACAAAGTAGAAAGAATAAATAAATAAATAAAGGTTTCTGACTTGTCTAGCCATAGTATTTCGTACTGGAGGGGTATCCTTCCAGTAAAAAAACAATGGCAGACTCAGGCACGCAGCCAAGTACTATGGCACTAAGGTGTGTGCCTGGCGCACAGCAACTGAAATCAACTTCGGCGCTAGGGAGAGGGGAAGCGAGTGCCTTGGAATGACAGACCGCGTGAGAGCGATTCATGGGGCTGGAACATTTTACCACAGGATCTGCAACTATAATACCACATACTGGCTTTAAAGAACCCCAACATTTGACTGCTGAGATTCACCAAAAACTGACTGGATTGAAACCAGGTCAGGTATGACTCCAAAATATGACAATGGAACATCTGCACAGTTTATGATAAACACACGTACAATGTCCACGTTTGTAACATAAAAACACGTGGTCTTTGTGCTCCTGAGTTAACTCACAGTGAACTTAAGCTGCTACTGATAAGAGACGTCAAAGTCCTGGATACTGATGTATTAAAATGCCAGGGCTAGCGGAAGTGACACCACACCCCATCTTGTCCCTGATGACATTACAAGTTTGATCACTTGCTCCACCACTACCTTCCCATCAGTTTCTTATTTGCTGCTGAATGATCAGGGTGAGGGCAATGTTTAGAAACTGCAGAAAGTACAGAGTGCTCTTATAGTGCTTACTTTCATTTCCTAACTCTCCTTTCATGACACCCCCGATCAGGAGTAACACGGGTGGTACCAGATGTATTAAGGGCAATCAAGTGGTCACTGCTGCTGCCCCTGGCTAGCCCTGGTTAATGTCCAGTCAGAGCGCCACGCTTTGTGTAAAAGTGTTCAAATTGTGTAGGGTTAGAATTGTTACTATTGAATTGAACCTCATGTTGTTGAAAGTCTTAGGTGCCAGATTTACCACTTACTCATGCAGTGCAGTGCAGGAGCTGCAAATGCAGTGCTGCGTGAAAAGGAGAGAGGAAGGGCGCGCCATATTTACAGAAAAATTGCTCTCCCCCCCCCCTTTCCTAGTGCTGGTGCTGAGTTAAGCTGCCAAGTGCCACGGAGACACCTTTGTGCCATAGTGCAAGGGTGGCTCAGTGAGTCTACCAAAGGTTTTGCTGAACAAAATACTATGCATAGACTGACTTTAACTCTTTTCCCTCCTAGTAAGTGTGCAGTAAAGTGCAGCACATGTAACAAAGTCATAAAAGGAAGTAGAAATGAAAGCATTTCTTCTTCGTTGCGGCTACTTCAAAAGGGTACTGTTTTCTGACACTAAACCCTGTCTACTTTATTTAGTAAATAGGTTTTAGTGTCAGAAACCTTGGGTGGATGCATGGGAATGCCCAACCTCCACCTATGGTACGCCCCCTTGGCGCTAAGTAATGCAAAGCAGCGATACGCGCTGCTTTGCGTTACTTTCACGTTATTTGTAAGTAAATCGGAAAAAAAGATTTTGTGCCGACTTGCGTCACTTTTGCGACACAAATGCGGCATACAATCTTAGAAAATGGTGCTTGGCTTTCGCATCTGCTCAGCAAAGTATTTTGATTTCCAGCAACAAACCCCTGCAATGAGGGGGTGCTACCATTAATTGATTGACCTGCCAGGACGGCCATGCCTCCCTCGCATTGCCATGCTGAGGGAGTGGCAATCTAGTGATGGTCGTCTTGCCCTAAACACGGTGGGGCATCCATTACTATGACTTAGCAGCCTGCGGAGGATGGGCCACCAGCTCAAAGGTTTTTGCCGGCAATGCCAGCTGAGCCTCTGCCACCTGTATATAGGGCAGAGACTCGCAGTATTGATCTGTGGAGAGGGGGGCAGATACTAGCTGATATACGACAGTTCTCCCAGTTCACCAAACCCTGATGACCCCCTTCATCATTTTACAATGAGTGGACGATACAATTAATATGTTATTTGATGTATCCATTTTACCTGAGTATCTCAACCTGCATCATCACAAGGAGGAAGCCTTAATTGTGCACATTTTTTACATGCCGAAATTCAACAACTGAAAAGAGGTTGCTTGCAGTTCAGTGAAACTGAAACACTATTTAGGTCTTGAGGTAACACAAAATACTTTTTGCAAGGACTGTCCCTGGAAAACTGGTCGGCAAAACAGGCTGATACTACTTTCCTCTAGCACAAAAACAGCCAGTGCTAAAATGCTTCAACCTAGCCATATTCCAAAAGACTTTGAAGCATATTTACAAAGGAATTGCGCCACTGAAAGATCACTTTATATGACGTTGCGGTGGCGCAATGCCCTGCACCATAATTGCAAAGTGATGTTAAGACACTATGCGTGGCTTAACGCTGCTTTTTAAATATGGTACCCTTTCACGCAGTTTTCTGCGTGGAAGGGGCATGCAACAGGTGTTACTGTGGGCGTTCCACCGCAAGACCCATTGCTTATTGACGCTGCCCCATATTTACAAGGAGGTGTAAATCTGAGGCAGCGCACAAAACAAACACCATGAAAAAGCAGGCATTAGTTTTTGCTCTTTCTATGTGTGCTGCATTCTGCAGCAGTCATAGAAAGAGCACAACACATTTAATGATTGTTTATGTGCATGAAGGTGTCCCTTCCTACACAAAAACAATCATTAAATTAGGATGATTTGCTACTTCTATGTGTGCTGCAGAATGCAGCACACATAGAAGTAGCAAATCGCCATTATTGTTTGTTTATGTGCAGGAAGGAATACCTTTCTGTTTGCAAATAAACAATCATTCCCTGCAAATCAGACACTCTTGACCTAAAGCGCAAGGTTCGTGCCGTATTGTTGAAAATACTGTGCATCCCTGAGTTTTTTAAATGACGCATTGCGGCGCGGCAAAATGTGCCGCTGTGCTGCGCCATTTCCTTGTAGATATGCCCCTTTGTCTTTCTTCACCTCCTCTTAGGCAACTAGTTATAAATAAATATCCTTGTCATGGATGTATGACGGTACGACGCGGGCTATTACCACGCGTACAGTTACAACGCGTGTTTTACAACGCAGGTCGTTACCACGACTTGCGCTGTAGGGTGCGGACTTAGGAATAGTTTAATTTACTATTCCAACACCAGTCCCCGTGGATAGTAGGGAAGGTGTTGGAATAGTAAATTAACTATTCCTTGTCCTTGAGCGCCCTCCAGCGCAAGTCGTGGTTACGACTTGCGTTGTAAGAGACGCGTCGTAATGGTAGCGCTGGGTAACATCCGCGTCATAAAGGATGTTTCCCCCTTGTCATTAGCAAGCTGGAGAACAAAAATATACTCCTCCCATGTTGACACCTACATAGCATATAACCTTTCCTGAAATTCCACCACTTCCACGTTCCAGGAGCAGGGTTCTTAGCCCATGATCCATAACATAGCCACATCCAAATTCCTCGCCCAAGTTTCAAATTTGTCAGCATCTTGCCTGCCATTTTGCTCAAAATGTTGGCCAATCTAAGGTCTCCCTATTATCTGACTCCACGCTGGACAACGCAAAAGATATAAGTTCCTTAAAAGTACAAAATCGGTCTTTAATGATGGACATAGAGAAACTTGAGATGTATACACGCAGAAATACCCTCCGAATTCTGAAAATACCAGAAGGAGAGGAAGTCGAGGATATTAGGGGCTTTGTGTGCAAGCTCTTACGAGAAGGGGTCTTGAAGGATCGGCCAGACATCGATTTGGAGTCAGAAATCCAGAGAGTTCACAGGGATCCCTTCAGGTTACATCCAGATCGGAAGGCCCCAAGGAAAATATTGGTCAACTTCCAAACTTACAGTATCAAGAACCTGATTTTAAATAGGTGCCTCTCCAGATCCTCCTTACATTATCGTGCTAATCCTTATTTAATCCGCTCTGATATTGGGGGTCGTACTGCCCAGAGACAGTGGGAATTAGGCTCCAGAATGCCAGAACTCAGGGCATTAGGTGCACAGGTCCAGATGAAGTTCCCTGCACTGTTAAAGGTTATGTGGAACAATAAAATGTATAATTGTAACCACCCAGAGGAGGCAGACGATCTCTTATCAAAAATGAGAAAATAGCTCAGTATAAGGATATAAGTCAGCTGATCCGTGGAGTTGTTAAGAGGTGAATTAAATTGGGAGTTGATGTTAGGCACTAATAGAGCCAACAGCGTTTAAGAAATCAGGAATCACAGAGATCAATATAGAGCAGATGGAGGTTAAGAAAGGGAAAGGGGGTCTCTCCAGATTGTTTATTCTAAATACATATGCAAAGCAAGCATCTCCCTTTCACAAGTAGTAACTCTTTGAAATAAAAAAAAAAACAGCAAGCACGGGTTAAAAAAAAAAATGGGCATAGGGAAAAAAACAAAAAAAACCAAAGAACATACATACACACGGAAAATCCTACATTAGTCACATAAGAGGGTGCAGTACCGCAGGAGCAGGGGGGGTTCCACATAGGCGAGACCAGCGCCTATTCTGATGGGAGGGTTCCCTGTGGGAGGGCTAGGGTTGGGTCAAGGGGGGAAGGGTAAAAATAAAAAGTCCTCATATAATGCAAAAACCAGCAAGTCAAACAGCATAGTGAAGGGTGGAAGTGTGCTTATTTTTAGAATACCATGGGTGCCAGCATGCTGAATAGTAAGAAACTTCTCTCATGGAATCTTAATGGAGTCGGAGCGTTAAGAAACAAGCTAGGGTCTGTGAAGTTTTAAAAAACTCAGAGGCAATAGTCTGTTTACTACAGGAAACCCACTTAGAGGCAAAGTTATGTAAACAGGTTTTTAGTAAATTAGGCTGGGTAGATGAGGTACTCTGTTCAAGGCAGACGGGGGTAACTAGGGGGGTAGCCATCATTACAAGAGCCAACAAGGGGATAAAAATTCAGAAATGGGATACGGACCAGTCCGGCAGATGGTTAGTGGCGGCTATGTTAATAGATAATGCCCCTTATACCTGTGCGGTGTATTATGGTCCCAATGAGGATAACTCGGACTTCCTTTTGAAGCTGGAGGGAAGTCTATTACAGTATAATGCGCCAGTAATACTAGGAGGGGACTTTAACTTGGTTTTTGACAGCCTATTGGATCGTAACTCCAGAGCGAAATATTCTACCCCAAAAAACTCTCTCCTAGTTTTAAGAAACGTCATGAAAGATTTTAATATCCTAGATGCCTGGAGAGTTAAGTATGGTGCTGTTAAAGAGTATACCTTCTACAGCAAGAAATATAAACACTACTCAAGAATTGATTATTTCTTGTTAGATCGTACCTTAATCCCAGACTTAGTGTCGATAACCCATTTACCGCTAGGCCTCTCAGATCATTCAGCGGTAGAGCTCCTATTAAACTTCAGAATTAAGCCTACTGTGGTCAGATGGACCCTGGACAGAACCCTCTTGCTGGATAATCAGACTATGTCCAATGTCAACGAAAGCATATCTGAGTTTTTTCTTTTTAACATAGGCACCGGCTCAGAACAACTCGTCTGGGATTCCTTCAAGGCTTACTTAAGGGGTATGTTGAGTTCCCTGATGTCTTTCAAAAGAAAATCATTAAAAATAAGAGAAATTCAAGACCTTGAAGAAATCAAAAATAAGGAACTGGAGTTGCAGTCGGCGGCCTGGATGGATAGGGAAAGTATTCCTAGGCTAGAAACAGAACTTCTGGACCTTCAATCTCAATTCCAGGCAAGAAGTGATAAAGTCATCAAGGACAGATGGGAAGTTAGTAAAAGGAAGAACTTTGAATACGGGGAGAAATGTGGAGCCCTCCTTGCCTGGAAAGCAAGGGCCGATAAGAGCAGGAATAATATGGACGCGCTAATCCAGCGAGTAACTGGGATTATGTTAACAGGAGATGATTTGATTAGAGAGGAAGCAAGAGGATTCTTTAAGGATCTTTATCAAGAGGTCGGTGGCACTGAATTAGAGGCGGTGGATTTCTGGTTGGGCCAGATAGATCTGCCCCAACTGTCCGAGGAGGCAAAGACCTTATTGACCAGTGAGATTACAGAAGGGGAAGTGAGGGCGCAACTGAAGAAGATGAGTAGGGCGAAAGCGGCAGGCCCAGATGGTCTACCATCAGAAGTCTACGAAGATAATTTAGAGGTAATCCTGCCCGCCCTCGTATCACTTTTTAACAGAATTCTTCTTCAAGGGGAAAGTACACCTACCTCCTGGCTCGAAGCTACTATCGTATTAATAGCAAAACCAAATAAAGACCCCCAGAGGATTGAATCTTATCGGCCGATTTCTCTTCTGAATGCTGATCTGAAAATCTTCTCCGGGTTACTAGCCTCCAGGCTAGCAAAAGTTATTACGTTAATAATTCACCGTGATCAGAGAGGCTTCATACCAGGTCGACAGCTTAACGAACTCACTTTTCAGGTATTGGGGGCAATAGACCTCGCAGGGGAAAGGCACCTTCCTCTTACATTAGTAGCGATAGACGCCGCTAAGGCGTTCGACCATGTAAACTGGGTTTTCCCCTGGGAGACAATGGCTAAGCTGGGATTTCCACCCATGTTCATCGAAGGAATTAAATCTTTATATAAGTAGCCTCGTGCCAGAGTCTTGATCAACGGGGGCTTCACGGATTGGTTTAACATCCACAGAGGCACAAGGCAGGGCTGTCCCCTGTCTCCCCTACTGTTTGATGTCTATATCGAGCCCTTTGTGTGTTCCCTGAGATCTGAGCCTAATATCCTGCCCTTTAAAATGGGGGAAGTTGAACTCAAAACTGCCTTATATGCAGATGATCTTCTCCTTTATACCATCAACCCTATAGAATCGATCCCCTTATTATTTAAATTATCTGAAGAATTTGGGAGGGAAGGAGAAGACCGAAATTATGAGCTGGAACAGTTTCCCCCCAGTACAGGGCGCCAAACAAAAAATGAGATATTTAGGAATACAGCTCACCCAGAAACTAGCAGACACCGCCAAAACCAGCTGGCAGGGGATAGTAAAGGAAGTTAGTAAGTTACTATCAAGGTGGGGGACTCTTCCTTTAAACATCTATGGAAGAGTGAACCTTATAAAAATGACCATTCTACCAAAAATAACTTTTTTGTTTAACAACATACCACTATCTTTTGACCACAAAGACATTGCCAAGCTACAAGGGAAAATAGGTTCATTTATTTGGGCCACAAGATCTCCTAGAATTGCTTGGAGGAAGCTGAGAAGGGGGCTGAAGCTGGGTGGCCTTGCACTACCAGAACTCTTGATGTACTGTTACGCCTTCCAGCTTAAGAACTTTAGAATTTTGGCGAACAGGCTTGACTCCTCCGCGCATGGTCGCTTGTTCCAGGCAATGTTATCTGACCAGTCACATAGCCCAGACTTTTTTCTGTACAAATTCGGCCATCAAAAATTCTACAAAAAGGTCCGCCTGAAAATCCTGCAGGCAGCATTAAGAACTTGGCTGTATCTCCGGAAAGTCTCGCAAATCCCCTACTATAACATGCACGCTCCCATCTGGGACTCACCCGGTACCCCCGATTGTCTGTTAGACAGATTGGCAACCCCATTGAGAGAGGCAGGTGTAGTAAAGTGGGCAGACCTTAGTATTAACAACCAACTGCTAGACTGGAATTCATTAGTTTATTTAACTGGGGGTCTTCATGGTGGGGGCCGCAGGAGGAGCCCCAATTCCTAGATCTCATTGATAGAGGGAGGGTCTGGAGACGCGAGGTTGCCTTCTGGTATAAAATTCTGATCGGGCAAAAGACACTTTAACGTCCGAAATATCTGACCTTTGGAGTAGAGATATAGTAGGGATTCCGGAGGAGCTTAGGAAAATCTGGACTGATGCATTTGTTATATCACAAAAGACAATTAAACCAGCTAACCTCAGAAGGAATCACCTATTTACAATCTATAGGCTGTATTGGACTCCGGCCAAGCTCTCCAGGTTATCAGCAGAGAGGTACTGTTGCCCGAAGTGTAAGCTGGGGGCAGCTGACGATCAGCATATGTTCTTTGAGTGCCCACAAATTACTAGTTACTGGAGACAGGTGTGTGGCTTTTTGGAAGAGGTTCTGTTAACACCAATTACATGTTGCCCTAGATTAATCTTTTTTGGGCTCCCCTCGGGGTACGTGCTTAACAACCCAGTTACCCAATTTATCTTCTATGTAATTGTGATTGCAAGGAGAGAAATATGCAGAGAGTGGAAGTCGGTGGCTCCTCCGAAATTTGCAGATTGCCTGAGGAATGTTATGATGATAAGTCAGTCGGACATGGTGTGTGGCGGCGAAAGCGCTAGCAAAGTGTGGTTAGCTTTAACATCTTGGGCCGAAAGATAATCGAAGTCCAATGATTATGCCAGAGGTTATAGGCATGGTCCTCCCAGGTAGCGTGTCGAAAGGGGAGTTGGACCAAGAGATAGCCTGCCTCTGGGCGATCTCCGTATGCTGGCACATTCCATCAAGGGCGGAAATTCAGAAAACTAAGAGTGCAAATGGCGCGGAGTGAACCCACTTAGAGGTTATATCTGCTGGTGGCATATATGAGGACAAAGAAAAAAAAAATGTTGGCCAGCCTCATATCTCGCTCCTCAAAATATACGATCCTGGAAGCAGACATGATCCAACAACTTCAGGACCTAATGGAGGTTTACGGCCTACATCATGACCAGAAATCTTGCTTCAGAACTGCTCAGGGAATTCACTCTGTGTTACAGAAAACATACTCACCAACCCACACAAGACTCAAACAACAGTCCTACTTTACACCTATCTGCAATGTGTGATTTATCACTGCTACACAACTTGATAGCAATATATGAGATGGTTGTTGAATGTAGCAAAGACTTTTTGATGGGCCATAGCTAGCTGGCCTATAAGAGGAACAGTTACATTCAGCATTAAGGAAACAACATCTTAACATAAGATATGTATTTGTAAAGCACACATTCACCCCTAGGTATCTTGGTGCTGAATAACAGATGTTTATTGTTACCCAACTCAATATTACTCATTTTATCAACCTCAGATGGAAGAAAGGCTGAGTGGACACATCAGGCTTTGAACCTGTGATCATGAGGTCAAACACAGGGCTTTGCAGTGAACACATTAGTCCACTGAGCCACCAGACTCAGCTTATTAAGTACTTTGAGATTCTTTATCTCCTAATGTTCAATGCAAAAATGAAACCCCTGGTTCAAGTCAAACAACAAAACCAAGTTTAATACAAAATCAATGCTGATGACTCACTGCTTTATCCTTGACAGGTAAGCAAGTAGATACTCAACCAAAGTTCACACCTCGTCTGAAGATTTCTGTGAGTAAATGGCTTCATGAAACAGATCATCTTGGTAAGGGATGAGCCACAGGACCTTCTTCAATTAACTTTATCCTACAACAGAAGGTACCACCTCAAACCAGCCCAATAAAATGAGGATTGAGGAACCAGTGGCTCTGTTTTAACTCCCATATTTCCTTCTCTCCCCCAAGCCATTGTGGCAGTGACTAGCTACCTATCTAAATCTGGTCAAGAAGATCTTCCACCTACTCTAGTTGAGCCACTGTGGTGATCTGAAGTGAATTCATTTCCCACAATTGGACTACCAAAGCACTCTTTGTGCAGGTCTCCGTAAGAAGAAAATCACAAACTTCCACGGATACAAAAGAGAACAGCAAAACTTTGCTTTAATCTTGGAAAACGAGATAGTATAATACCTACTAGGAAAGCCCTCAACTGTCATTGATTGCTACAAAGAGCTGAAATCCAGTTAATGAGCATCATGCACTTCAAAAACTACTTTCAAAAGTTTACTCCCCACTATCGCATGTCATACATCAATGTGGTTAGTTGAAGACTTTAGTCAGT
The DNA here is from genome assembly GCF_964261635.1 of Lissotriton helveticus. Classification (NCBI taxonomy): domain Eukaryota; kingdom Metazoa; phylum Chordata; class Amphibia; order Caudata; family Salamandridae; genus Lissotriton; species Lissotriton helveticus. The sequence continues at coordinate 1,051,691,016 of NC_136067.1, forward strand.
GGTCGAACATGGTGTCACCATTGGCATTAGCGAGGGTTTACCTAAAGTTGGAAACATGGAATTAACTGGAATAATCATTTACTGTCGAGTTTCCGATCTCTAGTCATCTTTATGTCATGTGCTGTCAACACCTGCCACAGTTGTGACAAGGTAAATGTGGGTCTTCCATGGTGACAAGGCACCACTGATGCTACCTTCAAGAAATTCAAGGAAAATGAAAGCTGCAGTTAGGGATATACCTCTGTCAGTGTGGGGAAGCGAGTCTCAGATTTCCCAACAACTAATGGGGTACAATTATAAACCATTATGTCTCCACCTCTAAGTTAAACCACATTAAAACATAATAATGTCCAAGACTGTTTTCAACCATACATACATGAACTCGGATATAATATATATCCCAGAGGCAGTCGCCACTGAGTAGTTATAGTTAGGTCAGCGTTTCCATAGGAAATGCCTTTTTTGTTTTGCCTATAACTTTGGCCCCTCTTGACGAATCTCGCAAAATCCCAGTGCATTATCCATAGAATTCTTTAAGAGCACTGCCGCGAAAACTGTTTAACAAAATTACACCAAATTTGGCAGGAATCTAGATCTTGATCTGCAGTTTGTGCTTTTTGTGATTTGGTGTAAATCAGTTCAGTAGTTTTTGAAAAATTAAGGGTAAATATATTTCTATGTCTGGATGGTTGCATCCGCGAGAGTCTCGCGAGAGCACCAGCTTAAAAATAGTTACTGATTGGCTGAGGGAGCTTTATTTCTATATTGCTCCCGCTAGAGTCAGACAGCTACAGGAGAGAGTGCTCTGATCTGACTCAGTCCAATGTCCTGAACATGCAAAAAAATATAATATAAGTGGGTAGGGAAGGGATACTCCCGTCCCCATAGATGGGGACCCAGAGGGATCCTCCTTTTGGCCAAAATGTTAACAAATCAGCAGTTTCTGTGCAAAGCCTGCGGAACTTCCACAGGATCAAAAAACAAAAACATAATAGTGGTCGAGCCACTTTCCTTTATAATGATGAGGGGAATAGGGCTCCCATCCCTGGGTCATTATAGGCCCGAGGGAGCCCACCCCTGGGGGCAAATTAACAAAAAAGGAGAGGAGAGCCCCTGGACTCTCGCCCCACCCATCAGAGGACCCGGGGGCCAACCTCTGGGCTGAAATTTCCCAAAGCCAAGAGGGTGCCGTGCGGCCTTCTCCCCAAGCCTCCACTGGTCCCTGAGAGCCCATCCCCCATGCTGAATACCTTTTTGAAAGTGAGGGGGGCCACCCTCCCCCCTTCCTGAGCCTTATGTGGCCCCGGGTACCCCATACCCAGGCCCGGTAAACATGCTGTGTCCCAGGAAGCCCACCCCTGGGACACAGTGGTTTCCCTGCCCGCACCGGTATGCGCAGGGAAACATGTTTTTGCTCTTGGTTGGCGGGAGCATTTTTTAATCTCTCGCCATTTGGTAGTAAACACCAAGTCTGCTCCCAGAGGGCAGGAACTCTGAAAATGCTGCCGCCAGCTGGGAGCTGATTTTTGATGTGTTTCCCTGTCCGCACTGATGCAGGCATGGAAACAGGTCAAAAGATTGCTCCCGCCTAGAGGAAGCAGCAAAATTAGCTGCTCCCTCTGGGCAGGAGCAATGTCGGCTCCTGCAACATGTGGGCAGCCAACTGGGGCCAGAGGGACCCTGGGGCTCCTAAGCAGCTCTCTACATTAAGGATGGAGGGTGTCCTGGGTGGGCACCAGAGAACCCACCTTTAATTAATGTGGGCCCCAGGAAATGGGGTCACTGGGTCAAAAATGGTTCGGGGAGGAGGTTGCGCGACCCCCTCTACTTTAAGAAAAGTTGTGGCCCAAACAGATTGTGTCCCTAGGGCCTTTTAAAGGCCCTGGGAGGGGTTCTGCGTGGCTCCCCCACTTTTAAAATATATTTGGCCCTAGAGGATGGGGTCCCCAGGGCCATAATAGGCTCAAGAATGGGGGCCATGCAGACCCCTCCACTTTAATTTCCTTAAAAAACCCTGGGGCTTCATAAGGCTCATGGAGGGCGGCCACTTGGCCTCCCTCCCCTTTAAAATACAAAGGGCTCCTGGGGGATGGAATCCCCAGGACCTAATAAGACTTGGGGAGGGGGACCATGAAGCCCTCTCCCCTTTTTTCTTGTATTTGGTCCCGGAAGGGATCCCCAGGGCCCGAAGGCCAAACTCATGCTGTGCACGGCCTTTGGCGTGCACAGTGTGGAGTTTGCTGCCTGCTGGGGATTTGGCTGCAAGCCCTGCAGCCAACCCTCTGCGGACAAATATTACTTTACATTTAAAGAGAACTAGAAATTTACTGAAAAAAAAACAAAGGGCTAAAGCAACATTATAGTTAGGTGTGATAAAAATCTCTGTTTTCTTTTATAAACCTTATATGTATTTTTTCTGAAAAAATCAAAGGTTGAAGTAACGTTATAGTTAGGTGAATATGTCAGTGACAACATTAATGTTATGAACTGTTTAAACCACAGATATTCACCAGTTATGATTAGCAGGGCTAACTTTAACTTGCCCCCCCACCATGTACTGCTTTTGACCTCACATATTACATCACTCATGACATGTCTTATGACATCATTTATAACATCACTGATGACATCTCAAATGACATCATTGTTGACATCACTGATTACATCATCTGAGTGTGCTAGTTTTTAGGTCTCGCCTACGCAGTGCGCATGCGATGCATAGTAGGGCCTTTAGCCGTCGCTCTGCTCATTTTCAAGCACACACTCGTGCTTGTGGCGACATCCACCTTGCGGGAGCGAGCAGGGGCGCGCCACAACCACGAGTGCAGTGCTTGAAAATAAGCAGACTGCACACGCAAATCTCTGAATTGTTTTCAACGTCCAACTTAAGCAACTTGAATACCTCCAGATAGGCAGAAGGAACAGAGGGCCCTGGCTGGACGTGCTTTACTTGCGTGGGCATATTACAATAAGGGCAATGCTTATTTCTGTAAAAGAGCCGCGTTTGAAACGTTCGCCAGACGCGCTATTTCATGAGCGGTGTTCGTGGTTCTTTAAACCCTTCTGTTGCCAGAGCGGCCGCCAGACGATGACCCCTGAATCAGCCTGTGCTCCCCTAATGAAGTCATGTAGGGCCCAATAACATTCAGTGGGAAAACACACCACTGAACATGGGTTCAGGAGCATCGCTCCCAGGGTAAAGTGCTTCAACGCCTCGCCAGAGGTAGTAAGCGCTAAAAAATGCAATTACAATACAATCCTCTCGAAACACGCCAAAAGCGGAAGCTGGGTTAGCGTCGCCCGTGTGCAGGCCCCACTGCCCTTCGGCTCATGGGTCCACCTTACTTAACACCCCTAGAGACTAAACAGGATTATATAACATAAGCCGTGTCATGTTCTCGACCTTGGAAGGATGACAGGCCGAGGCAGCAGAATGCGATACATCCTCACGACAGGCACCTAATCTACTGAGCTATCTTGCTGAATAGTTTGCTTCTAAGTTTGAGGCTCAAGTGTGAGCCCACGTCATACCGTGTGCAACGCAGGTCTGTTTCTACCAGTAGGATGCACGGGCTGTGAATTGCGCCCCCTTGTGGGATCAGAGACACAGCTGCCCTGGAGCACAGCAGTGTTGTATCCGTGTGCACGAGCACGGGTGGGGTACAAACACTGGTTCTTGCCTGGGCTGCCAAAGTGCCTTGACAGGGTGCTCTAGGCACACATGAAGTGGGCTGTTATTGGCGCAGAGGTGCCTCGTAGATCATTTGGCTGCCTTATTTATAATAGGTTTAAAGGGGCAGCAGGCAGTGCAGTTCTGGGGTGTATTGCAACCGTCCTGGTTTGTGTAACAGCCCCCCGCAGGGCCCCACTGCCCTTCGGCTCATGGGTCCACCTTACTTAGCACCCCTAGAGACTAAACAGGATTATATAACATAAGCCGTGTCATGTTCTCGACCTTGGAAGGATGACAGGCCAAGGCAGCAGAATGCGATACATCCTCGCGACAGGCACCTAATCTACTGAGCTATCTTACTGAATAGTTTGCTTCTAAGTTTGAGGCTCAAGTGCGAGCCCACGTCATACCGTGTGCAACGCAGGTCTGTTTCTACCAGTAGGATGCACGGGCTGTGAATGGCGCACCCTTGTGGGATCAGAGACACAGCTGCCCTGGAGCACAGCAGTGTTGTATCCGTGTGCACGAGCATGGGTGGGGTACAAACACTGGTCCTTGCCTGGGCTGCCAAAGTGCCTTGACAGGGTGCTCTAGGCACAAATGAAGTGGGCTGTCATTGGCGCAGAGGTGCCTCGCAGATCATTTGGCTGCCTTATTTATAATAAGTTTAAAGGGGCAGCAGGCAGTGCAGTTCTGGGGTGTATTGCAACCGTCCTGGTTTGTGTTACAGCCCCCCGCAATGCCCCACTGGGCGGTAAATATCCCCTCTCAGAGTTGTACCCCTGACTCCCAGGGAAGTAAAGTACTTTCGTTTGGGGTGCAGCCCTCGTTCGAAGTGATGACATGCTATTAAAACTCTTTACCCTTGGACCTTGGATGGTGGTATGTATCAACAATACACATTAGCATAGCCAATAGGTCTCGCCTTTGGGACCTTATAAGTGTTTATTTATCCAGCATAATATCCTTGGTGCAACAACATCAAGTGTTGCATGGCTAAACACTTATAAAAAAGAATGTCGTAAAACATGTTTATTGGCATTTGAAATTTTTACAAACATCACATCTTTCGTAGCCATTGGTTTTGGCATACAAGATTGTCCCATGTGAACACATGGTTGTGAAGGATGTCGAGCCTTAACGCTCAGTCCATTAATAGGCGGTGACCCTCATGGGTTTCTGTCCAGTTTCAAGTAACCTTCACTCATGCCATGCACCCCGCCACATTGGAGGCATGATGTGCAGTGTCCCCTGGTACATGAGCTTGTAGGGGTTTGAAAATACCAGCCACATTCTAACCATGAACTAACTTGGGGTATAAAAACTGGGATGCACTGTGTCTTATGTTATGAGTACGAGTATGTGGGCGCCCGAGAGCTGCGCTTTTATGGGACATCATGGCAGAGGTGTGCCGAAGCGGGCAGGAAGAGGGGAAGAGGGACAGTGTCATGAGCTATCTAGATGGGAGTGTGGTGTCGGGTCGCCAGCGGCCAGTAAATCCAGCCCGTCTGGGGTCTGGACCTCCTGAATACTCCCCCCGAGCACACCCAGGGTCTGCAAGAGCCATTGAGGAATCACCCCGCGTCTCCACCTCTGTCTCCACTTCCTGTGTAAAGGAGTGAAGTAGCAAGGCCCAAGGCATAGAGATCGGATGCTTTAGAATTCCCTGAACTTCCTCCCCTCGCAATATTCCCTCTTCCGTTGTGCCCCATTTTTTGACCTCGCCCACCCAGGGCGCTAGAGGGGGGCCTTCAGGTGCCTTCCAGTGCATTGTTATACATTGTTTGGCCAGGAAGAGCACCAGGGAAGCAAAGCGTATTTCTACTTTCATGTGTTTGTGACGCCTAGCCTACTGATACCTAGGGCGCTAGCCTCCCATGTGTTAAGGTCTCGCAGCCCCTTGATCGTCCTAAGGGTAGTATGGACAATTCGCCAGTAGCTGTGAAGGGTCGGGCATTCCCAGAGCATGTGGAAAAAAGAGGCAGCGGGCACTAGACATCTGGGGCAGGCGTAGGAACCGTCGGGAAAATACTTTTGGAGTTTTTCAGGAGTGAGATATGCCCGATGCAGGATATGCAGTTGTATGTTTTTGAAGCGGTCGTTTCTAGACACCTTCTTGGTGAATGCCAGTGCTTTGACCCATTCCCCATCATGTAAAGGCCTGCGGAAGTCAGTTTCCCATTGTTCTCTAAGGGATGTTAGTGTTGGCTGCTTAAGGGACCGTATGGCCTTATAGATCCAGGTAACTAGGTGTCGCCCTGAGCCCATTTGTAGGATTACGTGGAGGACCGGGTGTGTAGGGGGTTCCTCATAAATTGTGTGCCAATGCTGACATCATTCATTTAGGAGCTGCCTAGGCAGCAAGAACTGTCCCCTAGGGAGCTCAAAGTCATTCATTAGTGTCTCGAAGGCCTGCAACTGTCCGTCAAAGTAGAGCGCCCCAACTGCCGTCAGTGCGTGCTCCGTCCACACATGCAGCATTCTCTCTGTGTAGTGTGTGCGCCCTCTAGGAAGCCCTACTAGTGGCAGGAGAGGGGAGTCCGGAGGCGCGGCGCGATGCATTCCATGGATGCGCGCAGGACAGGCACGCGCCGTCATCAGCTGGAGTGGCTTGGTCCGGGGGGGCGCGGCTCTTGGTAGTAGCATACGGTGAACAGCGGGAGTTTGAAGTTATCCTTCCGTGGTGATCAGCTCTCTCTGCGCCCGGCCCGCCGTCCACCGGGACACCCATTGTAGTTGGGCGGCCAGAAAATAGGCCTCGAAGGATGGCACAGCTAGTCCTCCTTGGTCAAGGGGTAGCTGCAATTTCGCCAGGGCAATACGTCTGCGGCCGGATCCCCAGATGAGGGTTCCAAGCAGGGCATCCAGTTAGCTGAAGTACGAGCGGGGGGAACCACTGGGAGGTTGGAGAAGAGGCATAGGAGTCTGGGGACTAGGATCATTTTGGCTATTGCTATCTTGCCCGTGACTGCTAGTGAGAGATCTTTCCAAAAGTGTATGGATGATCTGATGCCCGCCATCAGATCTCGATAGTTACCCTCATAGATGTCCTGCGGCGTATGATACAGTTGGACTCCCAGGTACCGTACTGTTTGGGGACTCCATGAGATGTCAATGTTACCTAGCCTCAGCTGGCATTGGGGCATTGCCTGTACTAAGGGGTAGACCGTGGATTTGAACCAGTTAACTCTGAGTCCAGCCACTTCCTCAAAGTCTTGCAAAATGCGCACTTCAGGGTTGAGGTCCGCTGCAATGTCTCGGACATATATGAGGACATCATCGGCATATAGTGACACAGCATGTGTGGAGTTAGCAATAGCGATTCCCCACTCCTCACCCGCAGCCCGGAGGCTAGCCGCTAAGGGTTCCATTGCCATGGCAAAGAGTAAGGGGGAGAGCGGGCAGCCCTGCCGGGTACCGCGACGGACCGAAAAGGGGGCAGAGATGAGGGGACCTATTCTCACTCTGGAGGTGGGCGTGGAGTATATTAGCCTAGTATATGCCTGGAGGCGAGGTCCTATTCCCATATGTTGCAAGACTCGAAACAAGTATGCCCATGAGAGGGTATCAAAGGCTTTCTCCAGGACCAGACATGCCGCATGTGGGAAGCGGTTCCGGATCTGGTCCTGTATGTGGAACAGCCGCAGTATATTATAGGAATGGTTCCTACCTGGCACAAATCCATTTTGATCCAGATGGATCAACTGCGGAAGGACAGTGGTGTATCTGTCCGCCAGTATTTTCCCATAGATTTTATAGCACATAGATTGGGGTAAGGTGCCCTCATCGAGCGCCGCTTGGAATTGCCTCTCTAGTTGGGGGACTAACTGGGAGGCGAATGTACGGTAGAACTCTAGTGGCAGACCGTCTAGTCCAGGGGCCTTGTGGGTAGCTAATGCCTTCATGGCGTGTCTAATTTCCGGCGCTCGAATAAGGCCGTCCAGTTCTTGGCGGGTGTCGCGGTCTATCTGGGGCAGCTGATGGCGAGCCAGGAATTGAGAGAGGGCTACCTCAGATGCCTGAGCAGGACTAGCGTATAATGATGTGTAGTTCTCTCGAAAGGCATGCTGGATTGTGTCCTGGGAGTATAATAGGACACCCTGAGCATTGCAGATGGCCGTGATTGGCGGGAGGGTCGCATTCTTCTTGGCCAGCCACGCCAGGAGCGCGCCCACCCTGTCACCCTCCTTAAAGGCATAATGAAGCGCAGACTCTTTTTGCTCGCGCACCTGGGAAAGGTGCAGTACCTGTACTAACAACTGAGAAACCAAATGAGAATGCACTGAATATGAAAATGAGAAGATATGAAAAACTGAAAAAACAAGAAACTTCCAAGTGGTGGGAAGCAATCTCACTGCAAAACTATGTGGACAAGGGCATGGTGCAGCGTGGATTAAGGATTTACATAACTCCATCCCATGAATCCCCTAATCCCCAAATGCTAGATCAATGGGCAATGAACTCCGCATCCAGTTCCAAAAACATGCTAACATACTAATCAAGTACGCACGGGAGAGGATAATTAAAGAACTGGAAGAAATTGAGGACGAATTTAAGAAGACTACAGAACATGATAACATCAGAAAATTTAAAGAGGAACTCAAGGGAAGACTTAAAAAATATGAGGATGATATAAAAATCCATAAACAAAGAATGCTGCACAGGGACTGTATAGATTACGAGACTGGACGAATTCTAACGCACAGTCCAAAATATGACCATCTATATAATCAGCAACCTAAGCTAAATGCCAGACCAGATGTTTCAGAGATGACATGAGAGCTGCCAGACGCAACTGTAGCCAGTGATTCCGATACAGATGTCTCCATTCAAACCGCCAGTACTTACTCAGAGGTGGAAATAATAACAAAACCAGCTACTTTTTTAGATGAGTTTCGGGTATTACGAATCCGGCGACATCCAGAGAAACCTTCAACAACACCAACAACACCTCAGCGAGGTCGAGGTCGGGGTCCAGGACAAGGGAGAGGAAGAGGCAGAGGCGATGTAAACTAAAACGACTCAAAAAGCAAGAGGAAAGAGAGAGCCAGTGGGAACAAGACAAGGTGGCTACAGAAAAAGTAAGTAATCATGGACAGCACAATGGTAAATAAAACCATCATAAACTTATCATCAAGATTTTTAACCGAAACAGAGAAAGCCACCTTATGTTTAGGATTGTCATTTTGCCCGACTGAACTTTTTAACTACGCTAACACTAGAGTCGATATTTTCAAGTTTGTGAGGAAACTCAAGTTACGGAAATGGCATACATTGATGAACAACAGACCCCCTGAAAGTATAGACACAGATATTGAAAGTGGGACACAACCAGCCTTTTGTGTAAGGGATGCAAACCTTCTCGATACGGTGTATACACTAGGAGGGGTCATGAGAGAAAATGAAAGAGACACATTTGTGGTAAATGAAAATTAAATCCAAACAGATAGGGCAGCATGTACCCATTTCAAACCCAAGTCTATCTTCTACCCTATTCTTCCACATGATTCAATAGACACTTTTCACGAAGTGGTGACGAAGGAGTTGACAAAACACAAACACCGAACATTAAGAAACAATGAGAGACAATTCAATCTGTCCAAAAAACAAAGCGAACTAATTGTGTCATTAGCTGAGGACGACAGTATTGTTATCAGACCCTCTGATAAAGGAGGGAATATTGTCCTGTGGGGAAGGGAGTTGTACATTGAGGAAGCTCTCAGTTAAGCGATGAAGAATTTTACTGTAAAAGTAATACAACCGAGTACAATCTCAGCATAGCTACCACATGGGAACATTTGTTGATTTGGCAGAGGGCAGGACTAATCACCTGGCAGGAATATTGTTTCCTTAAAAAGGATTACCCTAAATTGCCCATTTTATATCTACTGCCTAAAATACATAACAACCCCACTAGACCTCCAGGGAGATCCATAGTGTCATCAATAGGGAATGTCAACAAACATCTTTCCAGATATGTTGATCACTTCCTTAGAGACCATGTAGACCGCCTTCCATCCTATATCAAGGACACCAAGGATTTCCTTAATAGAATTGATAAGATAGAATGGGATGATAGTTTTACAATAATAACTATGGACGTTAGTTCATTATATCTGTCCACCAATATCTCAGTGCTTCAACCCAGACCGATGGCCTGGACCGATCACTACTTGATCGAGATCCATATCACGACCCGTACTTCTCCCCTCAGAAATAATCCTCCTGACACCCTTAAACGTCCCTGGCAAAATTTAGATCTTGAGCACTTTCATCAGCTCCTGATGAAATATCATCCTCAACCCCCTATAGAAGTTTCCCTTGGTTATGACAACTTCTGTGAGTGGTTAAACCAATCTCTGGATTCTCTCATACCAGTTAGGTGGAGTAAGACTAGATCTAGTCCCTCTAGTCCATGGTATGACGAATCCCTTAAACAGCTCAAATCCTCTTGCAAAACTGCTGAACGTGCATGGCGCAAAAAATACGATGCTGACCTTAAGTCGGCTTATAGGGCCTGCACCAGAGTTTATCATCGGGCCATTTGTTCAGCTAGGGCTGCCTTCTACTCTCAGGAGATTAAGAACAGCACCAATCCTACCAAGGTCATATTCAGGGTATGCAATGATCTCACTAGTAAAAAGACCAACACTACCACTCTCGAAGCCTCGTTGGCCCACTGTGAGGACTTGGCCTCGTTCTTCGTGGAAAAGGTAGAAGCTATCTACAGGTCTTTCTCTCAGGCCCCCTATAGGGAAAATATCATTACTTCCACAGTCTCTAAACCACTGCTTATTATTCCCAGCCCCACACTGGAGGAGTTTAAAGCCTTAACGACAAAGGTCAAATCTGGCTCCCCAGATGATCCTATGAGACCCTTGCAATTTCGGGAATTCGCCCAGTGCTGCTATCCCGCAATGCATAGTTTGTTGGATCTGTCTTTTAACACCGGTACGGTTCCCAGGGCATGGAAGCAGGCAACTGTCATCCCTATTCTTAAAAAGCCTGCCCTTGACCCTACCAAATCTGAACACTACCGGCCTATTTCCCTTCTCCCCTGGCTAGCTAAATTAGCAGAATCCCATGCTAATCAGATTCTATCTTCTCATCTGCAGGAATCTAATATTCTGGATAATTCCCAGAATGGGTTCCGTGCGGGCCATAGCACCGAGACTGCACTCTTGGCTGTGGTGGAACACATTAGGAAGATGCTGGACCAGGGTCAGACGGCGGCACTGATCCTATTGGATCTAAGTGCCGCCTTTGATACGGTTTCCCATCAGATCCTTTTGCATCGTCTCATAGAGGTTGGAGTCGGAGAGATGGCACTTGAGTGGTTTCGATCCTTTCTTTCGGATCGAACCTTCAAAGTATCCACACCTCCATTTGTCTCGGCCTCTCGCTCCATTCACCAGGGTGCCCCGCAGGGATCGGCCCTTAGTCCTACCCTTTTTAATTTATATGTTCGGCCTCTGGCGGAGGTAGCTCATAGTTTTGGTCTCACCATGGTGTCATACGCCGATGACACGCAGTTGGCGGTGGCACTTAATGGTGATTCCAATATGGATGCCCCTACCTTTCAGTCAGCCCTTAAAGCTGTGGCAGGCTGGATGGCGAACAATCGATTACAACTGAATGCCTCTAAGACCGAGGTCATCATTTTTGGTAGGGAAGGCGGACTCTGGGGAGATCAATGGTGGCCATCTGAATTGGGCCCTGTTCCCACCCCCGTTGCTGAATTTAGAAATCTCGGGGTGTGGCTCGATGACAAACTTTCTTTCTCCTCCCATACCAAACGTGTAGCGGGTACCTGTTTTGGTGCCCTGTAATGCCTCCGACCCATCTTCAAGTTTTTTGATGCGGACACCAGACAGATTATAGTCTAAGCTCTGGTTCTTACCAGATTGGACTATGCCAGCTCTCTGTTTGTGGGTGTGAATCAAGCAGAACTGGCCCGCCTTCAGAGGGTGCAAAACGCGGCGCCCAGGATGCTTGTCGGCCTTCCGAAATTTGTCTCTGCCCGTCGTACTATTCGAGATCTACACTGGCTGCCTGTTGGGCAAAGAATTAAGTTTAAAGCTCTGTGCTTAACTTTTAAAATTCTTAAGTCTGCTTCTCCCCCTATCTTATCGCAGACAATCCAACATTATGTTCCGCCCAGAACTCTCCGATCCTTAGGCTCAAATCTCGCCATTGTGCCCCGCTTTAAAAGAGCTAGAATGGGCGGTCGCTCTTTTTCAGTGTTGGCGGCTGTTCTCTGGAATTCTTTACCTATCACTCTCCGTTCTATCCCTGATCTGCTCCCTTTTAGGAAAGCACTAAAAACCTTCTTATTTTCTTCAGTCTAACTTTTTCTGCTCTACTCATCTCTGTTGTGTTGTGTTTTACCATCTCTGGAAAGCGCCGGGACGCCTCTTGGCTGCGGCATCTGAGCGCTATATAAATTAAAATAACATAACATAACATAACATATACTATCATCAACCATAAACAAGGGATTGCAGCCTGCCTACACATTCTTGAATACAGAGACATAGGTTTTTTGGAGCATACATGCATGTTGATGGAGATAATACGGATATGTCTCTCCAACCACATCTTTCTGTTCAACGGCGACCTCTTCAGACAGGTAAGAGGCACCGCGATGGGCTCGTGCTTTGCGCCGAGCTTCGAGAACCTCTTCCTGGGGAAATGGGAGGAGAAAATCAGAAATGTGGAGATACTACAACATGATTTCAAACAGGTTGTAGTATGGATGAGATACATAGATGACTTATTCGTTGTGTGGAGAGGGACTGAAAATGAAGCAATCAATTTCATTGACAAACTTAACAATAACCCTTATGACATCAGATTGACATACGCTCTGGGAGCATTTGGTTGAAATCATGGTTATGAGGAAAGGAGAACTGCTATCGGTCAGGAACTTATATGGAATAGGAGCAGTATCAAGACTTTGAGAAAAAACTCCAGTTATATCCGAATACGAGCTTCTATTATTTATATATGTGTAATGGACGGCAACCTGATGAAGGCATGTATGCCGAAACGCGCGTAGTTGTTGACACCTGCCGCACTGCCTCCATCATTCTAACATCTGTCATATATTGTGGATGTACAACTGCACTGCTGTAGATGAAATATAAAAATAACAAAAAGTTAAAAAACATAATCTATATATGAAATAATAAAATGAAAAGTTTTTGATACATATATGAGTGTATAGCCATCTTTTGCTATAATATGGTGGTTTGTTTGTTTTAAGTTATTCATATTTCAGAGATATAATGTGTTGAATCTATGCCTAGCTAAATTTCCCCCCCTTTTTTGCTTCTTTTCCCTATGTTTAGCTAGTTACTATATAGGGGTCCCTTGCTTCCTAAAAAATCAGATTGACATACAACATGAGCAAGACCTGAGCAGAATTCCTAGACACTCTCATTACTATACAGGAACGTAACCTTACCACTAGCTTGCACCGCAAAGAAACAGCTGGTAACAGTCTCCTTCATGCCCTCAGTGCTCATCCTGATACACTCAAATGGAGTATTTCATACGGAGAGCTACTGAGGGCACGAAGAAACTGCAGCTCAGATGATATGTTCAGTCTAGAACAGGATAGGATGCATGAACGATTTAGAGAACAAGGCTATCCTGAATGGGTGCTAACCAAAGCCATAGATAAAATAAAAGAGATCACTAGGTCTGAAAGTTTGGAGTACAAAGAAAAAGCAAAAAAAGATGAGAATGTTTCAAGGGTAATAACTACTTTCTCGCAGGGCTCAACTAAGATCCACAAAATCCTGGTGAATAATTGGAAGATTTTGCAATCTGACAACATCATAGGTCAAACTATCAGTGATAGACCCAGATCACATATAGAAAAGGGAAAAGCTTAAGAGACATACTTGTGAGGGGGGACATCACAGCCAATCGGAACAACAATCTGCACAACTTGAAAGGGTTTTTACCCATGTGGGCATTGTAGAGCATGCAAATTCAGCCACATGGTGAAGGAGTTTGAAATACCAGGTAGGAAGAATAAAACCAGATCACAATTCCTTACCTGTAGCCCAAACTATGTTATATATGCTCTGGAGTGCCCATGTAGACTTAAGTACATTGGGAGCACGACCTGCATGGCTAAGAAACGTGTTCAGGAACATTTAAGAGCGATTACCAATGTAGATCTGCACTATCCCATCGCCCTCCACATCCAAGAGAAACACCAATCCAACAACTCACTTCTTAGATTGTCTGCTATCGAACAAGTGAATCTGGGGAGGAGAGGGGGCAATAGAGAACTTGAGCTCAGGAAGAGAGAATCCAAATGGAATATTGAACTCGAGACTAGAGCCCCGGGAGGCCATAACCTGGATGAGGAATTGGCAACACACTTACATGATGATTAAATATTTGTTATACTGTTGATTTTAATGTTAGTGATATACTGTAAAGTACTGTACATGGAATTTAGTAAATCATGAAATTATTTTAGTGTCTAACTATGATTTTCTTATCTTTTTACTATGCAGGAGGAAAGGAAGGGACCCATCACGCTTTAGGACACTTCATGGGTTCCCTACCCTTTTCTTCACCAGGATGTTTCTGCACTTCAACAAGATAAGAGACATTTTAAATTGCACTGAGCACTTTTTATTGATATATGGGTAGTTTTGGTTTGTTTTTTTCATATTTTTTTCACTGTTTATGGAGCAATATAGGCAATATGATGGAGCCTTTGGGCAACTTGAGTCGAAGATGTACTTTATCAGCCAGCGGTTTTGATACATTAGAGGAGGGAGTCTAATATAAGGGCACTAGTCCGAAATAAATTTACCGTATGTAATGGAGTAGTTAATCCATATGCGCCTTTATTTTAATGTTAGAAATATTGTTGTTCAGGGTGCTGGAGTAAGCATACATGTGGTTCCCTAACCCTATTGCATTTAATACCACGATACTACAGGGCCACGATGTGTAAAGCTATTACCACAAACGCCACTAACTTTGCACTAGCGCTCACACCTGAAGGCGCTTGCCTGGGACGCCTACTCCGTTGCTGTAGCTCGCCGCACCCGCTCCGCGGGTGCCGCTTCGCAGTCTCTCCCTGGGGCTGGATTTGGACGCTGCAACCGGCGCTGAGGAACACTTGGGCTTGGGCGTGAGGCTTCAGCAGGGCTGCGAGCGTTAGCAGGGACTCCATTGCCCAGGAGTCCCTGCGAGACCGTGGGAGACCTTCCGGTCCGCTCTCCCTGTTGGCCCGCCCACCGCCCACTGGAGGGATATTTAAACATCTGAATCCCCTTACTCCCTGGGACGCCACTAACTTTGCACTAGCGCTCACACCTGAAGGCGCTTGCCTGGGACGCCTACTCCGTTGCTGTAGCTCGCCGCACCCGCTCCGCGGGTGCTGCTTCGCAGTCTCTCCCTGGGGCTGGATTTGGACGCTGCAACCGGCGCTGAGGAACACTTGGGCTTGGGCGTGAGGCTTCAGCAGGGCTGCGAGCGTTAGCAGGGACTCCATTGCCCAGGAGTCCCTGCTAGACCGTGGGAGACCTTCCGGTTCGCTCTCCCTGTTGGCCCGCCCACCGCCCACTGGAGGGATATTTAAACATCTGAATCCCCTTACTCCCTGGGACGCCACTAACTTTGCACTAGCGCTCACACCTGAAGGCGCTTGCCTGGGACGCCTACTCCGTTGCTGTAGCTCGCCGCACCCGCTCCGCGGGTGCCGCTTCGCAGTCTCACCCTGGGGCTGGATTTGGACGCTGCAACCGGCGCTGAGGAACACTTGGGCTTGGGCGTGAGGCTTCAGCAGGGCTGCGAGCGTTAGCAGGGACTCCATTGCCCAGGAGTCCCTGCAAGACCGTGGGAGACCTTCCGGTCCGCTCTCCCTGTTGGCCCGCCCACCGCCCACTGGAGGGATATTTAAACATCTGAATCCCCTTACTCCCTGGGACGCCACTAACTTTGCACTAGCGCTCACACCTGAAGGCGCTTGCCTGGGACGCCTACTCCGTTGCTGTAGCTCGCCGCACCCGCTCCGCGGGTGCCGCTTCGCAGTCTCTCCCTGGGGCTGGATTTGGACGCTGCAACCGGCGCTGAGGAACACTTGGGCTTGGGCGTGAGGCTTCAGCAGGGCTGCAAGCGTTAGCAGGGACTCCATTGCCCAGGAGTCCCTGCGAGACCGTGGGAGACCTTCCGGTCCGCTCTCCCTGCTGGCCCGCCCACCGCCCACTGGAGGGATATTTAAACATCTGAATCCCCTTACTCCCTGGGACGCCACTAACTTTGCACTAGCGCTCACACCTGAAGGCGCTTGCCTGGGACGCCTACTCCGTTGCTGTAGCTCGCCGCACCCGCTCCGCGGGTGCCGCTTCGCAGTCTCTCCCTGGGGCTGGATTTGGACGCTGCAACCGGCGCTGAGGAACACTTGGGCTTGGGCGTGAGGCTTCAGCAGGGCTGCGAGCGTTAGCAGGGACTCCATTGCCCAGGAGTCCCTGCGAGACCGTGGGAGACCTTCCGGTCCGCTCTCCCTGTTGGCCCGCCCACTGCCCCGTACGTCCACTATATCTCGATCTAGTACTCCCGCAGCGCGGGACGCAGCTCGGGGCGAAGACCGGGCAAAGAGCGGGCTGTTTGAGGCCGTTCGAGGTCCAAGAGGTCTGGTCTGGGCCCCTTCCCTTTCGCCCCTGCTCTGCCATTAGCACAGTCCGCATTGCTTCTTCCTTTCGATTATCCTGGTTGCTTATATTCCTACATATGTTCACACGGGCTAGCCGCAGCAGGGCTGCCAAAGGGGGGTTGGTACAAAATGGTCCCATGGACGACTTCATTTTACGCACAAACATTGCCATTGACAAAGAGATTAACAAACTACAAACTCAAGTTTCCTTAGATTTGGCAGCTGCTAGGAAACTGTCGCTGGAATTTGCTAGTTCTAAAAAATCTTCCTTGGACCACATAGCATCTGCCATTACTCCGAAGCGTCTGGACAATCCACGCTGCGTAACAACGCTGGCGGACGTCCATGACACCGCGGCTTTGTCTATTTTACCATTACCCCTGTGCCCCTTACCCCTGCCTCTAAGCCAGCCCCTATCCGAGGTTATCCCCGATCACCAATTTACTACCATTCCCCATTTCTCAGATATTTCCGATGTGTCCACATGCAACAGCACTTGTAATAGTACTAAGGGCAATCTATCCAAAAGGAAACGTACCCCAAGGTCGGCTTACTCACGTAAGAAGGCTAAACTTGTTGGGTCACTCCCATTCAATGTGCTTAACATCCCTGTGAATAGTGGTATTGGGGGGCATGATACCCTGTTACAGGTCCCCCAGCGTACAAATAGCGAAGGTACAGCCCCTGCAGCCATCACAGATAACATAACCAAAGAGGAAGCTGACCTCTACTCAAAGGACCTGGAAGGGAGGAATGGGGATTTTATTGGAGTAGTCTGGGAAACCCTAAAAAAACTCCTATCTCCCCTAGATTTAAGACTCTCCCGTATTGAGAACCATCTACTAGAGATGGAAAAGAGTATAATAGCCTTGGCCACTCTTGGCTTGCGAGGTCTTGAACACCAAGGTCTCCTCGAGAATGGTATAGCTCCTCAGACTCCAAGCCCTTCCCCAGCAGCCCTGCAGACTCCTACTCTTCACCCTTCAGCACCAGGCATAACACATCCCATCCCAAAACCTCGTACCAAGGGAGTCGGTCATAAAATTTCTGCACCCCAGTCCAGGGCGCATAACTCAAAGGTCTCTACCCCACAAATTCTCACACACACTAACGTGGGTGCTTCCACGAGGCAGCATGCAAGCAATACCATCCACCGTCCCACTCAGGGCTCACAAAGTAATATTACTCACCGTCCCCCTCAGGGCTCATACAACAGGAGCAATTTTCGAGGTGGGTATATCGATCTCCCTCCAGAGGCCAATGATTACGTGGTGGTATTGACGGGTGTGCCGGAGGCTGTGAACGGCCATCACGAAAATCATTGGTCCTTAAAGAACAAGGTCATGCACTGGCTCAATATGCATAGACCGATTTCAAATGGCCGGACAAGCAGAGTCAATATGGTACGTAGAGTCCCCTGGGTGGGTCCCTCACGGAAATCTATACCTGGCGACTGCATAGTAGTGACGTTTGAAGATCCACTCACGGCCAACTATATTTGTTCTTGGGCTGTTGAGGGTGAGGGCCCATCTATTGCACCTAGGCCACTGACCTTCTTTTACCCACCTCGAAATGCACACACACATGGGGGCAACTGGTCCATGGTATATCACCAGCCCGGGAGGGGGCTTCATACTAAAGAGCAAATTCCAACCAGATCTTGGTTTGGGATATCAACTTCGAACAGGTATAACTGTCTCGAAGACGTAGATTGACTGCGTAAGCCCCCTGATCTTGCATCGCCTCCTACAAATTTCTCATTTGCTGGGGATTCTGATTCTCTTCCCTTCCCAATTATCCCTGTTGGGACTAGCTCTGCCCTTCCCGCCCAACCAAGGGCACAGGCTCTGATAGCACAGGGAGCGCTGTACAGTGTCAACATTTATAGTCCTAATGCAACAGTGCACGAGACAGTCGCACTACCGGCGGCTCCCACAATTCCCCACCAGCTGTGCCCGCCTGCTGGCTCTAACAATGATCCCCCTGCTCCTGCCCCTTCGTCCTACCAGAGAACTTCTGCAACCCCCCAGCTGAAGATTTTAAGTTGGAATGTGGCAGGGCTTGCACGAAACGTTGACAATCCAGATTGGATCTCCTTTGTTGACCTCTTCGGGATCTGCCTCCTACAAGAAACTTGGTGCCTGGAACCCTTACACAGGGTAGGGTTTACATCCTACCATGTGCCAGCATCCAAACCACAGGGCAGCAAAGGCCGCCCATCGGGTGGCCTTCTTATTTGGGTCAGTATTGCACTGGGACTAACTATAAGGCACATAAACACCCAATCTCCTGACCTTTTGAGACTTACAATACAGTGTCCTGGGGGTAGGAAGCTGGAAGTATTCAACCTCTATTTAAGGGGGGCTAGGGGGAGGAACTCTTTGCTATCCTCAACTGGAGCAGAAGAGGAGCTTAGAGCATGCAAAATCGACTCCCTCGTTGTCCTTGCTGGAGACCTTAACTGTTGTTTTGAACCGTTAGCCAGCGAGGACATCTTGGATACTTGGGAAGACGATGCTAGGAGAGGCATTCCTCAGCTCTCTCTGGATCCGATCAAGAAATGGACCCAGAGTGCCATAGATCTCAACTCACTCTGTTTAGAATATGATCTTAGAGCTACCAATGGTCGATCGAAGTCAGACTCTAGGGGAGTGCACACCTATAACAGGGTGGGTCACACCTCTAGAATTGATTATATACTGCTGAATTATAATCTGTGGCCGTATTTCAGTGACATGTAAGTCTTACCGACATCCGACAGCGACCACAATCCCTTGGCACTAACCTTTACCCTCCCGTGGCAAGATGGGAATTCAACCACGTCCTTACCCATTTGGAAATCAACCCATGAAGTTGTTCCCTCAAACTGCGGTAGGCGTCTAAAATGGGCTAAAGTTGCTGCAGATGAGGGGAGAATGGCTCAAGCTAAGATCGTAATATCAAGTGTGAAGCACCGTTTAGACTCATTGGATTCTACTAATCATGATGTCCTTACGGTCTTCACAGAAACCGTCTCAGCCTTGAGCGACTTGTTCATAGTCCCACAGGGTAGGGCAAGGGCCACAAGGAGAACTGTAACCAAGGGTAGAGACAAGTGGTACTCTTCTGCTTGCCGTGCTGCCAAAAGTGAACTCATCCTAGCTGTAGAAACTAAAGATCCAGTTCAAATAAGACTAGCTAGGAAAAGTTACAAAAAAATTCAATCTGTGGCAAGGGAAGCCTTTGAAACCAATTTTTGGAGAGATCTAATGGACGCTAGCTCCAAAAAGGACACGAAGGGTTTTTGGGACTTGCTTAGAGGTAGGGATAGGCCCGTCGACACACAACTGACTTGTAACATCACAGGGGAGGCTTGGTTTATACATTTCTCCAAGCTCTACTCCATGCCACCAGGTGATCTAGGGAAAACTAGGTGCCACTTACATAGAGGGTCGGTCGCTAACACTAACAATGACCACCCCTTTTCGGCTACAGAAGTTGAAGGGGCAATTAGGTGCATTGTTGCTAACAAGGCTGCAGGTCCAGATGGCGTCCCGGGTGATTTGTTGCGGGCCAACATAGAGGTTTGGAGTGTACTCATCGCCTCACTCCTGAACGAGGCCATGATGGGAGGTTCTCTCCCGGACTCCTGGAAGGGAGCGGAGGTCGTCCCGATTTTTAAGAAAGGCTGTCGGGACGACCCCGCTAATTACCGTCCAATTAGCCTGCTTGATTCCACCCAGAAGGTAGCAGGCAAAGTAGTTTTAGGAAGGATTCTGCACTGGGCCGAAGAAAATCAGGTTCTTTCTGACTTCCAGGCCGGTTTCAGATCAGGAACTGGCACCATTGAACAGACATTCCGCTTTTTAATGCTCTATTGGAAAGTGGTCGTACTGGGCAAAGGCAGTCTGTATCTCGCCTTTATAGATTTACGGACTGCCTTTGACCTGGTCCCGCGTGACCAATTGTGGGATGTTTTAGAGGGCTTGGGCATCCCTCCGTATTTGCTGGCTTTGCTTACCAAGCTCCACGAAAGCAACTTTGCACAAATCAGCTGGGGCGATCAGGGCCAAAAAACTTCTCGCATCTCTGTAGATAGGGGTGTCCGCCAGGGGTGTGTGCTAGCCCCCACTCTGTTTTCACTTTATGTTAACGGAGTGGTGGAGCACCTTGTCAAACATCCAGCAGACGCACCCTCCCTGGCGGGCAGGAAAATTCCTACACTCCTATTTGCCGATGATACCCTTCTGATTTCAAAAACCCCGATACGCCTCCAAACGTTGCTTTCCAGGTTCAAGGACTTTTGTGATTCCAGGGGCTTAGTCATCAACATAAGTAAAACCAAATTCCTGGTCCTAAACCCCCCTAGGAAGATAGCCAATCCCCCAACCCTAGACACAGTCCCACTTGAAAGGGTAAGGGAATTTGACTACTTAGGCATCCGACTCTGTGACTCTATGAGCTGGAAGGCTCACCACCAAAAAATCCTTCTGACTCATAAAAGGGTTACAGGGGCATTGTTAAAAGAACATCGTGCCTCACCTCTTAAACCCATTGGGGTGATATTAGATATTTATAGGGCAAAGGTGGTGAGTGCGGCGCTGTATGGGTCGGAATTGTGGGGCACTCAGAAAGTTGATACCTTGACCCATCTTGAAAATAAATTTCACAAAGAGCTCATGAAGCTACCACACAGTACTCCCACACTCCCTCTTTTACTAGATGCTGGTACACGCCCTATATCTGAGCAAGCAAGGCTACGTCCCCTCCTATTGTGGGCTCGAATATGGAATGTACCAGAACTCTCAAGTTACGCAGAAGCCCTGGGTGAACTCCTCTCATCCCCGGGCTGGCACAGGGTAGGTTGGCTTATGGAAGTAAAGCGGCTTCTCTGTGAACTGGGCCTTGGAGACGCTTGGGCTAATAGAACAGCTCCACCCAAACAGATGCTAAAGAAAATATACTGGTCTTGGGTGGAAAATGAGAGAGTGAGCAATCCTAAACTATGTAAATCTGCGGTTGAGTTCCTGCTCACTAAGAACCTCCCCTTTAGAGAACCTTATCTGGACTTGATTACCAACCCGATGGATAGAGCATTGTATTTTAAATTTAGGGTGGGAGTCCTGCCTCTAGAGCAGTGGACAGCAAGCTGGAAACCACCTCGGCAAACTACACCGTACTGCCCTTATTGTGAAAATAGGGAAGAGTCCATTGCCCATTTTATGTTTGAGTGCCCAGCCTATGTAGCACCTCGACGCAGATGGCTGAAACCTCTTTGCATGAGCCTGGGCACCCAAACGCACACGGAGGCCATACACATCTTAAGAACTGATGCTCGTCCTCTGTTAGCCTGTTGCCTGGCAAAATTCCTGGGTTGGGTATGGAGGATAAGATCCGTGAGGAAATTGCTTCTCCAGTAATGCCATCCGCATTCATCCAGCTCGTTCTAACCATTTTATGCTATGAATTCCTTCCTACACCATTGCATTGATGACTTTTTAATATTGTATATTGTATAAAGTGTATAGAGGGATGAACTGTTAAATTGTATTATATTTTTTATCTGTCTTGTATTGTAATGCTTTTATGATATGACAAATATATCGAAATAAAGCTATCCAAACCAATTACCACAAACTTTTGTACTTATTGGTTTATGTTGGAGAAGTGATCGAGTAATTTTAATCACACGCGTAACCCAAGATATACAGTTTGGTTTGGCACTAGACCGCGAGTAACCAACATTCAAGGGAGCTGTATTTCGACCATTCTGGTAGGTGGAGTAAAACTTAAAATAATATAAAGTCAAGGCACTTTACCACTAGGTGATATGCAATCGATTCCCTCACATGCAACTCAGAACACTAATGCTTTTTTGTCCCTGTATATACATAAATACGCTTTTATGTATGAATTCTAATACATAGAATATATTCAAACCACCACTCCAAGATGGCCGCTATGCAAAAGGCTAATGTGAATGAAATGTTAAGTGCCTTCTTTTATGTTTAATTGTTATTTATGTACTTTCTTGTGTAACAAGAATATCGTGTGATCAAGACACATTGCGGTGTCGAAACGTGTAGCGATTAACAAGAATAAACTCTTGGGGGCAGATTTATGAGGCACTTGCGCCACGTTTACGCCGCTGTTGCGTCACGCAAGGCAGCGTAAACGTGGCGCATCCCTACGAACGATTTACAACGTGACGCATCTAGGCAGATGCGTCACGTTGTAAAGCCCTGCGCCGCTTGTGGGCGTTCCGGCGCAGGGTGGGCGTTCCGGGGCAGGTGCGCCTCGCAAAAGTGGCTGAGTGAAATCTATAAGATTTCACTCAGTCACTTTCAGGCCAATGCTGCGTCAAAAGCCTGCGCCTGCTTGAAGCAGACGTAGGTCTTGACGCAGCATTGTGGAGATGGGGCACCCCCGAGCCTTGCTGGAGCTGCGTCGCGCTTGCGACGCAACTCCAGCAATGCGTCACCTTTACGGCACAGATGCGTCACGCATCTGTGCCGTTTTTGCCCCATGGTGCGCCACATCATAAATGCGGCGCACCATGGGTGGCGGAGCTGTGGCGCACTGTGGCGCATGTTAACTGGCGCATCCCTGGGGATGCGCCAGTTAACATAAATCTGCCCCTTGGTGTAGCAAACTTGCCCCCTGAGAGTAAGTCTAATTACCTTTGGACAAAATATATATATATATGTATATATATATATATATATATATATATATATATATATATATATATATATATATATATATATATATATATATATATATATATATATATATATATATATATATATTCGGCTCGATATTTCCGTAACTTCAACAGAAACCACAGCACTCAGGAGGGTAACTTGCTTCACAGATTTATTTTCTTGCAGGAATCACACACAGACGCGTTTCGGCGTACCGCCTTCGTCAGTGTCTCTGACATACTGTGCACGACATGTTAATAAAGTTAACTTCACTTTCATTGGACACAAACAAAGGACTATACCACTCTAGTTGTTTTAGGCGCCATCTTATAGTGTACCTGGTTAGTATAACCGGCATACTTTATGTGGTTTTATCCCTGAATAGTAAAACCATACATAGGTGGATAGAGGGTGTAAATTATCTATATTGTTACAGTAACGCACTATATATATATATATATGTACATATATATATATATATATACATATATATATATATATATATAATCTTGTGATCAAGACCAGAGCGACCCGGTCGAAACGCATCATATTGTGATATGAGAGAATAAATCACTGAATAAACTAACCTTTACTGTGTGTAGGTCCGTTCCTGTTGCAATGCAGAGAAATTTGCATGCGATCAGGTCCTTGTGTTGTATATATATATATATATATCCGGCAAACCGCGTCTCCACCCAGCAGCAAACACCTCCACCGAGGCAGAAACCACACGGACACGGACCAAGTAAGTGCTGAAGATTTATTTGTGCAAATTCAGCCGCATGACGTTTCGGCTCCGGGGAGCCTTGCTCACATGACATATATGACATATGACATATATATAATAGATGTCCAAGTATATATTGACCAGGGTGAGATTCATACTAAATTACACACTGCGGGTAATTCCATTCTTCAAGCCCGCAGTGCCCACCCTCCACATACAATCAACAGCATACCGTTAGGCGAATTTATTCGCATCAAAAGAATATGCAGCAATTCTAATACAACCAACCAATGTTTGGTTGATTCTATGCAAAGATTCTTGAGGCGCGGCTATAAACAGGATATTTTAGACCGCGCCCTCTCCAAAGCCTTAGCACGCCCGAGGGAGGAACTTTTGACCCCGCAATCTAATACCACCTCAGATTCAGCTACTGATGGGTCTGTTCGTTTCATCACCACCTTCTGTTCCCAGGTGCGCAAACTAAGCAAAATTATCAAGTCAGAGTGACCGATTGTGTTAACGGATGTTATCCTAGGCCCTATTTTACCCAAGTTACCGGCCATTACTTTCAGGAGGGATCCATCCATGAAAGATCTTTTGGATAAAACACAACCTGAGCTCCCACCTAAAACTTCCTGGTTTACTAAACCAGGTTTTTTTAGGTGCACATCGTGCTGGGCATGCACTTTTGCTGTTAATGGTACCCAATATACTTCAGCTTTCAGTGAGAAACCTATACCAATCAAAGAACATTTAACTTGTCGCAGCGATTTTGTGGTTTACCAACTTACCTGCACTTGCTCAATGTCGTATATTGGAAGTACAAAACTGCAAGCTAACCAGCGTATCTTGCAGCATATACGGGCAATAGTAAACTCTGACATGAATTATCCGGTGGCTCGCCACTTTAAGGCAGTGCATGATAAAAAACTTAAAGATCTTAAATACACTTTATTGTGCTCTGTTGCTACTCCTGGCCGGGGTGGCGACCGTGAAAAACGTTTGAGGCAAAGGGAAGCATATTTTATTCTGCTGCTTGATACGAGATCACCTAATGGTTTGAATGCTTTTGATGAATTACATCATTTTTTATAAATGTGTTGATTTTTTTAATCATCTGTTTTTTTTAGGTTAACATTGTCTTTTAGAAAATGAATTGAAGAGTAAATTTACAATAATGATGACACACTATAAAATATAGCTAAAGCCATGGTACAGGTTCTAGAAAGGTTTTCAACCGTCTGAATTTTAACATATTATTTATTTAACATAGTATTTCTTTCACGTTTTTTGGCACTTGCACTTTATATAACCAAGCATTGAGAAATAGATATGTTTTAGATGAACAAATAAGACTTAAAATTGAAAGGGAGTGTTGCATTGAATTATAATAGTTTCTTGCACTTGCAATTGATTTGTTTACATGATTAATATGTGCAATAGTATATGCAGTAGAGATTGAGCACATCAGCACTTTATTGCTAGCTTTGATTCAATGCTTTAACAAAAATTTCTTCTATATGAATAGATTTAACTATGTCTTTAAGATTGTATATGTTTGTTTTACTCATATATTCGTGAGCACTATGCTTTAATTGTCTTTCTGGTTTCATCTCGTCATTGGATTTGTTCGTAACTTTTGCTTCTATGCTTGTTTCATATCATTGTTTACCCGTGCGTCCGGTTTCTTTAGGCGCATGGGCTTTTATCTTCCATAAAATGCTCTGCCTACTCTTGACGCGTCATGTGACCAAGCTCCGTCCGCGGAGCGAAACGCGTCAGGGAGGGCGCTTGCTCTGACACTTTTAAAATAAAATTTTGCACTGCTGACACTTTCACCGGTGTAATGGCGTTCATGATTTAAAATTGAATTGATTGTGGAGAGGAGGTCTGCGCCCGTTCATGACCGCAGCGAGAAGCGGTCTGGATTCCTTTTATATATATATATATATATATATATATATATATATATCCCAAAACAAGAATTCCATAGCACTCCAGAAGTTGTAGTTTTGATTGCTTTTATTAGAGCATAGTGAACACCACCATCACCCCCACCAACGTTTCAGCCAAGAAATGGCCTTTGTCATGATTACGTGAGTCCCTTTTCTCTTTCACCTTTTATAGTGTTACAATCTATACCCAGTTAGATGCATTCTGGGATTTGTAGTTTGCTAAAAGCACAATCATGTTATTTACTGAGATTGATTCATTTTCATGTATAAATCTGCATTGTATTCACACTTCTATTAACCAATCATTATGTCATTTAGTTTAGATTCCCTCTCGGTTTGTACCGAAGTATAGAATGCCTTCTAATGTGCAGGATCTCCTGCAACTCTGAATCATGGGACTAGTGCCCAAAGATTCGTCTCCATTCAGCCCAAAAGGAGCCTTTGTTTTGAACTTGATTATTAGGCGTGACTCTAATCTTCCCAACATTAATGTTCGATTGCCGCCTCTTTCAGGGTATGGGATTATTGCAATGCCAAAGTACTTGATGTTTTCCTAATTGGTTCTGTGTTGGGTATGCAGATGTTTGGATATGGCATAGTTCATATCATTGTTGTGGATTGCTCTCAAATGTTCCAGAATTCGCTTCCGAAGAGGACGGATAGTGCTACAAATGTAGCGCAGGCCGCAAGTACATTCAATCATGTAAATCGGATCACTGACATAATATCGAGGGACATAATATCGACTATCAAAAATATTGGCCACAAAATATCGACAGACAGAATATCGACTTTGTATCTACAAACAGGTAAGTACAAAAATATCAAGT
This sequence comes from Lissotriton helveticus, assembly GCF_964261635.1. Lineage (NCBI taxonomy): Eukaryota > Metazoa > Chordata > Amphibia > Caudata > Salamandridae > Lissotriton > Lissotriton helveticus. Next base: position 1,051,717,572 of record NC_136067.1, read on the forward strand.
AAAAAATATCGTTTACAAAAATTTAGTTATACGAATATCGACTTTATTAAAAACAATGTTAAATTAAATTAATATTAAAAATGAATTACTAAAATATACTTAAAAATACTTAAATTACCTTATAATAATTAAATAATTAATGAAAGTTATAAAAAAAAATTTACAATCATATTTGTTAAAACATATATATATAGTAACATAATATAATTAAATAATATCCAATATTATTACCGTAGGATAGCGGAAGTGTAAAAATTACTATTCCTACTCCAGAGAGTGCAACAGTAGTGAAAGCGTTGGATAGCGTAGGGGTAAAAATTACTATTCCCACTCCAGTGGGTGCAACAGTAGGGAAAGCGTTGAATAGCGTAGGGGTAAAAATTACTATTCCCACTCCAAAGAGTGCAACAGTAGGGAAAGCGTTGGATAGCGTAGGGGAAAAAAGTACTATTCCCACTCCAAAGAGTGCAACAGTAGGGAAAGCATTGGATAGCGTAGGGGTTAAAAATACTATTCCCACTCCAAAGAGTGCAACAGTAGAGAAAGCGTTGGATAGCGCAGGGGTAAAAATTACTATTCCCACTCCAGTGAGTGCAACAGTAGGGAAAGCGTTGGATAGCGTAGGGGTAAAAATTACTATTCCCACTCCAGTGGGTGCAACAGTAGAGAAAGCGTTGGATAGCGTAGGGATAAAAATTACTATTCCCACTCCAAAGAATGCAACAGTAGGGAAAGCGTTGAATAGCGTAGAGGTAAAAATTACTATTCCCACTCCAGTGGGTGCAACAGTAGGGAAAGCGTTGGATAGCATAGGGGTAAACATTACTATTCCCACTCCAGTGGGTGCAACAGTAGGGAAAGCGTTGGATAGCGTAGGGGTAAAAATTACTATTCCCACTCCAAAGAGTGCAACAGTAGGGAAAGCGGTGGATAGCGTAGAGGTAAAAATTACTATTCCCACTCCAGTGGGTGCAACAGTAGGGAAAGCGTTGGATAGCGTAGGGGTAAAAATTACTATTCCCACTCTAGAGAGTGCAACAGTAGGGAAATTAAATACTTCTTATATTATTTAAAAACAGTATAAATTAATATCTATACAAAAATTTATTAAAAGTAATTACCAATTTAATATAATATAATAATCAATTAAAATTACAAATTACAATTCATTTTTACTATTAGTTACCTATTCAAATTAATTACAAATTAACAATTATTTAATTAACAATTAAAAATCAATTAACAATTATTTCAAATTAAAAACAATTAAATAAATTAAATTATTTAATTAATTATGAATAAATTACTTCCCACCCTATTCCCCTATAAACTCACAACCCGCTACAGAAAATAAATTAGTAAAATTAACACAATTAGCAATTAATCAATTAAAAAAAATTAATTGGCAATTAAAATGTAATTAATTACCCATAAAAAATTAATTAACAATTAGTTCTAAAAAAATACCAATAAATATTTTTACATATTTAATTATAAATACATTACTTCCCACCCAATTCCCCTATAAACCCACAACCCGCTACAGAAAATAAATTAGTAAAATTAACATATTTAGCAATTAATCAATTAATTAAAATTAATTGCCAATTAAAAATTAATTAATTACCAAATATAAATTAATTAACAATTAATTAAAAATGAATACCAATATATAAATTTACATATTTAATTAATTATAATTAAATTACTTCCCACCCTATTCCCCTATAAACCCAGAACCCGCTACAGAATTAAATTACGCAAAAATTAAAAAAACAAAATTCATTAATTAAAAATAATTATAACATAAATACACACTTTCCACACATATAATAACATAAAAAACAGTATAAAAAATTCGATATTAAAAATTCGATAATTTTAATAACCTATATTATATACTTCGATATTTTTACTTTCTGTAACATTCGATATTACATTACTTACCTTCAAAACGATATTTTTCATGTCTATATTCTGTCCATTCGATATTTTGTCCAGCCTATATTTTGTACTCGATATTATGTCCATTCAATATTTTGTAGTCGATATTATGTCTGTTTACCATGTAAATCACATAAGTTGTGTCACACGTAATTCTTTCAATTATTATAAATGTTTTTCCTCAAGAGTCTTTAATGCTTTTGACAGACTTCCCAATCTTGCAGGCTTTGCATTTGTTACAGTAAACAAATCCTTTCCGATTGTCCATTAACCATGTTTTGGTTTTCTTTGAAACAAAATGGCTCTTGACTAGTTTATCTTTGAGAGATGCCACTTTTCGATAGGTTATTTCAGGTTTCAGTCCAATTGTTTTACCAATGTCCGGATCACTTTCCAACACATTCCAATATCTTTGTAAGATTTTTCTGATTTGGAAGCTTTCCTTGCTGTATGTCAGGATCAGTCTTGTTTTGTCATCATTAGAAATCTTTGCTTTGGTGATCAGAGTTTCAGCTCTAGATATGGTTTTGGCTCGTTCTAAGCCTTCTCTGACAAGTCTATGTTTATATCCTATGTTCATAAAACGGTTTGCACTCTCTTGTAGACTCTTTTCTGCTACATCTGTTGCAGAACAGTTTCTTTTCATTCTAATAAATTCTCCATATTGAACACTTCTTATCAAATTTGCCGGGTGAAAGCTTTCACCATGGAGAATACTATTCATTGCAGTTGGCTTTCGATAGATTTGTGTATGTATTTAATTATTTGCGATATACGCTTGAACATCGAGGTATTGAATACATTTCGAGCTTATATTGTAGGTACATTTTAAACCCACATCGTTGGTATTCAAGATGTTGAAGTATTCCTTAAATTCATTTTGGCTGCCATTCCAGATTAGAAAGAGGTCGTTGATGTACCTCAACCATATCTCTATTTTATTTTTATATCTTTCATGTTCTTCTTTCCAAGCCACTAACTTCTCCCACCATCCCATGGTGAGGTTAGCGTAGCTGGGTGAGAAAGATATTACCATGGCAGTACCACACTGTTGGGTATATATTGTTTGATTGAATAGGAATATATTGTTGGTCAGACATAGTTCCACCATTTCCATCAACATCTTGGCATGCTTGATTTCTTGGATGTGCCGTTGACATAGAAAGTATTCCACTGCTTCGAGTCTAACTTTATGATCTATTGAGGTATATAGTGATACCACATCTATGGTCACAAGTTGAAACCCTTTTTGCCATCCAACATTAGTTAAAGTTCTGAGAAAGTCCCCAGTGTCTTTTATATAGGAACTTACATTAGTTACTATTGGTGCCAGGTACTTATCTACTTAGATAGACATATTTTCAAGTAGGGAGTTGTAACTGGAGACAATGGGTCTTCCTGGAAGGTTGATCAATGTTTTGTGACATTTTGGGAGAAAGTATATCGTTGGCATTACAGGGCTGTCGATGTAAAGGAAACGAGCTTCATCATCATTCAGTAGGCCATCGTTCTTCCATACCTGAATTCTCCTTTCTACTTCCAGGGTCAAAATGTTTTTCAGGTTTCCTGGCCAGTTGATTATAATTTTTCTCATCTCCTAGTTGTCTCATGGCTTCACTCACATAATCTGTGGTGTTTAAGATTACGACATTTCCGCCCTTGTCCGTGAGTTTTTTTGTTATCTTTTCATTCTTGGTAAGATTTTCCAATGTCAGCCGTTCATTTTTTGTTCGATTTTCGCCTTTATTAGTGGTGGTATTTTCCATCTTCTCCAGTTCATTTATCACTAGTTCATGAAATTGATCAATCCTATTGCCTGGACTCAATGAGGGACAGAATTTCGATTTCAATTTTAATCCAGGATCAGGATTGATCAATGGCCATCACAGTCCTGTAGAACCAGTTTTGTACGACAGGACTGAGCAATCTGGATCTGATTGGCTGCCTGCAACATCAACCGAAATGTTGCAGCCACCCTTACAGGATTCGGGCACCGAGACCCTGTGTCCTGAAATTAAGAATTCAATAAGGTGTACGGGTTTATGGTAGGAGTACCATGGCCCTTGTGGGGGGATCCCTCTGGGACCATCACTGGGGCCAAAATAAACTAAAAAAAATTGTTCCGCCCATCTAGCTGTACTCCGGCTGGACCCAGTGAGGCCTCCATGCCGGAGCCAGCATGGACCTCAGTGTAGTCCTCTGGGAGGGGAGTATTGCAGTATAGAGGAGAAAACAAATAGTGAAAGGTGTCCATGGGGGTGGTGGTGTTCAACTGTGGGGGGTTGTCCAACAATTGGCCATTGACTGTCCAAGGGGGGTTGAGCACAGGACCTAGCCACGAGCCAGGTCCTGCACCCAAACCCATGGTGTCACGCTGAAGGCCATACAAGGTAGGGGGATGGCCTCCCAACAGAGGTTTAGTCGTAGAGCTTGATCTTCAGGCCCTACCGCCAACCGTACGCATAGCACGACCAAAGGTCATGCGCAGTGGGAGGTAAGCCACCCGTGGGTTTAGGACAGAAATCCAACCCTCAACTGCACACAATAAAAAGGTATATTCAGTGAGGGAGTTGGGTGAATACGATAAAAAAAAAAAAAAGAAATTCACTGAAAAAAGTAGTTAGGTATTGTAATAAGATCTTACTTTACATTAGATAAAATCTTAGAAAGTCTCTGAAAACCCCAAAGATTAAAGTGATTAAGTTAGGTACTATAATATTACCTACAGTTACGGTGAAAAAAATAGAAATACCAGAAAAAAACTAAGGTTAAGGTCAGGGCCGGACTGGGAACCACAACCGGCCCTGGCAAAGTGCTCGGCCGGCCACCTCCCCACTGGGGGGGGGGGGTTGGAGGTGCTGCCGAGCTCTTTTTTCCCAAGGCCGGTTTTCAGCCGATTTTGGTACAGGGCCAATTTTACAGCTATGCTGCAAAAACGGCCCTGTAACAAAAACGGCCCCCGGGGCCCAAAACCGGCCCCCACCCATGCGGCACACCGGGGGATTGCCCGGTGCCCGCTATGGCCAGTCCGGCCCTGGTTAAGGTGATGTTATAGTTAGGCCTTGTGACGATATAAATAATATTGTTTTAAAGCAAAAGGATTACTGAAATTCATCAGTAATAATTTATTGAGCTAACTATAACTTGCACCACTACCATGCACTATGTAAGAAAGTGGGTTACTGGTTGAGAGGAGTAAAACCCTACTCCGGCAGCAACCACAATCGGTGTCAGGGTGAAGGCACAATCAAAGCACAAATTAACCTAGGGTCAACCTCTGGTAGCTTGGCACAGAGCAGTCTGGCTGGCTTAATTTAGGGGCAATCTGAGAAGTGTTTGTGCAACAATTCAAACAGTAATAACGTGAAAACAATACATAAGAAAAATCTCACATCAAATTAGAAAAATTGAGTAAATGCAAGTTTAAATATTTCAGTGAAAATAGCATTTACAAGCAGATAGCGTCAATTGAGGATATCTAGTCACACCGAACCGTGACAAAGTCATATGTTCCGGTCGACTGTTATCGGATAGTTGGCCAGCTACAGGCACTCAGTTGGGCACGCTGAACAAGAGTACCCTAAATCCTGGTTGCGGAGCACTGCGAGGTCCTGAGTCGAGGATGCCTCGGAGAAGCATTGTGAAGTATTGGTTCCTAGGAGTTGTGAGGCTCAATTGTGAGGCCTTGCATCATCGTCGAAGAGGACTTCGATGAGGGGCTGGTGATACAAGGGATTGCATCTGGGAAGCGTTGTATACAGTTTGGTTCCATAGAAGCTGTGTGGCTTGCGAAGTGGAATCCAGCATCATCATCGAGGAAGCTATTGTCAGACCTGCAATGGGGATGCATGCTCAGTGGCAGTTTTGAGGAGGCCTTGGGCTAAGAGGGTGATGTGAAGTCCTGGCACCGGGAAAGTCCACGCAGCAGATCTGCTCGGGGTTGCGCCATGCAGCAGAGGAGATGTGTCGGTTCTGCGGGGTCCACAGACGGGTTGGCAGAACACTTTCCTTTCAGGACCACTTCCAAGGGTACAGCATTGGGGTGGCACCACTTAGCAGGGTATTGTATTGTATTGTAATTGCATTTATATAGCGCTTACTATCACTGACGAGGCGTCGAATCGCTTTTTCGGCGAGTAGCGCACTACTCCGGGACCCATAGAGTATTAGTGTTGAATTAGTATAGTGAAACATGCAAGTACATTTTAAGTGGTGGATATGCTAGTCAGTTATTTGGATTGGGAATGTAGTAGAAGGTTAGAGGAGTACAAAGGTTTGTATTTATTTATCGCTTGTTGACCCACGCTAATCAGGAAGCCTATAAAGGATTAGTGGTGAATTAATATGATGAAATATGAAGTAATTTATTAGTCTGTTACTTGGAGTGAGAAGGATAGCGGAGGGATAAAAGGGGAAGAGAGATTTGCATTCATATAGCACTTGTTACCCCTGATGGGTGTTGAAGCGCTTTTCTGGCGAGTAGCATGCCACTCCGGAACCCATAAAGGATTAGTGTTGAAAATTAGTGTAGTGTAAATATGAAGTAATTTGAGTAGTAGAAATGTTATTAAGTTATTTGGGCAGTATATTAGTATAGTTAAATATGGAATTTGAGAAGTGAACATGTTAGTTTGTTAATTTTGATTGAAAAGGATAGTGGAGGAATAAAAGAGTGAAGGATTTATTTATTTATTTATTTATTTTTTAGGTCTTAGCAGTAGGAAGAGGTTTTTGGATGAGTAAAAATGAGTTTTGGAGGGGAGGAGTCAGAGGGAAAAGTTTAGAAAGGTTTCTCATTTAGCAATACCCAGCCCACACCATCCACATCCACAAGCAGAGCAACACCCTCACACCAAATGTACACCATGCACAACACTATGCACAGATTAATGAACCAGCATGCACCACAAACCCAACCAAACCACATCTACACACCCTACTATCCCAACTACCACACATATCCACCATAACCCACAAACAGTACACAACTCTATCCTATACCACTAACCAATACACTCATCACTAACACAACGCCAATCAACACCATACATAACTACATCCCATTCAGACACACTCTCCCTGCTGTAATTACACCTAGCTGACCACCTTTTATCACTAACAAACATATAATGATCCTTCCATCAGTTGTCCAACAAACACCATCCTCTCACTTCTACCATAATAACACTAACACACAACACACACACTGCACACCACCACACTTTGTAACTCTTGCAACAAACCAGTCTAAGATAAACACTCTCACCTCTAATTCATTCCCTCCTACACACAACATACACTCTACTCATAAACACATCACCACCCCCTCTACGTCACAACCTCCTCTCACAAACAATACTACACAACCAAATCCAGTTCATGAAACATATACATCAGCACCCCTTTTCACTACACCTCAAAAGCAAAACATATCACACACACCAGCACAACAAGATCTTCAGAGCACAACACCTCATAATACTTACCATCACAAAATACATACATATTCCCACCTTTCAAACCACACAAAGGAACAAACTCCAATGCCAAGCTTTCACTGTTCCACCACACCTAATGCAGATACAGCAATACAGCACCTCTCTTCTAACCGCCTCTCATCCATTGGACAAATTAGAACATTACAACATGACCCACATGCTGCACCACCTCCCCTGACTCATACACCTTCCGCCTTAAACACACGCAAAAAATATAAGCACATGTCACACTTGATCTAAAAGGTTGAGAACCTAGCTAAATGAGATAAAAGGCAGCATTTCTGGCCCTAGTACCGACCAGTCTCGAACAGGCTCAAACAGGCAACTACCCTTGTCCTCTACACCCTTAACAGGCTCAAACAGGCAACTACCCTTGTCTTCTCCGCCCTTAACAGGCTCAAACAGGCAACTACCCTTGTCCTCTCCGCCCTTAACCTCGACGCCCGGGCTGAGACGCCCTAAGCCTGGCCTTTTTTATAGCCCTAGTAATCAGGTGACCCCTTAAGCCAATGGGAGCCCTAGCCCTAACACTATCCAATCACAACACTAGGCCTAAATATCTAGAACCAATAAGAGACCAGGACCTTACAGCCAATCTTAGCCCTAGTCCAAGCGCCCAATCAGTTCAAAAACCCTGATCTCTACGTCCAATAAAGGCCTTAGCCCTACCAGTAACCCCAACCCAAGTCCATGCAGGCAATGGTACAGGTAGCCCTAGTCCCTACTTCCAATAGAAAGCCTAACCCTACTCTTAGTCCCACAACTAGTCCAACAACCAATCACACCAGAAGCCCTAAATAGCTACTTCCAATTAAAGGTCTAATCCTAGCCCTAGTCCCACCCTACTTTCAACAACCAATTAACATAGGAAGCCCCAGTACCTACTTCCAATAGAAATCCTAACCCTGGTCCCAACCCTACAATGATTGAATCACAGACCCAAAAAACAATCAGAGCCCTCAAATACCCAACCAATGAGGACATTAACCCTAACCCAACAGAAACACCAGATACAACGACCAATCAGTGTACACATGTGCCAACCACTAGCAGACCATATAAGGTCCCAGCGACCTCAGACAAGGTTTGCTGGCCAGGGAGTTGGAAGCTGCTTCTCCCCTAGGAGACAGACAGGCTCAATCCACACTTTGGACCTCTGCAAGTAAAGGCTTCACTAACTCAAAATCTAACAATACTGTTTGAATACAACTTTACTCCCACTGCTGGCCAAAAAACGAAGTGCACAGGCCCCAGTAAATACAGTTTAAACAGCTCACAGAAGCACCCTCTGATGTACAATATCCCTGTTGCTGGGGGGTAGGGGGGGTTGAGGGGGGCTGGGTTAAGAATTTAAGTTAAGAAGTTAAGAATTGCACTCAAGATGAAACTACTAGAGAAAGTCACTGCTTCTTCAATTGTTTTATGTCACCTATACAATATTGATAAGTGATTTACTTACTTAAATTTTTCAAATTGGTAGCACAATTTGAAAAAAATAAGCACAAAAACTACCAGTATTGTCCGGATAACGCAGCACACACTTGCCCTATCTTTCATTAGAAGTAAAAAAAGAGAAAGTGTTTTCGATTTACAAGGAAACAACCGTGAAGAAAGTATTACCTCAAACATCTGGAAACTATTTTGCCATACAGTGATACAGAAGGGTTACAAAACTTGTAAAAACATTAAACATAATGGTCGTTCTGTGACTAGCAACATCAAACATGGTACTGTCACTTTTCAATTTAAAGATGAAAATCTCAGGGCATACGTCCTCGAGGCATACAGTCAGAAGAGTAATACAAACTTCATATGTCCAATATTTTTCTTAGCTAGTGACTCTCGTGAAAATGAATCCACATAAGTAAAATACCAGAAAAGGGTAGTTTTTTTCCATCAGCACTTTAATTGCATGGTTTGTATCATTTTGACTGCAGGATACCAAATTTTGAGGACAATAATGTGGATAAATCAAGTTGTGCTTTACGTGCTAACTTCGCCTTGCGGAGATGTGACAGATACTGGTGTCCAACAGTGGGATGCAACGTTGTTATTGGGATTGGCAAACCGTATTGTCACGTCCACATGACAAGAGTACACTTTTGGATGTATGAGCTTCATTGCCTGGACTGATCCCATCCTGCCTTACAGTACTGGGGCACTGCTTCCCTGCTGTGCCGGACTAAACCCTATGGAGGCCCCTAGGCAGTCGAAATATAGGGGGCCCCCTTCGTAAATAATCTAATACGTTTTTAATTTTACCAACTAACAATTTTAATAATTCAATTTTTGTTACACAAAACATTAACAATGATTAATGTTATTAAACAAAAATTAATTTGAAACAATTTAAGAAAGCTTGATTGTAAATTTCTTTCAAGATCAAATCAACATTATTTTGATCTGTTGTCACGGGGCCTCTAGAAGGAGTGGGGCCCATAGGCCGATGTCAACTTTGCCCATCTAGTAATCCGGAACTACTTCCCTGCCTAGACTGAGTTTATCAGAAGTACATGATAGCGGCTGTAGCTTTAACTTGTGTAAGAGCACAGGAGCACTGTAGGCTGGGATGAAGGGGCACGGGGTGCGGGGAGAAAGACGTAAGCTCAAAGGCTAGTGATGCCCTTCTACGGATGAGGAGTTTTTCTTCTACACTACCAACATTACCTGCTGTCCTGTGCTTCAACAAATAATACTATGGGTTGCCATCGCTAGAGCTGCTGCTCAACTCCATTTTTCGGTGAAGTCATTTGCAACAGCTTTAGCAATCTCCCTATTGTTTTTAAAACAAAATCATAACCATATACATAAAGGGGGTTTTGGTGATCAGGGTACATACATTAGTGTGTGAAAGTGTCATTCACGTTTTGCTTCCACCCATAAAAGCATACAGCAAAAGGTCGGCCCACTTTTCCCACTGGCTCACTTCAATTTGAGTGACCGAGCAAAGTCTGCTTTTTATTGTTTTATTTTAATTTTAAACACCAGTAACTTATTTTGCTTGCACTTTGGGTGCCCAGTTATAATGCAATTCAATTTATTTCTGTCTCTTTTTAAAGTTGTGTTATAAAATCTTTAAGTGACATTGTAATATTAAGCTACCTGAGATTTGAATCAGGTGCAGATTTATTCTGGACTACTTCACAAAAATAAAATGCCTGGCACAACTTATCTGTTTCTTTCCCCATTAGCACAAATTATGCAGTCGAGTGTTTCGCCTTTAGGGACCAGAAGTGTACAAAAGAGTTTGGTGTCTGAGGTCCAATATGTAAAGAAGATTCCCTTTGAAGTGCTCAGGATTCCTGCCTCCACTGTCCTGACTAAAAACTAACTACGGGGAGTATGCAATCCTTTCAATGAAGGCCTGACACAGCCTATTCAGATGTAAGTGGGGTTGACCCCAGCTCCAACCCACCATTCTGCCAGTGATGACCCATCCAGGCATGCCTAAGCTCTCTATTGTGTGTGGCTGTCTGGAACAAATACACAAGGACCAATTGCCAACTAAACCTAGTCATGTGACCCAGAGACAATCCGTACGGTACTAAAAAGCTAAGGCAGGAAAAAGCCAACGTTCTAACAGTGGCATTTTTTAAATTGTATTTTGAAATCCGACTTTACCATAAAAGAAGATTTTTCATTACATTTCCAAAGACACCAATCATGAACTGTTTACCTGTTCCCATTTGGAAGTTATCCTTCTTAATTATAATAATTTACCTCTAATGTTATCTTATGGGAGAAGTAGGCCATGCAATAGTGAAAAATTAGTTTTTCACTATCAGGACATGTAAAACGTATAAATATATGTCCCACTTTTTAAATGCATAGCACCCCACCTGTGAGCCTATCCTAGAGTTGACTACTATGTATTAAAAATTAAGGTTTAGGCCTGGCAAAAGGTTTATTTTGCCAGGTCAAAATGGCAGTTCAAAACTGCGCACACAGGCTGCAATAGCAGACCTGAGACTTCTTTAAAGGACTTATTTGTATTCAAAAGGATGTTTAGGCCATGCTAATGGTTTATTTTACCAGGTCGAATTGGCAGTTATAACTGCACACAGGCTTCAGTGGCAGGCTTGAGACATGTTTTAAAAGGCTACTTAAGTGGGAGTCACAATCAGTGCTGCAGACCCACTAATAGAATTTAATTCATAGGCCTTTGGAACATGGAGTACCACTTTACTAGAGACTTAAAAGTAAATTAGTTATGCCAAATGGGGATAAACCAATGCTACCTTGTTTTAAAAAGTGAGCACATGCACTTTAGCACTGGTTAGCAGTGGTGACATCCACAGAGTCCTAAGGCCAACAGAAAATCAGAACAATATGGAGTAAGGCGAAACATTTGGGGGAAAGCCACCCTAAGGCTGACAGGTGCAACACACTACTTATGACCTCATATATTACATCATTCTAAACATATTAAATGACATAGCTGATGAAATCTCAAAGTACCAGTGGCTGAGAGTAATTCAAGCATCCCACTCATAATTATTTTTATTTTTTTACTTCAGCGTGACGGGTATGGCCAGTTATGGGTCCCATTCTCACTTTGCCCTGGAACCAAGTTGGCACCAACTAATGATCCCCAATCAGGGTGAAACCAATCTTGGGCTCTTTGTATTCCAGTTCAGTGAGAACTTGGCTTGGCATATTCGGCTCAACTGTTCCTATTGGAGCAGGATCAAGGATGATTTGCATATGGCTGGGTCTAATCTGATATGGCATTTTGGGAAAGAAAACAATGGACTGGGATACAGCTCCAGGAATTAACAGTGGCTGAGATTAATTCAAGCATCGTACCTATCACTTTTTTGTTTACTTGAGTGCAACGCACTAAGGGGGAGATTTACTAAGCTTTTGCGCTGTGTTTGCGTCACAAAAGTGATGCAAAACAAAGAAAAAATTATTTTTTATAATTTACTTTCCAGCGCTAAACCTGTTTAGCGCTGGAAATAATGTAAAAGTAATACGAAGAAGTGCATTGCGCTGCTTCGCGTTACTTTGCGCAATGGGGACGTACCAAGGGTGGAGTATGGGCGTTCCCATGCAATCACCCAAGGTTTCTCACGTTAAACCCAATTTCCTAAAAACAGTAGATTGTGTTTAGCGTGAGAAAACTGTACCTTTTTAAACCAGGCGCAAGGGAGGAGAAATGCTTTAATTCCTCCTTCCTTTTCCGACTTTGCATGGGTGCTGCACTGTGCAGCACGCATACAAAGTGGGAAATGCTTTCCCTTGTGTCTAGAATAGTATTTTGTACAGGAAGGGTACCCTTCCTGTACAAAATCAATGCTAGTCTCACACACACACACCCTAGTGCTATGGCGCTAAGGTGTGTGCGTGGTGCGCGGCAGCTGTAATCAGCGCCGGCGCAAGGGAAAGGGGAGGAGAGAGACATATCTTTGAAGATATGGCGCTCTCCTGCTCCCTCCCTGTCGAGGAACGCAGAGCAGCCTCGCGAGAGGCTGCATTGCATGGCGGGGAGATTTGTTAAATTTCCCCCTAAGTGTTACAGGTAAGCCCAGGTGATGATCCAGTGCTCACTGTGCCACTGGGACCAAGCGGCACTTGACTGAAGAGCCCAATTAGGACAAAATGGGTCTTGGGTTGCTTGTGTTCCGCTTTGGAAAGGACCTGGTTTGCCAATTATGGCTCCACTGTTCCTACTGGAGCAGGATCAAGGCTGAATTGCATGAGGCTGGGAGTGATCGGAAGGGGCATTTCGGGCAAAACAAAGATGGATGGGATTTGGCCCACATATTAACCATGCTGAGATTAATTTAAGGATTCCAGTCATCACTTTTCTCTTGATTTCAGTTACTTTGATCTGAGCACAATTTCAGATAAGATGTAATTGACTGGGGTTTTATGTGTATTTTCGGCATGAGAATGGGTGTACTGTTGTCATCCAGGGACCATTCTAGTTTCAGCCTCACTTGTGAAGAGTTTTTCTTGAATGGTGGGCCTGTCCTGACTGACAGGTGGGATTTAGTTTAAGACTGGGAAGGAGAAGGGCTGGACTGGCCATTCAGGCACTCTGGCATCATCCTCGTAGGCTGAAGGATAGGGAGCTGCATTCACAGAATGGATTGGCTTTCGCAACCCAACCATGAAAGATTCCATTGTCAAATCCATGTTGCAGACTCATTCAGTGCGGGCAGCTTAAACATATTTTCCAGGGCTGATTCTGGTGTGCAGTTCTACCCTGTGAAAGAGTCTAGGCTGCAGGTCTCCTTCAAAGCCCTCATGTATGTAATACCAGTGTGGAATTTGGTTACAAAACTTACAGGGCCTCTCTGATACTTGTAAGGAAGGCCCCTGTTAGGGCTATCTGCCTTTGGTGTGGTCTTCCTCCAACCTTTTTCCACCACCACTTCTGTTGTGGAAAATCATTTATGTTGGCTTTAGGACTCTGCGCACTTTACCACTGCTAACCAATGCTAAAGTGATTGTGCTCACTCATTAAAAGATGTTAAAATTAGCTTACACCTGCCACATTTAATTTACTTACAAGTCCCTAGTACTTAGGGACTGTATATTACATGCTATAAGTGGGCTTGAAGGCTTATTGTGTCACCCATTTAAATAGCCTTTTAAAGCATGTTTCAGGCCTTCCACTGCAGCCTATGTGCAGTTGTAAACTGCCAATCCGACCTAGTACAATAAACCTTTTGCCAGGCCTACACCTTCCTTTTTAATACAAATAAGTCACCTCTAAGGTAGGCCACAAACAGCCCATAGGGCAAGGTGCACTGTATTAAAAAAGTTGGACATGTACTCTTAGGTTTTATAGGTCCTGGTGGTGAAAAACACCCACATTTGTTTTTCACTACTGTAAGTCCTATCTCTCCCATAGGATAACATTGGTTTACCTTATAACATTTAATAAGTGATAACTTTTGTATGGAAACAGGTAGAAATGTAATTTTGGTCTCAAATTAATTGTAATTGAAAATCCACACTTTAATGGTAAAGTGAGATTTTAAGTTGCAGTTCTAAAAATGCCACTTTTAGAAAGTTGGTATTTTCTTGTCCTAACCAATTGGTGCCTGCAGACTGTGTCCTGGGTCAAAAGACTGCAATTTGTCAGCAGATGGGCTTTGCGCATTCCTCACAGACATTGCAACAAAGGGGGATTAGATGTTGGCAGGATGGGCTTTCCTGCCAGGATGAGAGCTGCGGAGCTGTACCTTGCCCCACTTACATTTCAAAGAGGCTGCCCCCAGGACACTCACATAGAACTTGACACCAGCCTTTTCTTACCCTAGACATCTTGGACCTCGGCTGGGGAAGGAAGGAATTTCCCATAACCAAATGTGGGGGGGGGGGGAGTCTAGAAGTTTCTCCCACTTCAAAGCTGGCTCATGTATAAAAATAGGACCCTCAGACCCACTCTTCAGTTCACTCCTGGATCTGCAGAGGACAATCAGAAGGCTTTCCATGTATTTCAGAGGACTGTCATGTTGCTCGAGGCCTGCTTTGTACCTCAGAGAACTGTCCTGCTGCTACCAAAGCATTGTTCTGCTGCTTGAGCCCTGCCCTGCTGCTTGAACCCAGGACTACCAGAGTGGCTCCAATGGCTAGTTGGTGGCCTTAATTTCTAGGTTACAAGGACACCAAAAGCTCCAACAATGTTTTGCATGCACCTGGACCCTGCCTGCCTGAAGTGAGTCCTACCCTCCAAGTGGTGCCCACCCAGTTCTGGACCCTTAGAAGTGATGCTAAAGGTGCCCAAACACTCCAAAAACAAAACTTGGGACTTATAAAATTGGCAGCCAAAAAGTGCACTGAGAAGCGACCAGAGACTGGGCCCTACCTGCTCTCTGATCTACCCAAAGTGCATTTTCTGTTGGCCTGACCTCACGGTAGAGCCTGCTACATTCCTCTCCACAGCAGCAAATCCTGTTGAGTAGCAAAGTCTGCATGTAAAAATCTTCACCGCAACTCCATTCAGCAGCTCCCCGACAATGACGCTGCCTCCTCGGACACCGCCGGGTGCCTTGCCCTGCGAAACTTACCCTCTCAGACATTTTCCTTCAAAATTTCTTTCCCCCCTGCAGTCAGTCATAACTTTCAACTTTGCGTGACTAGATGCCAGCAGTTGAAGCTTTGGCACTATTTTTCACTTAAAACTTCCAAAATTCATAACTCATAACTCTGATTCTACTGATTGGTTTCAATGTGTTGTTGTGTCTTTTATTTTTTTATTTTTTCTCTATTGTTATAGATTGGTGTGAGATTTTTCCTAGTGTTGTGTTTTCACTTTATTACTGTTTGTGTGCTGCTCAAACACTTAACAAAGTGCATCTAAGTTAATCCTGACTGCTTTTGTGCCAAACTACCAGAGGGGTTAGCACAGGTTAATTTAGTGACTTTTGTGGTTGCCCCAGACAAGGATTGTAATTGTTGCTTGAGAAGGGTTAACATCCCCCTCAACCAATAACCAAATTTCTAACAGCCCCAAATGCCCGGAGAATTATCCTATTTCAGTGATACCAAGCCCTTGCTCCTGCACTGAGGGCGTGAGGTGGACTCAGATTTCCACTAGTGTGGCACTGTTGGAAGATTTTAATCCATAGAAGCTGGCATGATTAAAGCAAGCAAGCATGAACTGAATGGAAGTGTAAATAGTTAAGACTGGTAGTTGGTTAAAGTGGAAGTACAGATTGAGCACACTGGTTAATCTGGAGAGAAAAAGGACGTTATATGAGACTGACTAGAAACATACACTAGGACCAGTTAAAAGAGTAAAGATTGCAGCCAGAGATGTGATGGCCACAGATTACAGGGTTCCTTTTTGCCATCTGGAAGGAGAAACATTTAGTCTGAGATTCTGACTAAGACTGAGCATTGCTGTAATGATAGTAAGTGGCTTAGTACACCAAAGTTATTAAATGCTTAACTCCTTTTTAGACAGTTTTTGACAAATGCAGCTATATGCATGACTAGGACATGGGAACAGTCACTCATTGAACCTGAGTCTGACTAAACATTACAGATCCCATTAACGTGGTACAGTGGGTGGTGTATGTTCACAAATTTCTACCGGGATCTCAGTGAAACAGAGAAGGGGTCTTCAGGGCATCAAAGCCAGCTGTGAGTTGCACTTGGGTGACAAGATCATGGGGGTAGCTGCCTTTACTTATGCTGGAAAGATCTTCTGAAATGCCTGGCTCAACCAACTCCAATTGAACTACACACACCGAACATATCTGACCCTAGACAGATTACTCACTATGGGGCATATTACCAACGATTAGCGATATTTATCGCTAACTAGGCTTAGCAACAAATTTTGTATCGCTAAGCATCGCCGAAAATTATGCTGAGATAGCGTGCTATTAACAACGTTTATCTCCAAAGCGATACATTTTCCGGCAATAGCGTGAATATCGCTGAGAATACAGCGATATTCACGCATTAGCGACAAAATGCTCTTAGCCATGTTATCCACCTCCCATTGGATAACATGGCTAAGAACTGGTCAGAGCAGGCGTTAGTTTTGAGCGATAGCGGGAATATTTCCATCGCTACGCCTGCCTTGATAATAGGCAATAGCGACGTTAGCGACTGCTTTTAGTCGCTAACAGGTTGGGTACGCCCACTTTGCATGTCATTAGCGATAAATATCACTGACATGCAAAGTGGGACCCAAACCGCTCGCTCAATAGAATTATCGCCGCTTAGCGGCCGTTTTAGCGGCGATAATTGCGTATCGCCTGTAGGAGAGTGGGGTCTGCAATCCTATGGTCACCCCAGATTTTTGCTTTTTGCTTCACTGGTTTACAACTTTCCCTGGCTGTGGGCCTGCTAATCAGACCCACAGCCTAGCTGTTCTCTCTCTAAATTGACAAGCATGTACTTTAGGTGCATTTACCAATTGGTACTGGGCCACCTTATCAGTCCCTGTACCCAGGGCATAGGTGTACCCAGGGCCTACCAGGGGCTGAAGCATGTATTATGCCACCCCTGGCTGGCCATCTAAATCTGACACAACTGGCTGCACGACAGATGGGGCAAGGTGGTGTAAACACCCTTTGCTTTAGATATAGTATTCCTATATCTAACCCTAAAATGGACACATATAGTCCTATCAGTCACTCCTATGGCAGGCCTTATCAATCCTGAAGGCAGAGTGCTTGGAATTACGTGAGATGGTGCTCTGGCATGAGCTGAGCCCGTTTGCAGCTTGCGGAACCAAGTCCTTATAGCTGTTCCATGATAACGCTATACCATATACTCTTAAGTGCATTATCAACCTCGCGGTTAAATGCTAACTCTGGTATAACATTATCAAAACATGTCGAGTAAGGTGTCATATGATTTGGAATACTACCCCCTCGCCAATTCTGGTGACAGGGGTAGCATTCCACCCTTCTAGAGGGACACGACATGTATGTAACTGAGAACCCCGGTTAAAGTTAACTCGAGCCTCAGCATCACAAAATGGATGCTGCCACCACAGACACAAGTCTGACCTCCAGCTGCTGGGAGTCCTTCCAGCGAGGATGGCTTGGACAAAGGGTTTCCTGCCTTGGGAGGTGCTAGCACCACCCCAGACAGGATTTTGTGTATTGAGGTAGGGAGGCCTGAAAGGAATGAGACATGCCTGGGGCACACAAGGTGCCCTGTGCATACACCGGTTCAAACCAGTTGCTGGGGCATCCCTGCCCCAGCTCTGGCGGGAAACCGGACAAAGGATAGGGGGTGTAGCCACCCCCCTTCCTGGTCACACCCAGGGGAGGGACTTAGTCAGTAGTGCAGCCCCCTTTAGGAGAATAAAGGTAGGAGCTGGTCCCATTCCAAATTAGATTATCCTGAACTATTCAACAAGAAGAAACTCTGGCCTTCGACGTTCTGCTCCACAGAAGACTGAAGAATCTCCTTTGTGGACAAGGAGTGTCCACCCTGCAACTGCAGGCACCATCAAGCGTCCAGTGGCTTCACTTTGTCGTCTTCCCTCAAGGATCCAGACTTCAGAGCCCAACAAATTCCCAGACCTCTTCGACCTCAACTCACATCTGCAGCAAAGCTGAGACCCGTGGGTGCGACGAGACACGTGGGACCGGCCATCTTGAACGAACCTGCACTTCGCTTCCAGCACAACTCCCGAAGTAAACTCGACCAAGTGCTTTGGGGACTGAGAAGCCCCAGCCCCGAGCAGCCCCTGCACTGAAGATCAGCCCTCCAGCATCCACGAGATCTGCGTGGGGCCCTTCTGCTTGTTTGCTGCTCGACGCGTTGTCTGGTCACTTGCCGGCTGGCTAGTGGCCTCCTAGACGACGAACCTTTGAATCTTCACTGCTGGTCTGGTTGCTCCAGACTGGCCCTTGCTCCCTTCCAAAAGAGGGGCACCCCGGACTCTCCTAGTCCGCACCAGACGTCTTTTCCCTTCACCGCATGGGTTGCCTTTGCCAAGGTCTGTTGAGTCCAATCCCGGAGCCGACACCGCCGACAGCGAGAGCCTGCGTGGGGCAGCTCGTGCCTCCATCCTGTTTGTCGAAGACACCTCCTGGTCCACGTGGCTGCAGAGTCAAGCGTCCACTCTTCACCGGATCGCGACGACAGCACCTGGTTCCTTCCTGGTTCCACACCGGTCACTGGCTAGTGACTTTGAACACTGTCCCCTCTGCTTTCAGGTCCTTTTCTTCCCCGATCCACCCTTGGATCGCACCGGACATCTTCCTCCTGGTCGCCTGCAGCATCTTTTCTTTCAGGCTCCATTGACTTCAACGCGAGAACCCGACACACTTTGGCACCTATGCACCCGCAGCCCGTGGGTGAGGTAACGAGAGCATTTCGGTGCTCAAGGGTAGTCTAACTGTCCTAGTGTCCAATTCCACAGTCGTTGTTGTCCTAACTAGTCAGGATTGTCCGTACTTACCTTATTATTTGAACTGTACTGTCCATAGACGTTGTTACGCATCTCGTGTGTGAGTTCACACTCTGCACACGCGTTCCGTGGGCCTCCTATTACTTACCTGAAGTTAGTATAGCGTGGTCCCATCGATCCTACAGCCTCTGGACAGCTCCATTCCTTTTATCGACTCTCACATTCCACTTACTTAGTATATGGTTTGTCGTGCCCCTAGGGCACCATTGTCATTTTGTGCAACTTGTAGTATTTTTCATAAGAGATTGTCATGTGCTTAGCCCTCTGACCTCATAAAGAGTTCAGAGGTGTTGTTATTAATAAATATACTGTTTATTTTCATAACAACCTGTGTGGTGGCCTTTCATCTGGTATTCAAGGGGTTATATTGTGGTAAAACAGCTGGCTTCACATGCCAAAAGAGTTTAGCCTAAGACTGCTTTGTCCATGCTACCATTAGGATAGCTGGTCTATAAGGTTGACTTACAACCAATCACCATAAGGGTTGTTTGGACTGATACAAGGTGATCACTAGAACTAGTGAGCATCATATATCAGGCCAACTTCTCACATTGGTGTGCAGCGGTTGGGATTTGAGCTTGCTGTTGTTTTTACCACATATAATCTTGAAAATATTATTTGAAAGATCACATAAGGTACCTAGGTACATATAACAAGCTTAGAAATACTCTGAGTTCTACTGAACCAGCTGTTGTAGTAGAAAGGGCCTAGCACACCCTGACTACAACTCTTAGCAAGGGATCAGTAGGAAAACCCATAGTGTAGGTAAGTGCATCACTTGCACCTCACTAGAAAGCATGTCTACCACAGGAGAGACCTCAGTGACTCCCCTTGTGGTTAGTGACCCTCCACAGGTGCTTTCCAGATATGCAGCTCTCAGTTTCCAGGAGATGAGACAATTGTGTACCTCCAAGAAATTGAAACAGGGTTCTAACCCTACCACTCCCTTTCTGTTAGGTCTCTTAGAGACATATGATGCTAGAAAGGCTTCTAACACAGATGGGAGCATGCCAGCCTTAGAAGGTACTCTTGGAGATCCAGACGTCCCTGAAACAGAGAATGTAGAAGAGGAGGAGGAAGAAGAAGAACCATCTGGGGAGGAGGCAGACAATGGTTCTGTGATAGTCAGCAGACTCACAAGGGCCAACTTAGACCTACATAGGGAAGGATCTGGGGGACCCCCAGTACTGACCTCAGCAGGCCTAACCTTGGAGTTAGAAGAGATAGGTCTCATTCTAGGGACTCCAATAGATCTGTGCACTCTCATGCATCTGCTCGGAGGAGAATGACTTCCCCTCAGAGGAGAGAGCATGAAGCAAGGATGAGACAGGCTAATCTGAGGATCCAAAGGGAAGAACTTGCCCTGGCCAAAGAGAAGCTTGCCTTTGCTAGAGAGCAACAGTTGAGTGGGGTAGTCCCCACTGGTGGCAGCACTATCCCTAGGGATAGAGACAGGAGTTTTGATAATAGACACCTGAGTAAAATAGTGCCCTCCTATAAGACAGGAGATGATATCCACAAGTGGATAACTGCTTTGGAGAGAGCCTGCAAAGTACAGCAGGTACCCCAGAGTCAGTGGGAAGCTATATTGTGGCTCTCATTTGAAGGTAAAGGTAGAGACAAGCTCCTCACTGTTAGAGATGAGGATGCAAATGATTACCAAGTCTTGAAAACTGCTCTGATTGATGGGTTTGGCTTAACCACTGAACAGTACAGGTTGATGTTCAGGGATACCCAGAAAACTCAGGCTCAAGATTGGACTGACTTTGTTGATTGTGCCATTAAGGCCCTGGAGGGCTGGTTACTGGGAAGTAAAGTTACTGATTACACAGGATTGTATAATCTAATTATGAGAGAACAAATCTTAAATAATTGTCAGAACCAGTTGTTGCATCAGCACTTGATTGACTCGGATCTGACCTCTCCCCAAGAATTGGGAAAGAAGGCAGACAGATGGGTTGGGGCAAGGGTCAAGCAGCAGAACCAGAACAAGGGTGGTGGCCAGAAGAAAGCAGACCAGAAGGGTAATGAGAATAAGCAAAATGACCAGAAGTCTTCAACAGGGCCCCAACAACCTAAGGAGGGTGGGTCCCAAACTTCCCAAAAGAAGAAGAATGATGGTCCTAAGAAACCATGGTGCCAATACTGTAAAACTCACTGGTTTAGTGAGTGCACCAAGAAAGGCCAAACTCCTACCACTACTGTCCCTAAGACACCTGCAACCCCTAGTACAGTTAGTAGTGGTAGTGTACCTCCCAAGGCTATAGTTGGGTTAACCCTGGGAAATGAGGTGGGTTCTGACTTAGTCAGAATTCCTACTCAGGCAGTTCTTGTTTGTACTGGGGACATGGATATGACCCCTACTGTAAGTCCTAGTACTCTGGGCAAATACAGACAAACGCCTTTAATTAATGGAAAAATGGCTCAGGCCTACAGGGACACATGTGCCAGTGTCACCATGGTGACACCAACATTTGTGGACCCTGCCCAAATCATGCTAGGTTCAGATTACCTAGTGACCAATGCTAGCAATGTCACTACCAATCACAGTATGGCAATTGTTAATTTCTCCTGGGGAGGGGTAACTGGCCTCAAAAGGGTTGTAGTTAGTTCAGACCTCCCAGTAGATTGTCTTTTGGGCAATGATTTGGAATCCTCACTGTGGTCAGATGTGGAGTACAGGACTCATGTAGAAATGCTAGGTCTCTCCTCACATGTCCTTGCTGTGACTAGGTCACAGGCCAAGAAATGCCCAGCTGAACAAGTGCTGGATCCTGGAAGAATGGACCAGACACTACCCAAGAGAAGGAATGGTAAGGTTAAGGCAGAGCCTTCTCCCCTGCCTCAGTTTGAGGATCAGCCCTCTCAGGAGGCTGACCCAGAGACCCCAGAAGGAACTGTCCTAGAAGAGCTTGAACCTGATCAGGTTGAGTTTCTTGGGACAGGGGGACCTTCCAGGGCAGACTTGAGGCAGGCCCAATTAGACTGCTCCTCTCTTGAACCCCTCAGACAGCAGGCTGCTGCTGAGGCTGCAGGGAATGCTACAGGTGCCCATAATGTATATTGGGAAGATGGACTCCTATACTCTGAGGCAAGAGACCCCAAGCCTGGTGCTACCAGGAGGCTGGTCATCCCCTTGTCTCTTAGAGGTTTCCTTCTCACCTTAGCCCATGAGATTCCCCTTGCAGGTCACTTAGGCCAGAACAAGACTTGGGACAGGCTTGCCCCACACTTTCACTGGCCTCATATGTCTGAAGACACTAAAGAGTTTTGTCGCTCAAGTGTCACCTGTCAAGCCAGTGGCAAATCAGGTGGCACAACAAAGGCCCCCCTTATACCACTACCTGTGGTTGGGGTTCCCTTTGAAAGAGTGGGGATTGACATTGTTGGACCAATGGACCCCCCAACAGCATCTGGGCACAGATTTATACTGGTGGTAGTGGATCATGCCACCAGGTATCCAGAAGCTATTCCCCTTAGGACCATTACAGCTCCTGTTGTGGCCAGGGCCCTACTTGGAGTTTTCTCCAGAGTGGGGTTTCCTAAGGAGGTTGTCTCTGACTGAGGTGCAAACTTCATGTCAGGATACTTGACTGCAATGTGGAAGGAATGTGGTGTCAATTATAAATTCACCACACCCTATCACCCACAGTGCAATGGGCTTGTTGAGAGATTCAACAAGACCCTCAAAGGAATGATAAAAGGGTTACCTGAAAAGCTCAGGCGAAGATGGGACATCCTTTTACCCTGCCTCCTGTTTGCTTACAGAGAGGTCCCACAGAAGGGGGTTGGTTACAGCCCCTTTGAGCTTCTGTTTGGGCATCCTGTAAGAGGACCCCTATGTCTGGTGAAGAAAGGATGGGAGTTACCTCTTAAAAAGCCTAAACTTGACATAGTGGACTATGTACTTGGTCTCCGCTCCAGGATGGCAGAGTACATGGAGAAGGCATCTAAAAACCTTGAGGCCAGCCAAGAACTTCAAAAAGCTTGGCATGACCAAAATGCTGTCCTAACTGTGTATCATGCAGGACAGAAGGTGTGGGTGTTGGAGCCAGTGGTCCCAGCAGCTCTCCAAGACAAATGGTCTGGACCCCATACCATCATTGAGCAAAAGGGAGAGGTCACCTACTTGGTGGGCATGGGAACTCCCAGGAGCCCCCACAGGGTGCTTCATGTAAACAGGCTCAAAGCATTTGTCAACAGGGAGGACATGGGCTTGCTCATGGCCACAGATGAGGGGCAGGAGGAAGAGAGTGACCCTCTCCCAGACCTGCTCACTCAGAACCCTGATGATGGGTCAGTAGATGGTGTAGTCTTTTCTGACAGCCTCTCTGCTCATCAGCAAGAGGATTGTAAACAGGTTCTTCAATCCTTCAGGCAAATGTTTTCACTGACCCCCAGTCAGACAAACTGGTGCACCCATGAGGTGGACACTGGTGACAGTCTGCCTGTCAAGAGTGAAATCTACAGGCAACCTGACCACGTCAGGGACTGCATAAAGAAAGAAGTCCAAAAGATGTTGGAATTGGGAGTCATTGAACCCTCAGAGAGCCCTTGGGCTAGTCCTGTAGTTCTAGTGCCTAAACCTCACACCCAGGATGGTAAGAGAGAGATGAGGTTTTGTGTAGACTACAGGGGTCTCAATGCTGTCACTAAGACAGATGCCCATCCAATCCCTAGGGCAGATGAACTGATAGACAAGTTGGCTTCTGCAACTTTCTTAAGTACATTTGACCTAACAGCTGGTTATTGGCAGATCAGGTTAGCTGAGGATGCCAAGGCCAAAACAGCATTTTCTACCCCAGGAGGTCATTACAAATTTGTGGTGATGCCCTTTGGTTTGAAAAATGCACCTGCCACTTTTCAAAGGTTGGTGAACCAAGTTCTCACTGGGTTGGATGACTTCTGTGCAGCATATCTAGATGATATTGCTGTCTTTAGCTCCACCTGGGAGGATCACCTGATCCACCTGAGGAAAGTTCTCGAGGCCCTGCAAAAGGCAGGCCTCGCTATCAAGGCTACTAAGTGCCAGATAGGGCAGAGTCAGGTTGTATACCTGGGCCACCTTGTGGGTGGAGGCCAGGTTCAACCCTTGGAGAGCAAGATACAGGCCATAAAGGACTGGGCTCCTCCAATCACCCAGACACAGGTCAGAGCTTTCTTGGGCCTGTCTGGTTACTATAGAAAGTTTGTCAAAAAATATGGGTCCATTGTGACACCACTTAATGACTTGACAAGCAAGAAAATGCCAAAGAAAGTTCAGTGGACAGTTAGCTGTCAGAAGGCATTTGACGACCTAAAGCAGGCCATGTGTACTGCACCTATTCTCAAGAGTCCTGACTACTCCAAAACCTTCATTGTCCAAACAGATGCATCTGAGTTGGGTGTGGGAGCTGTTCTTTCTCAACTGAATATTGATGGTCATGACCAGCCCATTGCTTTTATAAGCAGAAGGCTGACCCCTAGAGAGAAACGTTGGTCAGCTATTGAAAGGGAGGCCTTTGCTGTGGTTTGGGCCCTGAAGAAGTTGAGGCCATACTTGTTTGGAACTCACTTCAAGATTCAGACCGACCATAAGCCCCTCTTATGGCTAAATCAGATGAAGGGTGAAAACCCCAAACTTCTTAGGTGGTCCATTTCCCTACAGGGGATGGACTTTACAGTGGAGCACAGACCAGGGACTGACCACGGCAATGCAGATGGTCTCTTCAGGTATTTCCACTTAGAACAGGAAGACTCACCTGGTCAAGGTTAGTTTAATGTCCCTAAGTTGGGGGGGGGGGTTATGTAGGAGAGTGGGGTCTGCAATCCTATGGTCACCCCAGATTTTTGCTTTTTGCTTCACTGGTTTACAACTTTCCCTGGCTGTGGGCCTGCTAATCAGACCCACAGCCTAGCTGTTCTCTCTCTAAATTCACAAGCATGTACTTTAGGTGCATTTACCAATTGGTACTGGGCCACCTTATCAGTCCCTGTACCCAGGGCATAGGTGTACCCAGGGCCTACCAGGGGCTGAAGCATGTATTATGCCACCCCTGGTTGGCCATCTAAATCTGACACAACTGGCTGCACGACAGCTGGGGCAAGGTGGTGTAAACACCCTTTGCTGTAGATATAGTATACCTATATCTAACCCTAAAATGGACACATATATTCCTATCAGTCACTCCTATGGAAGGCCTTATCAATCCTGAAGGCAGAGTGCTTGGAATTATGTGAGATGGTGCTCTGGCATGAGCTGAGCCCGTTTGCAGCTTGCGGAACCAAGTCCTAATAGCTGTTCCATGATAACGCTATTCCATATACTTAGGCTGTCCGGAATTCGGTTAAAACCGAGTCTGCCCGACAATACACTACTGGTGTGAAAATCAGCTGACTCGGTTTAACCCGAGTGTCACTGATTTTCATTGCTATTGCACCACTTGGCCACTTGATGGAGCCAAAGCAATGAAGCAAAGCTCCAATTTAGGATGAGAACAAAGCAGTTTGGAATGTGTGTCACCCCCATTACATTCGGGGAGACACATTGTTTGGCAAGGTTGGTGGGGGGGTGGGGCAGGTCCCATTGAAAATGCTGTCCGCACGTTGTCTAGCCCCACACACCACAGCACACTCCAGTCCCGCACGACGACAAGAAGACGACCAGAGTACGACCGCCAGTGCTGCAAGTGCTCTAAGGCCCAGCCGATAAGTGGAAGTATGTGTTTTGTCGCACTTTAAAATTGTTACAGAATCGTCAGCTTTAATGCCCCCTGTACCTTACAAGCAGGGGTAGAATAGCGGAGGGAGGACAGGGTTGGCCTTTTTGTTATAGTACTGACGAAAATTACGGCGCTTCTGCAGCCTCACCTCCTCGTTCTTAAAATTTATATTTTATGGGTTCAGCAGGGCCCTGCCGTCCCTCTCACCCCGCGCTCAGCATACCAACTCATGCGCAGATGCAGCAGTCACCAGCGCCACACCAGCGAGTCTGCAACAGTTTGCCCCAGGAAGGCCTCGAACACCAGGCAGAGCCCTGCGTCCCGCGAGTCCCCACTGCCAGCTCACCTTCCACAAGCATTGGTGAGCAGGACCCCGCATGCCGCCTCAGATCCATACTATACATTTTTTAGGGGGGAGGGTTTTGTATAGCGCACACAAAACTCAGAGGTATCACAGCGCTTTACATGAGCGTCAGAGTGCAGGGGGTGAAGAAAGACAAGAGAATGGGGAGCCGAGGTGTGAAAGGCTTTCTCGTTTTTCACCCCTTCTTAGAGTGGGGAGCTTAGTGCCACCGTTTAGAGTCAGTTTTGCACAGTTAAAACATGCCTAGGTGTAAATTACAGCGCCTCCGCAGGCTCACCTCCTCATTTAAAATTTGTTATTTTATGGGCTCAGCAGGGCCCTGCCGCCCCTCTCACCCCGCGCTGAGCATACCAACCCACACGCCGATGCAGCAGTCACCAGCGCCACACCAGCGAGTGTTTGTTGCAGGGACTTGGCAACTATGTGTAGAGGCGTCATTGTTCTTTTTATTTCAGTGCCATGTCCTTGAAGTAAAAAAAAATTGCTCTTGTTTGCCACATATGGAACGCTTATTGCCGCCATATGTAGTCTTTGTCAGAACGAAGCAACTCCGGTGGCTTGCAACCCACCAAACGATGATTTAAAATGGCCATGCGCTTACTCTTCATTTGCTCGAATTTACCGCTCGTGTGGCTGGGGCATTCATTTACGGGGCGTGCAGTCGACTATGTGTGAGGGTGGGTCCTTATTCTTTCAGGCCAATTGTTAGATATAGCTTCTTTAGCACCGCCCGCAGCATGCCAGTGAGTTTACTCTAGCTTTCCAATTGCCACCCGGCACCCTCAATTTCTGAAGTGGTTCATAGAAGTTAAGGTCTTCGATCGGGAAATCTCCCTCCTGCTTCATGAGAGTTGTGTACCTTGGTTGAAGCAGTGGTGATGATTGTGTGCAGTGCACTCTGACCAATCTATTCTGTATCGTTTTCCTTAATTTCCTATTTTGCTAATGTTCGCACTTTCTTTGTGCATTTGCACTTGCATTAAGGGGTATGATTGCTGGCATGCGGGGACACTCTAAATAAGTTTGATTTATGGCTGTACGCTTTCAGTGTCAGGGTTTCACAGCACTTGAGAATTGTCAGCACATTCTTATACAACAAGTGTAACAAATCAGTGGCGGATTATTAAACATTTTTAGGAGAGGGTTTTATATAGCTCAAACAAAACGCAGAGATATCAGAGCGCTTTACATGAGCGCCAGAGTGCAGGGGCGAAGAAAGACAAGAGAATGGGGAGCCGAGGTGTGAAAGGCCAAAGGGACAGAGAAACACCAGGCCCCCTGCTTGGCTCACATGGGGGGGGAGCTATTGTGTTCTGGCGTCTGTCTAACTGCAGCTGCACCTAAGTACTTCACAGGTCTGTACAAGACCATTTTACTTATTGAGGCTTTCTCGTTTTCACCCCTTCTTAGAGTGGGGAGCTTAGTGCCACCGGACAGAGTCAGTTTTGCACAGTTAAAACGTGCCTAGATGTAAATTACAGCGCCTCTGTAGGCTCACCTCCTCATTTAAGAATGTTTTATTTTATGGGTTCAGCAGGGCCCTGCCTCCCCACTCACCCCGCGCTGAGCATACCAACCCACGCGCCGATGCAGCAGTCACCAGTGCCACACTAGCGAGTCCGCAACAGTTTGCCCCAGGTAGGCCTCCGAGCACCAGACAGAGGCCTGCGCCCTCTCGAGTCCCCACTGCCAGCTCACCTTCCACAAGCATTGGTGAGCAGGACCCCCCATGCTTTTAACCACTTATAAGCCACTTTTTTGGTTTGTTCTTGCATTAGCTCAGCAAGGTCTAGCAGTGGATAGCAGAGATAGTGGGACCCCCTCAAGACTTGATCAAGTCAGGGAAGGAGGGGAATAAGACAACATAACCGAGAGAGCAAATTTCCCTTACCTACCACATGATTCTAGTACAATGATATTTCAAATTATAATCAAGTATTGGTGACAAAGGCTCAACAATGACTTACATTCTTTCCCCCAAATTTTTTTTATAATAATTTATTTCCTTTTTGTAAATATAAATTCCATTAGTTTGCATCAATTAACGTTCCTTTGTCAGTTCTTCATATAATACAAAATTACCAATTTTTATAAAGACAAAACATTTTTTTATAAATAGTGTAAACAAAGAAAAGCATAAAAAGTGCATACAGATCATAACTATATACAAGATTCAATTGCTACAAATTAGTACATAATTCATTAACCCCCTGGTAGAAAAAGAAAGTACCGACATATACATGCATTCAGAACAGTGAATAATTAATCCTAAAACAGGATCACCTCACTAGAATTTTTCCTGAGTTTACAATACTTGCTCTTCTATATCCCCTGGATAATTGGGTTGTTTCATTGGAAGTGGTCCTGAAGAAGGTGGCCTTGCGCCGCCGAAACGTGCGTCGACCGAGTGCGGGGCATGGAAAGCTACGTCAGTGGCCAGAGTTGGCAAATTGTGTACTGTCTGTTTTGGCGTTGCCAGTCTCAAGTGCCAATGTCGAGAGAGCCTTTTCACAAATAAAAGTGTACATGGGAAGGAAAGAGAGAGCGCGAATGACCAAAGATTCACTGAAGAAATATTGTATGGTGTACTACAATAAATCTGACTTGTAAAAATGTATTTGGACCTCATATACACTGTACATAGACTGTCTATATACCATGCACCAATTAAGAAAGCAAGCAATATTAAAAGCAAAGCGTCCCATAAACACCGGTAAAACACTGTTTCAGTTGTTTTTTATGGCGCGAAAATGAGTAACCACTGAAAAGCACTGTTTTTTTGAGGTATTGAAATCACTGGAAAACACTGAAAAAACACCACCAGAATTTACCAAAAATAGAAACTGAAAACAGGAAAGCCTACATATACTCTTAAGTGCATTATCAACCTCGCGGTTAAATGCTAACTCTGGTATAACATTATCAAAACCTGTCGAGTAAGGTGTCATACGATTTGGAATACTACCCCCTCGCCAATTCTGGTGACGGGGGTAGCATTCCACCCTTCTAGAGGGACACGACATGTATGTAACTGTGAACCCCGGTTAAAGTTCATTCGAGCCTCAGCATCACAAAATGGATGCTGCCACCACAGACACAAGTCTGACCTCCTGCTGCTGGGAGTCCTTCCAGCGAGGATGGCTTGGACAAAGGGTTTCCTGCCTTGGGAGGTGCTAGCACCACCCCAGACAGGATTTTGTGTATTGAGGTAGGGAGGCGTGAAAGGAATGAGACATGCCTGGGGCACACAAGGTGCCCTGTGCATACACCGGTTCAAACCAGTTGCTGGGGCATCCCTGCCCCAGCTCTGGCGGGAAATTGGACAAAGGATAGGGGGTGTAGCCACCCCCCTTCCTGGTCCCACCCAGGGGAGGGACCTAGTCAGTAGTGCAGCCCCCTTTAGTAGAATAAAGGTAGGAGCTGGTCCCATTCCAAATTAGATTATCCTGAACTATTCAACAAGAAGAAACTCTGGCCTTCGACGTTCTGCTCCACAGAAGACTGAAGAATCTCCCTTGTGGACAAGGAGTGTCCACCCTGCAACTGCAGGCACCATCAAGCGTCCAGCGGCTTCACTTTGTCGTCTTCCCTCGAGGATCCAGACTTCAGAGCCCGACGAGACCCGGATTCCCAGACCTCTCCGACCTCAACTCACATCTGCAGCAAAGCTGAGACCCGTGGGTGCGACGAGACACGTGGGACCGGCCATCTTGAACGAACCTGCACTTCGCTTCCAGCACGACTCCCGAGGTTAACTCGACCAAGTGCTTTGGGGACTTAGAAGCCCCAGCCCCGAGCAGCCCCTGCACCGAAGATCAGCCCTCCAGCATCCACGAGATCTGCGTGGGGCCCTTCTGCTTGTTTGCTGCTCGACGCGTTGTCTGGTCACTTGCCGGCTGGCTAGTGGCCTCCTAGACGACAAACCTTTGAATCTTCACTGCTGGTCTGGTTGCTCCAGACTGGCCCTTGCTCCCTTCCAAAAGAGGGGCACCCCGGACTCTCCTAGTCCGCACCAGACGTCTTTTCCCTTCACCGCGTGGGTTGCCTTTGCCAAGGCCTGTTGAGTCCAATCCCGGATCCGACACCGCCGACAGCGAGAGCCTGCGTGGGACAGCTTGTGCCTCCATCCTGGTTGTCGAAGACACCTCCTGGTCCACGTGGCTGCAGAGTCAAGCGTCCACTCTTCACCTGATCGCGACGACAGCACCTGGTTCCTTCCTGGTTCCACACCGGTCACTGGCTAGTGACTTTGAACACTGTCCCCACTGCTTTCAGGTCCTCTTCTTCCCCGATCCACCCTTGGATTGCACCGGACATCTTCTTCCTGGTCGCCTGCAGCATCTTTTCTTTCAGGCTCCATTGACTTCAACGCGAGAACCCGACACACTTTGGCACCTATGCACCCGCAGCCCGTGGGTGAGGTAACGAGAGCATTTCGGTGCTCAAGGGTAGTCTAACTGTCCTAGTGTCCAATTCCACAGTCGTTGTTGTCCTAACTAGTCAGGATTGTCCGTACTTACCTTATTACTTGAACTGTACTGTCCATAGACGTTGTTACGCATCTCGCGTGTGAGTTCACACTCTGCACACGCGTTCCGTGGGCCTCCTATTACTTACCTGAAGTTAGTATAGCGTGGTCCCATCGATCCTACAGCCTCTGGATAGCTCCATTCCTTTTATCGACTCTCACATTCCACTTACTTAGTATATGGTTTGTCGTGCCCCTAGGGCACCATTGTAATTTTGTGCAACTTGTAGTATTTTTCGTAAGAGATTATCATGGGCTTAGCCCTCTGACCTCATAAAGAGTTCAGAGGTGTTGTTATTAATAAATATACTGTTTATTTTCATAACAACCTGTGTGGTGTCCTTTCATCTGGTATTCAAGGGGTTATATTGTGGTAAAACAGCTGGCTTCACATGCCAAAAGAGTTTAGCCTAAGACTGCTTTGTCCATGCTACCATTAGGATAGCTGGTCTATAAGGTTGACTTACAACCAATCACCATAAGGGTTGTTTGGACTGATACAAGGTGATCACTAGAACTAGTGAGCATCATATATCAGGCCAACTTCTCACATCGCCCTGCTTGGTAATATGCCCCCATATGTTCAGTTGCACAAGGGAGGGTGCAATATTCTATCACATGATTGATCCAGCTCCGAACTGTAGAATTTTTGGGGGAAAGCAAGTGGAGTTGGGGGTGGAGTAGATGGGCAAAAGGGTTACACAAATACCAAGAACATGTCTATTAGGTCTCGTGCTTAGGCCTAAGGTGGAAAAAAGACACCTGTCAATTTACTAATTGAGTGCTAGCAATGGCCAAGACAGCCACTGCATCTCACTAGAAATCAGGCTGTGCCCCCACAATCAACAAGTGACACCCCTAACTGAGCATTTGGGTGGAGGACGTGGTGATGTGCCATTAAATTACAAAAAAGAGTGGCCAATGAGGGTGTCAGCGTGGGACACCATTTTTGTGAAATTTCCCCAGAAGCCTGATAAAAACAGAGGAGGCTCCTCCATGCCTTGCCCCACTGCTCTGCGAGCAGTGTAAAAAGGAAAACGAAGGGGGCGTGGCCGGGTAAGATGGCCGAACGGACGTAACCCGTCTTGGCTCTCGGTCTCGGCACCTATTGCGGCGGTCTCAGTGACTCTAACCTGCCGCGGACAAAGGTATGAGAGGTGCACCGATATGAGGCATCAGCGGAGAGGGACAGCGTAGGTGAAATATCACGGAAACTTCTTGATCTGTCTCCGCTGTCTGCCTGGCTAAAGACGCATCCGTTCAACAAGGCGGCGCGACCCGTGCGCGCCTCCTGACGGCGTGTCCCAGATGAGAGCGCTGGAAGCAGCGACCAAAATAATTCGCAGGAGGCAAGTGCTGCTAAACCTGGGGGCAACAGCGGCAGTTTGGGCGCTGAACAGCGCGACCGACCCCAATCTCTTTCCCGCGAGCACCTGACTTTAAGACGGCGGCCACGCGGTATTTTCTGGCGGTGAATCTTCGCGCACTGTGCCTGCTTCCTGGATATACACGCTGGCTATCGCTTTGAGGGGTCCTCTGAACACTGCTAATAACTTCACTCTTTCCCTGGGCACAGAAGCTTTTCGGTGGTAGCGTGCAGGGGTGGTGCGAGTGCGGTGCCACCATCTTCATCTCTGGGCCCCTTGCCCCTCCCCCACTGTGAGGATCCACGTGTGCTGGTCTGGCCCCTAGTCATCACCATCGCAGGCTGTCGCCCCCATGCCACCATTGCAGCGTTGACCCACAAGAGTGCCTTCATGGACCTGGCTGTATACCTGATCCCACTGCCTCCACGTGGTGGGATGTCACCTTCCTAGAGGCCGTCCGGCTGATCTCATAAGAGGGCCGGGTGGTGTGAGTCGGCGTATTAAGAAGGATGACCCTCGATACGCTGCCTACGGGCACTCTCTAATCCAACACAGGTGCCACGAGTTCACTCGCGCCAGCGCAACTCGGGAGGGGACGCTCTATGCCGCCTAAGAAGGCAATGGCCAAGACTCCTAACAAGGTCTCGGATTTTTTTTCTTCAGCAGAAAAGCGATCAACGCTCCGGGGAGATGCAAACGGCGCAACAATGGCCCTTACGAAAGCGGATCTTTTATCCATGTTTAAAGATTTGAAAACCGAACTGCGCAAGGACACTGGCAATGACATCAAATCCTCCATTGACCAGTTGCGATCCGACTTGTCAGATCGTCTATCCTCCCTGCAGCAAGACGTGGACTCCATAGGCACTAGGGTCCTTGACCTTGAAGCTCACCAGCAGGAACAAGAGCGACTTTCTACCGAAGTCCGGGAAGATGTGCGCTCCCTCAAGGAGGAATTACTCCAGTCGCAGCTCAAGACGGAGGACCTCGAGAACAGGGGTAGAAGAGAGAATATACGCATCAAAGACCTGGAGGAGGGTGCGGAGGGGCCAGATCTGGAGGCATACGTTATAGGCCTCTTCTCAGAGATTCTGTCCCCGCAGACTGTCAAAATAAAATTTAACAGAGTCCACCGAGTGGGGTCTCTGCATCAGGGGGAGAAGAAAAGGCTGCGCAATGTCTTGGCTAAATTTCACTCATATAAGGTGAAGGAGGCTGTCCTACAGGCGGCTAGGGCCAGAGAATCCGTTGCATTCCAAGAACACTCCTGCACCATTTACCAGGATGTCGCACCATCGACTCTGGCCCGGAGACAACAGCTAAGACCCATCACCACTAAGCTACGCGACGACAACATTAGATACAGATGGACCTACCCCTTCGGTCTCAGCTTTGAATTCCAGAATAAGCGACGCCATATCACAGACCTGCAGGAAGGTCTGGACTTGCTGGGCATTTCCTCGGGAGAAGAGGCTCTGGGCGGCCAAGTGAGGCTGCCAAGGGAGTCTCGTCGACCTCGGTCTGGTCTCGCAGGATGAGACGCTGATCACTTGTGGGCCCACTCACTGGTTGAAATTCGTCATCTAAGACTTACTTGCAGTTCCGGTCGAGGACCTCTGCTTGACCGGGGGTTACATGTCAGGGGCATGCATCTACCGGGAGAGCTGGGATTGGTATTCCCCTTGCCCCGCTGCGGCCCCTGTGTATGCTTCGTTGGATATTCCCTGATACGGGGTGAGGTGCTGTGGCCACTGGAGGCCTCCCACGTAAGACTGCTGTTGTTTTTTGTTTGTCTAACTGTCGGTGGGTCGGCCGAGCGGAGACTCTCCTGTCTTTTGGTACGACCTGAGACTTGAGCTATCGCTGACTACTGTATTCATGAATGTGACTGTGTCTTCTTTTTCGATTGCTATGCTCCCTTGGGCATGGACCAATGCTGGGTCTGGTTTGTTGGCTTAAATACCTGCATTCTTCTAAGACACCGCACCATTAGGCTCTTGGTTATGCTTTGTCGGGACGGGCGTGGACGGGGTCCTCGGACCTGATGTTCCCCTGGGCCTTCGAGGAGTTACCTGGACCCCGCAGAGGGCTGATGTGCCCGTTCAAATGTTTGTTTTCCACTTGTTCTTGTTTTTCAGGGGTGTTTTGGGTGGGTTAGGGAGGGTTGTGGTGGCAGCTTTTTTAATACGGCTCCTATGAGACTTGCAATGATGGGGGTTGGTCGGGTTTGTCAGCTCTGGTTGTGAGTTATGAAGGGGGAGGTGAGGGGGGGGGGGCACTTTGGGCTGTCCTGGGATGGTGGTAGAGCGTAGTCCATTGGGTGTAACGTGATGCCAATCGTCATTGGCACCTGGAATGTTAAGGGTCTCAACTCCCCACAAAACCGCCATAAAGTGTGGAAATACATTATAGACCACCACCTTGACATTGTGGCCCTCCAAGAGACGCACATGGCTAGAGCAGAAGACTTGCGCCTCAGACACAAACACTTTCCACTAATCTACAGGCCTTTGTCCCTTACGAAGCCAAGAGGGCTAGCTATTTTGTTCCGTGAATCCACACAATTTCAGCCTTTGGGGGTACAGAATGATAAGGATGGGCGGTGGATTATGATCAGGGGTCGCTTAAAGGGGAAAATCTGTACTTTTGCGGCATTATACGCCCCAAACAATGGCCAAACGACGTTCTTACGTTCATTCCTGGGGAAAATAACCGATTTTGCAGAAGGGCAATTGATCCTTATGGGTGACTTTAACCTAATTTGGCACGAGGATCTAGACAGTACACATACACAACGGTCATCTATGGGCTCCTTCTCCGGGGAGGTACAACAACGATTACACAACTTAGGTCTTCTAGATTCCTGGCGCGCGCTCCACCCACAGTCACGTGATTACACGTTTTATTCGCATGTCCATCGTACATACTTTCGATTAGACTACATCTTCATCAGCCAATCTCTACAGGGTACCTTACATGCCGCTAAGATTTTCACACTCTCAGTCTCCGATCATAGCTTATACACTGTTTGTCTCAACTGGTCTGGAAACGTCGCAACCAACCCTAGATGGTACTTTTCGCCATCGCTCATTCGTGATAAAGAATCCTGCACCAAGCTGCGAACCGCCATCACTGAATTTTTTAAAGCTAACAATCCCGAGGATACCTCGGACTTCACTACCTGGGATACACTGAGAGCGGTCATTCGGGGGGAGTGTTTTGCCCTCAATTCTGCATTAAATAAGCAGCGCGCACGTGAGAGAGAAGAGTTGGAATCTGAGCTGACTACAATTGAACATCAACACAAAGCCAACCCCACCAAGCAAACGCTACACAATCTTATGGCCCTCAGAGGTAAACTCCGAGCCATCTACAACAACAGGGCAGAATTTACAATTCTCAAACTGCGACACTTATCCTATACCCAGGGCAATAGAATTGGTAAACATCTTGCCAGACAATTGAAGGATAGAAGATAAAGCTGCACTGTTTGGGTACTTTTATGAGGACCTCTACACTGGGGACTCTTTAGATGGGGAGGCACAGCAGAGGTACCTTCTGTCACTGCCTCTACCCCAGGTATCTTCAGCCTGGAATGACCAGCTACCTGCACCTATCACCTTAGAGGATGTCACATGGGCCATCAAAAGCTTAAAACCTCACAAAGCCCCTGGACCAGACGGTTATACAGCCCTTATTTACAAAACGTTTGCCCCTGACCTTTCCCCCTACCTTGTACGGCTTTATAATAGAATGGCGGAGGAAGGGGCTACCTCCAGCACTATGTGCGAGGCAATGATTTCCGTGATCCCCAAGCCCGGGAAGGACCCCCAACACTGTGCCTCCTACAGGCCAATAGCACTACTCAATCTCGACGCCGAGTTATACTCATCCATCATTGCCAAATGCTTAAACAACATCATGCTCGCCCTCATTCATCCTGACCAGTCGGGGTTTATCAAAGGACGTCAAACTCATGATAATACCCGTAGAATCATCCACTTAATAGAGAAAGTCAATAGACGCCAAATCCCTGCGGTCTTAGTAGGCTTAGATGCCGAGAAGGCCTTTGATAGAGTGGACTGGGCTTTTCTGTTTAGCACACTCTCAGCATTTGGCTTTTTGTCCAAATTTATCAACATGGTAAGGGCTAACTATCGCCTTCCCAGCTCCAGGGTAGTGGTCAACGGAATACAATCACCTGCCTTTCTACATTCCAGAGGCACCAGGCAGGGTTATGTTATGTTATGTTATGTTATATGGGACTTTTATAGCGCAACGGCTACTCCAAAGGAGTGTCCCGGCGCTTTGTGCTCCAGACCTTGAAAGAGACTGGAAAACATAACAGTAAAAAACAGAAACCTAATAGAGGGAGGCATACTAACCAGAAAACAGCCAAGTCTTTAGACCCTTCCTAAAGGCAAGCAAATTCGATGTAGCCCGCAGAGACAGTGGTAGGGAGTTCTATAACTGAGGGGCAAGGAATCTGAAGGACCGACCGCCCAGCCGGGCCCTCTTGATACGTGGCACCACCACCAAAGCCAATGATTCCGATCTTAGGGATCGTGCAGGCCGGTAAAAATCCAGCCTCTTCTGGAGGTATTTTGCACCATTGGCATGCAGGGCTTTATGGGCTAAGGTCATAGCCTTAAACATTATCCTCTTCCGTATAGGAAGCCAATGGAGGGATAGAAGTAGATTTGAGGCACTAGTACGGCGATGCAGGCCAAAAATCGCACGTGCTGCAGCGTTCTGAGTCACCTGTAAGCGCTGTAAGAGATATTCTGGCAGACCCAGATACAGCACATTTGCATAATCCAATCTGGATCCTATAAGTGCCTGGACAGTTATCCTCCGATGTTCCTCGGAAAGTAGGGGAAAGAACTTTCGAAGCATCCTAAGGATCCCGAAGCACGTTCCTGTAAGAGTAGCCACCTGGGATTTGAGCGAAGGCTCATTGTCGATTTTTACTCCCAGGTTCTTAGCCCATTTAGATGACTGAGCTGGGGGGGAACATGTCAGCGGGCCACCAACCATGCCAATCTGGTTCCGATGGGCATCCGAAGAAAAGTATCTCGGATTTATCCGAGTTACACTTGAGGCTGTTTCGTTGAAACCAATTAAAAACAGCCCCAAGGCACTCACGGATACTGTCCCCATTGAAGTCTTCACCCTTGTGACAGGTAAACAGAAGCTGGGTGTCGTCAGCATACGAGACGATCCGGGCCCCAAAGGACTCCGCCAGTGCCGCCAGAGGGGTCATGAGGATGTTAAACAGAGTAGGGCTCAATACTGAGCCCTGAGGAACTCCGACTCCCAATGGCGGCATCTCGGCAGATCCAGGTGGGACCCAGATCGTCTGTCGGCGGTTGGCTAGGAAGGAACAAAACCAGTTGAGCACCGTCCCCCCTAGACCGATGTCATGTAGCCTAGTGAGGAGATCCTCATGGGGGACGGTGTCAAACGCCGCCGACAGGTCTAACATGACTAACATCACCCTGCCTCCGGTGTCCAGCACCTCCTTCACAGTCTCAGAGACTTCCAGGAGCACCGTCTCGGTGCTTAGGTTCGACCGAAAGCCCGATTGTGATTCATGGAGCAGCTCGTTTGACTCCAAGAAGTTGGAGAGCACGCTGTGAACGTGTTTCTCCAAGATCTTGGTAAGTGCTGGAAGGAGCGAGATCGGCCTGTAATTGGATGGCACTTCTGGGTCCAGGTTAGGCTTCTTAATGAGAGGAATAACCATAGCCTGTTTCCAAGGAGGAGGCAGGGCTCCCTGACTCAGGGAGAGGTTAAGAATGGGATTGGCTAAGGGGTTGACAACATCTGCCATTCTCGCTAGAAATTTTGCTGGGCACGGGTCGCACGGTGAGCCCGATTTAAGGTTCCTCATCAAAGCAAGAGATGCGGACACCGTAAGGGGCGGGAAATCTAGCAGGACTGGGCCCGCAGTCGGCAAAAGAACCGTCTCGCTCGGCAAAATCTGAGGATCAGCCGTTGGTCTAAGAGGAAAGGAGTCCTGTATTTGCCTAATTTTGGTGGTAAAAAAATTAGCAATAGTGTTGGCCCAGGTCTCCGCCGGGGCGTCCTGAGCTGAGGGTAAACGCGGGGTGGTAAATTCTCGGACAATTGAGAAAATCTCCTTGCATGAGTTTGCTGCTTCCTCGATTCTTTTGGCCAAGTAGCATTTCTTGCCCTGAAGAATTAAATCATGATAGGATTTCATCCTAGACTTATAGATCTGTTTAGCCTCCGTATCATAATGGGCTCTCCATGCCCGTTCGGCGACTTTACATTGTCTACGGGATTGGGCCAATTCCTCCGTAAACCAAGGGGCCGAAATCCGTTGGGTAGCAGATCTAGGTGGCTGTAAAGGGACAAGTTCATTTAATCTAGCTAGGAGCCAGGATTGCAGGCTCTCAAGGTCATTATCCAGATCACCCATGAAGAACGGAGGATGATCCACCAGGGCCTGGGCTAACAGATCTGGTGTCACCCGATGGAACGCCCTATAGCTGCTGCCCTGTAGCCTTGTAGCAATGACCGTTGGTTTCACAGTGGCAGATATTTCGAAATGGACGAGGCAATGATCAGACCATAATACCGGCAAAAGTGTAACCGCCGTAATAGGTGAAGTGGAGAAGACCTGGTCGAGCGTATGACCCTTGTCATGGGTCGGGCCAAAAATATAGGGGGACAGGCCCAGAGAAGATGTAATATCCAACAGCTTGATACCATCTTGGTCTTGAGGATCATCCATGTGGAAATTAAAATCTCCAGCCAATAGGCACTGCTCGGATCTTAGAGCAAGGACAGACAGAGCCTGCTGGAGATCATCAAAAAACGATCCCACAGGGCCCGGAGGTCTGTAAACGACAAGACCCTTCACCGCTTGCTGAGGTGATAAGGAAAGGGTAAAGGCGAGGGAGTCAGCCCCTGCAATTGTGTTTATGTGCGTGACCGTGCACGAAAAAGGGTTGTCCCCTTTCTCCTTTACATTTTGCGCTCAGCATTGAACCCCTGGCCTTAGCAGTCCGTATCAACCCAGATATTCAAGGCATCCAGTTTACGGGGGAATCCCACAAAATATCCCTATTCCCAGATGATGTTCTCCTGTCGCTGACCGATCCTGAGACGTCCTTTCTGAGCTTACAATCGGAACTCAAATGCTTCAAATTGGTGTCAGGGTTCAAAATCAACTTAGGCAAATCAAACATACTTAATCTCACCCTCTCACCCGCGGATGCTCTAAGGCTTCAATCCTTCACCCCACTTTCCTGGGCGGCTTCCTACATACAATATCGGGGGATCCAACTTACGCCGAGACTTGAGGGGCTGTACGCTGCATACTTCCCACCCATTCTCACGCGCATTCTGGCTGCGCTCACAAAATGGAAGCCTCTCTTCCTTTTATGTTTAGGGCGCATACATGCAGTAAAGATGACACTCTTGCCCAAGCTTCTCTATTTCAAGATTTACCCATCGAGCTAGAGCATGATTTCTTCCTGAAGGTGAAAGCCATGATATTACGCTTTATCTGGCTGGGTGGACGAGCTTGCATCTCTTACTCTGTGCTACGCCGCTCTCGCGCTGAGGGGGGGTTGGTCTTCCAGACATCCTTTTATACTATAAAGCGGCACAACTGAGGGTCCTAGTTGAGTGGTCCCAGCAGGAATCCGAGAAACACTGGCTCCATATGGACCGCAGCGTGACGGGACGAACCATTTGGGATTTGGCATAGCGGCCTCGTAGGGATAGACCCCAGAACACATATATTAGTGCGCCCACACGCACCACACTTAAAGTATGGGACTCTGTTTCGAGCGACGATAGGTGGACTACATTCCCATCCCCGTTTACTCCAATCCACTTTACTCCAGCCTTCCCACCGGCTCAGCACAGGGGGCCGTTTGACGCCTGGTGAAAGGGGGTTGCTTAGCGTCAACGCATCTGTTCCATAATTATTATCCCCTTACCTTCAATCACTGTTAAATGGATTTTGCATTAGAAGACATGGAGAGGTATCATTACACCCAATTGATGCATTGGGCTCTCCCCCCCCCCCCCCCGATACGGGAGGCTGCCACCCGTGTTTTAACAAACTTTGAGGCCTTTCTTACCAAGTCTGCCACCATGAAAGGGGTAATCGCATTCATCTATAGCTTTCTACTTAAAACAGTGCTTTCCCCACGCCCCAGATACATGTACATGTGGGAAGACTTAATACACCGTCCTATCTCCGAGGTGGAGTGGACGCATCTCTGGTCCGATATAGCATGCTTCAATCATTCTTCAGAACTCAGGGAGGCTCACATGAAAACCATGATGGACTGGTACTTACATCCTTCCAAACTTCACCGGATCTTTCCCACCTCCTTGGAAAGATGCTGGAGAGGCTGAGGGACCCTGGGGGACTTACAACACATCTGGTGGGACTGCCCGACTATCCGCCCTTTTTGGGAGAAATTCAGGGACATATAAAGGACAATTTAGGTTATCCCATTCCCATCACCATGGCAGGCATTCTTTTGGGGCTCCGCGACCCGGCCTTAGAACACCAGACAAGGGCCGACAAAATGATTATGTGGCTCTGCATTGGAGTGGCTAAGGTCACTTTAGCGTCCGCATGGAAGAAAAGGGAGGCTCCGGCTTTCTCACTTTGGCACTCTCGCCTCTGGCGACTGCTTAGCCTAGAGCATATGGCTGACATTTTTAGGGATGATTATAAAAACTTAGAATTTAAATGGGGTCCCCTGGTCACCTTTCTCTCTCGGGCCTCCTGTCTGCAGTATGCCCCTCCACCATCAGAGCCCTTCATCTTTACCAATATTGAACACAATCTCAGATTGACCGATCTATCATTGGTTTAGTTTCTGCCGCCACCACGGGTAGGGTGGGTGGGTGGGTTGGGGGGGTTTTGCTCTTTTGTTCCATATCACATGTTGGGACACGTTTGTCTATGTCTTTTGTTTATCTTTTACACAGCACTTCCGTGACACAACTTGGAGAACAAATTGTCTCAGAAGGGCTTAGTAAGGTTGTAAGATCATTGTTTTCCTTCCAAAGCTCATGGTCATTTAGAAGCTGTATCTACCAATGGGCTTACTTATAAATGAGAGGAGCTGTTTATGTTGTTCAATGCACTATGTCCGATGTTATTCTCCAGCTGAGACATTTTGCTCCCCTGCGTGGGATTAAGTGATGATGCTATTCCGTTTGTGGTTTGTAATAAAATCCAATAAACAGATTTTTGAAGAAAAAGGAAAACGAAAATGATAATAATTAATGTTAATATCATTTTCGTTTTCCTTCCTGCTAGTGTGCGGGGTGGGGCTGGGCTGGCCAGTGCAGGGGGCAGGGGAAGGATTGTTAAATAGCTCCCTAAGTGCGCATGACTGTTTGGCTGGCCCTCTTGGGCCAACCAAACAGTCATGAGCACTTTGCATCTTCCCCACCAAGCTGCATTACACAGCCTGGTGGGGAACATGCCCAGGCTCCAAGACTCTGTCTGAGCGCCAAACCACAGCGCCATAAGACAGCGTTGAGATTGGACAGTGTATTCTGGGAGGCTGTGTGGTTCCTGTTGCTGCGTCAGAAGACAACAGAGGAGAGGCGGCGGTGCCCGGTAGCACCCAGTTAAGTCCATTGTTTTTGTATTCCCAGCCTCTGCCACCCCCACCACTCGTGCTCAGTAGTAGCCGATACTGGATAAAAACCAATGTGAAAGCCGTCAAACAATAGGAGGCCTTTTTTGCAGTCTGTTTTTGCCAGTTGGAATATTCTTGCTGTGTAATTTGCAATATGTTTGATGTGATGCTCTCCATTCCAGTCAATTGCTAAAGGCCTTTTCCATTAGAGAAAACAATAAAAAAGATATTTAATAAAAGGTGTCTGGTATAGAACAAAGGGGTGGGATTGCTGTGGGACATAGTAGCCGGTGAATGGAAGACCCCCGTGCAAATGCGTTGAGTGAATACCCCATATGCATGTTCTTACAACTTTTTCTGTGTGCCACTGTCGTGTTCCCTGACCCCGGGAACACACAGGAAACGGTAGGGTCTTTCAACAGCTTCTTTATTTATTTCTCGATTACATTACTGCAGCACTTCTTGTCCCCTGACCTCTCACTCCGAGGTCCTGCTCGTTACTGACCCCTGGTCCCCTCCCCTGACCGGATGTGGTGTCTGGTGTCCCCTGTCCCCACCCGGTGCCCCAGGATCCTAGTGCCATTTCCACGGCACGACATCTCCCCCTTTGTTGTGAACAAAAGAAAGAGAGAGAGAGAGAGAGAGAGAGAGAAACAGATCTCTATCCCTCGGACATGTACTTGTTCACCTCTTGTGTCCTTTTACATCTCCTCAGTCAGTCTTTTTGTCTTCTTGCACTCTCTTCTTGGTCGTTGTTCTCTGACTTCAATTGGTGATTCCGTTTGTGCTGTGTCTTCATTCTGTTCTTGCTTTGGTGTCGCCTCTTCCTTTGTTTTTAGTTCTCTGAAGTGGGAGCTGTTCCGCGTGATGTGATATCTGCCGGCTGACGCCGTGATCATAGGCCCCTTGACTTCAGTCACCTTCAAAGGTTCCTTTGCGAAGGCGCTGTCCGACTTTTTTACTTGTCTCTGTTTCACTAGCATGGTGTCTCCTTCTTTAATTGTTGTGCTTGTCGCGTGTCTTCTCTGGTCAGCATACGCCTTCATTTTCGCTTTCTGTTCCTTGTCTCTTGTCGCGATGTCCCTTTGTTCTGTCTGCTCCACCTCTTTTATTTGTGGCAGACTCGTTCTGCTTGAGCGCCCT
This sequence comes from Lissotriton helveticus, assembly GCF_964261635.1. Classification (NCBI taxonomy): domain Eukaryota; kingdom Metazoa; phylum Chordata; class Amphibia; order Caudata; family Salamandridae; genus Lissotriton; species Lissotriton helveticus. The sequence continues at coordinate 1,051,760,663 of NC_136067.1, forward strand.
AGTACCACTTCTGCAGGGCATTTCCCCGTGGAGCTGTGGGGGGTGTTGCGATAGTCTCTTAGTACCTGACATAGGGCCTGCCCCGTCGATATTTGTGTCAGTTTTGCTCTCTGTATCGCCTTCTTGATTGTTCCCATGAACCGTTCTGCCATGCCGTTTGCCTGTGGCCACAATGGCGTTATTCTTCTGTGATTTATTCCCAGGTACGCCATGAATCTCTTGAATTCCTCGCCGGAGAATGGCAGGCCATTGTCTGTTTTTAGTGTCTGGGGCGAGCCCCATGCTGCGAATACATCATCTAGCACAGGCAGAGTCGCATTTGCTGACGTTGATGCTACTGGTCTCACTATTGGGAATCTTGAATATTCATCTATGATCACCAACAGGTAACTTCCTGTTTCCAAGGGCCCACAGAAGTCTGCTGCCAGCTCTGTCCACACCGCCTTCGGTAGTGGGGACATTTGCAGTGGTTCTGGCTTCGATGACGGTCCTGTTATTTGACAAATGTAGCAGCTCATCACCATTTCTTCCACCATTTTGTCTAGTCCCGGAAACCACACTTTTTCCCACAACATTTTTTTTGTTGCTACCATTCCTCTGTGTGACTCATGTGCCAGCTCCACAGTCCTTTTTCTCAGTGTCTTGGGCATCACTAACCGTGTGCCTCTCATTATTATTCCATTCTCGCACTCTGATAGTTCTTCACTTATCCTTTTGAAAGCTAACAGTCCTTCTTTTTCTACCCCTTTTTCCACATAGCTGTTGCTGTTCACGTGTCTCCATCTTTGCTGTTTGGTGATCTTCATTGATTCCTGCATGGTGCGATCTCTTTTTGTCTCGTCCTCCAGTTCTTCCAATGTAATTGTTGTTGGTGTACTGAGTTTCAGTGCAAAGTTGAGGTATTCTTCTGCCATCGTTGATGCTTGTGATGCTTGTGGCAGAGGGTGCCGCGACACATAGTCAGCCGGGTTGTGCTCTTTTCCTGGCTTGTGAATAATCTTGAAGTTGCAGTCCATTAGCCTGATCCCCCATCTCTCTATCCTGGGCGGTATTTTTGCGTGAAGGCAGATTGTGTCTTTTGGAAAGGGGGCCGGTAGGCAGCCATAGAGGAACTTTTTACGGTGCCTGCAGTGAGGTGAGCCAAATACTGTAACAAGACCTATCAAGTGTTACCACCAAGTATTGTTGCTGTGGGTCAGCCACCGCTATACTACAGGTGTCACTGGATAGCAAGAGCAGTGAGGTGCAGGGCCTCTGACCCCTTTGCAGATATGGGACGCCCGAGGACAAAACAGACACAGCCCCCACGCCCAGACGGCCCATCGAGAACAATACCAGACACAAGAGATGGGTGGCCAGGACGTGGATGTGATTCCGCCTACGGAGCCCACCAGTGCTGAAGGCAAGCTAGATTTAATATTGCGTGAGACACGCTACTCCAGGGCAGTTATGGAAACACAAATCAACACGCTAACAACCAGTTTTACTCTGCTAAAAGCTGACCACACCAAATTAGCGGATAAAGTGAAACACAATAGGCTGGCATTGGACGACCTCATTCCTCAGCAAACAACACATTCATCCCAGATAGTACAATTGCAATGCCAACTGAACGGTCTACAATATAGGGTGGATGACGCAGAGGGACGCTCTAGGCGCAACATTGTGCGTATTTTGGGAATACCGGAAAGGAGCGAGGGGACCCACCCAACCCAATTTATAGAGCAATGGCTTTACGAGCAGGTGGCTATATCGGGACTCACGGATCACTTTAGTGTTGAGCGTGCTCACAGAATCCCACCCAGACCTCCACCCCCGGGAGCACCACCTAGACCAATAATAGCGCAGATTCTGAATTACAAGGACAGAGATACGATCTTGCGCCTGGCGAGGGAAAAGGCTCCGATAACATTTGAAAATAAAACAATATCTCTATGCCCGAATTTTACTCTAGCTGTACAGCGAGCGAGGGCTACCTTCAAAGACATCAAAAAGAAACTTCGACTGCACCAATTAAAGTATGCCCTATTATTCCTGGTCCACCTTAAAGTTCTCTATAATCAAAAGACTCTGGGGCATATTACCAAGCGGCGATAATATCATCGCCCTATTAGCAAGCTGTCGCTAACTGATGTTAGCGACAGCTTTTAGGCGATAGCGAGCGGTTTGGGGCCCGCTTTGCATGTCAGCGATGTTTATCGCTAATGACATGCAAAGTGGGCGTACCCAACCTGTTAGCGACTGTAAGCAGTCGCTAACATCGCTATCGCCTGTTACCAAGGCAGGCGTAGCGATGGAAATATTCCCGCTATCACCAAAAACTAACGCCTGCTCAGACCAGTTCTTAGCCATGTTATCCAATGGGAGGTGGATAACATGGCTAAGAGCATTTCGTCGCTAATGCGTGAATATCGCTGTATTCTCAACGATATTCGCGCATTTCGCCTGATTTTTATCGCTTTTGAGATAAACCTTGCTAATAGCAAGTTATCTCAGCGATAAAAAACGGTGATGCGCGGCGATAAAAATATTGCCGCTAACCCTAACGCTATTTGTTGGTAATATGCCCCTCTGTTTTTCGATAGTCCGGAAGAAGCTGCGGATTGGCTGTAAATAACTGTCACCTCAGGCATCACAACATTCCTCACACTCTCATAGACAGTAGCCGAAATCACAGCGGCTGAGAAAAGACAGACATGACAATGGAAAACCAGCTGACACGGGCAAAGAAGGACAACAGTCGCAAGAACAGATCACAGACAGCCAAATGGATGGGATTCTGACAGCGGCAGCATTGGCGGCACATGATGCACAATCCGTGGCGGACACTGTGAACACTTCGGAGGAGGGGATTGCACACTCGGACTCTGAGTCTAGCATGGCACTGTTCCCTATGGTCATTCCTCAGACTGTTAATGACTATTTGGGTTAGAATGCACTCCCCTTGCTTCTGTGGTGCAATGTCAGATAAGTATATAGTGTTGTATATGATTTATGCTGCATATGCTTATTGTGTGATTATTGCTGTAACAGGACTTTATCAACAAGTTTGCAACGTCACTACTGATGCTTAACACTTGCAGAATACGGGTGTGAACGGGGGCTCTAGGGTCCCTGAACCTGTGTGTTACTTGAAAGGTGCTATGTTTCGAGTGGAGGCTGCTACCCCTAGGGCAACTGCACTTAGTTATGGACAACTACGGAGTTCTTATTGAGTTTGTTCTGTTGGTTTGGTACTCCTTTGTTTCGTGGGAGAACCTAATATTGGGGAGTTTAATGGGAGTTACAGGCTTGGCTGCATTTACAGCAAGGGAAACACAGAATGCAGGGAACTATGTGGTGATCAGTATATATGTCTCGAAACCTGATGGCGCAACCTAATAGCTATACATATACATCCTGGAATATACGAGGCATGGGGTCAATATATACACGTCATAGAATACTGGCTCAATTAGATCGTAGGAAAGCGCAGATTGTCTTTTTTGCAAGAAACGCATCTAGTACAGACAGAGGCCACTAAACTCCTAAAGAAACGGAGGGGACAGCTATTTTCTACTTCTTATACCGCATTCGCCAGGGGGGCGGCAATATGGTTCCGGAATGGTATTCCCTTCAAGTTGTTAGAACAATGGACAGATGTGAATGGGCGATATGTGCTGCTACATGGCCTGTTAGATGGGGAGCACATAGTACTGGGGAGTATATACGCCCCAAATGCTGACCAAGACAATTTTTTTGCAATCCTCAGCACGGCGTTGGTGGGATGGGAAGAATATCCATGGATAGTGGGGGGGTGATTTTTAACTCAGTGCTGGACCTAGAGCTCGACAGATCACACCCTCCCTTAGAAGAGGCGAGATGTAGGAAATTGTGGGGGAAAGTCCCGATGCCAATCCCATCGTGGAGGTTAAACCCATCCCTACTAGAAGAATCCGTATTCGGCAATGCTCTTTCGAACGCCATTAACTCAATACTTCGCTGAAAACACAAACACAGCAAGCACTCGTCAAATTGAATGGGACACATTCAAAACGGTGATACGGGGAGTGGCGATCAGCACAAAAGTGGGGGTGCGTGTGACACTTATTGCCAAACTCACTGAAGCGGAGAATAGAATTGCCAGACTGGAACAGGAAGCGGTAACAAATAGCTCAAGCAAAGCTGAATAGCAGGAACTGCATATAACACATGCAGAACTACTGGAAGAACTTAGAGTGATAGACTATAGACTATATACCCAGAATCAGCATGTGAGCGCAGATAGGGCAGGCCCCTGCTTGCTAGGATTATTAAGGATACACCCCAAATGTCTCCCATTCTTGAAATAGATACCCCTGAAGGGGTAGTGCAGCGCACTCAGCTGGAAATTAACGCCGCTTTTCGGCAGTACTATGAACAACTATATGCGGCCCCGGACAGGGTAGTGGACAGGGAGTATGAAGAGTTTTTCGAGAGATTGCAGATCCCCACACTAAACGATGGCCAAACAGCAGACTTAAAGAGTCCAATCACCCAGATGGAAATTAAAGCAGCGGTAAATGCCCTCCCGCGTAATAAATCGCCAGGCAATGGCGGACTGCCCGTTGAATTTTATGCGATGTACTCTGAACTTTTGATTCCCCGACTGTTAGAGCTGTATCAGAAGGCAATAGAAGATGGATTCCTCCCTCACACTACTGTACAGGTGATGGTGATCTCCTTGCTGAAACCGGGAAGGGACAGCAAAGACATGGCGAGCTATAGACCCCTATTGCTCCTTATTACAGATTATACGATTTTAAGTAAGATATTAGCAACTCGATGATTGCAATATTCACCCAATTTGATTCACACTGATTAATGTGGATTTATACCACACAGGAGCACGGTGCTTAACTTCCGGAGGCTCCACATGGTAATGTCACAGGGGCCTACGGATGCTGATCCGCGAGGCTGCATCTCTTTGCGTTTGCGGCAAGTGTTTGATTTGCTCCAATGGGAATTTATGATAATTGCGTTGACCCGCTTTAAGTATATCGCCGGAATATGTACAATGGGTAAGATTGTTATACACAATTCCAATGGCAAGAGCCCGCACGGGACCTTACATTTCGAGTCAATACCAGGTAGAGAGGGGTACTAGACAGGGCTGCCCGCTCACGCCCCTGTTGTTTATTTTAGCGCTAGAAATACTCTTGCAAAAGCTACGTACAATGGCCAGACACAGGGGCATACACATTAACGGGGAAGTGCATGTGGTCTCGGCAGATGATCTCATTTTATTTGTTAACAATTTAGATGAGGCCTATGACCCTCTGCCTGAGATTTTTTCAACGTTCCGGACTTACGATCAATGAAAATAAATCATACGCTTTCTTTTTTAAGGAAGTAACTAGAACTGCACCAATTCAATTCGGCCAATGGAAGTTCCAGACCACACCAGTAACCTTCAAATATTTAGGCATTCAAATATACAGAGATGTGGAGGATATTCTGGATTGTAACTTGACCCAGTCTATAACATCACTCCAGAAACAGAGTAAGTTTTGAACTTCCTTACCACTATCAGTGGCCGGGCGGATAGCCATAGCTAAAATCGTGATGTTACAGAGACAGTTATATTATTTTGTTAAATGCCCATTCTGATTCCACTATTTATATTTAAAATACTAGACACCTTGCTAATTGAATTAATATGGCGCTTGGGGAATAGGCGGATAGGGCTTACTAAGCTACAATTGCCCACAAAACAGGGAGGTATGGGAGTCCCTGACATGAGGGCTTATTGGTATGCAGGCCAGTTGCAGTGGTTAGCATATTGGATAAAAGGCCACAACCTGAGAGAAATACTCATGACCACACTGGCGTGGGAGCGCGGGGAACTACATGTATTACCGTTACCAGGAAGAAGGGTTTTGGTGCCGACATCCCCACTATTGCGCATGGCTCTAAGTTATTGGAAGAGGGACACACGCTACACCAATACCTCAATGCTGTATGCCCCTAATATAGGTCTACTGGGCCTTCCACTTCCCTCAGGACGTGTGACAATCAGACATATAGGGATATGGGCAGAGACAGGAGTTTCCACAGTAGGCGATCTCTTCCACGACGGCATACTGATGAGTCATGACACCTTAGTGCGGGAATCGGAGTGTCAGATAGGTTGTTTTTACTGCATGCACATATTTCCCGATATGTTAAGACGGTGTGGCGTCCTAGGGGGCATGAGACTCAGACCCATGCGTTAACGCATATGCAATATTTGATGGGGAATGGGGGACACCTGACAAAGTGGTTATATCGGGGTATTTGCACGTCTGTGTCACTACAATCGATTTGAGATAGATGGGACACGGATGTTGGTTGCATACTAACGGATAAGAAATGGGGGGTACTGTTAGAACAACCATGCAAGATCTCTAGAAACCCAAAGTTTAAATTTATTCCGCTCATGATAGTACACCATGCGTATCTAACCCCTCACAAACTCAGCAAAATGTTTCCAGAGGTTTCAGGGGATTCCCCCCGCTGCTGCTTCCCAAATGTGGGCTTACTGCACATGTTGTGGGACTGCCCGAGACTATTGCACTACTGGTCGACAGTACAGGAACTAGTTAATAGAGTGGCACCAACAGGGAACATCAGGTCATTGGACTGTTGCATACTAGGGCTAGGTCCTAAAGGAAATAGAGGAACTCCTACACGCAGATCTGAGAACCCTGCAATGATATCGGCAAAGAGGAATATCTCTATGAGGTAGAAGGCCACCAGATCGCCCAAATTGCTAGACTGGTACAATGAGGTAGTTAGATGGGGAGGGTGGAAGGAGCGGAACTACAAAGAGAAGAGCAGAAAGGGAGGAGAAGGGTACCAATATCGCTCGACTGGAATACAATACTGGAGGAATTTGTGGCTCAGGATCTTCAGGAACAATAGGGGACTGTACAACGCAGGATTGTAACTGATTTTATATGATGTAGACGCCATACGGACTACAACACTGTGTACTGGTTTCTGTAATGTCAATATTCTCTAACTAATCCACAGGATGTGTATTGTAGAACCTGCAAGATTGACGAATTGTTATCGTGCAAACAAATGTTAGTTTGAGCCAGAGGAATGGGGGTGGGAGGAGTATTTTGATTGTTTTGTTCGAATACTATAACAATGTGTATGATAACCTATGCAGATCAAAATGATTGTGTTATTGCGGAAAATCAATAAAAAGAAGTTTAAAAAATAAATGGCACGAGATTGAAGCCCGAAAAGAGTGGAATGTTGCAGTATGGCACTGAGTGGAGCAGTTGAATTAAGTCTAGAGAGTTGAATTCTGCTAAGTTTTTGTTAAGAAACTAACATTGTTATTATTGAAGAAATTGTCTGGCTGAGGCAGGGGCCCTCCACAATTCTGAGCCCCAGTGCCACTGTACCTACTGCACTACTTATAGCTATGTACTGCATAAACAGGCATTCTCAAACCCTTTATGACCCACTGACAGGCACTGTGAGAAGCACACACTGTCTTTAGCCTCAACTTCAGAGCTCTCAATTGTGGCACTTTATAAACACCCACACCCAACATACTCTAGACATGACTAATATGCTGCACGAAAAAAAACCTACAAAAACACACCATTGAAACAGCAAATACTCTTGGGCTGCAGGATTAAGTAAAACATGTAAAATGTAAACATGAAACACAAAACTGACACAGATTACCTTAACAGGGTTTCCAGTCATTGACCACAGCATCAGTGTTTCCGAGCTGTATAGTTAAAGATATCTGTAATTTTATTTACTGTCAGGTCTGTGACCCGGATGGACTCGGCCCACTTAAAGCCCTGGGACACCCTCAGAAAATGTGGGTGGAGTATGCATGGGCGTCATTAGGGGTCGCCTGGGTTTGCAGTTGCAACCCTAGCTTGCCCCTTGCTACCCCTGGCATTGCCTTTGCGACTCCTGGCCTCAGAGGTGGCCAAATCAGTGCAAAGAACACAGGGGAGTCTCGCATTATCAGAGTCAGAGCTCTAACCTCATGATGCTCTGGGCGCTGTGCCATTGCCAATCAGTGCAACAGCGCAAATGCTCCCTACTGTAAATTGACTCTATGAATTGGTATTCCCATATTTGGCTCATTTGGTTTACCTGTTAGTCCCTAGTATAGTGCACCGTGCGTGCCCAGGGCGGGTAGACTGAATGCTGCTGGTGGGCCTGCAGCGCTGATTGTGCCACCCACCGAAGCAGCTTGTAAAGTGGGCAGTCGAATATAGTATGCCTGAGCCCCGAATATTAAAGTACATCTTGTAGTGAGGATTACTTTTATAATCTGTGTTTGAAAATACCACTTTTAGAAAGTAGGTATTTTCTTGCCTAAGCCTCCCAGTGTGCTCTGCTGTTATGTGTATTGGCTGTCTGGTTTTGGGGGTACAGGGCAGGCTGAGCCCGACCTGGATGGAATAGAGAGGTCTGCAGTTCGAGTATGGGGAGGGGTGCCCCTTTGATCTGAGCAGGGCGGTACCTGGTAAGGTGAATGATGGCTCCACCTCCCACTGTGCGTCTGATGACAGACCCCCTCTTCCTCAAAGGCAGAATGGAGCCCTGTAAACAAAGTTCTCCAGGACAACACCAAACTGGTTCTGGCTAGGTTCAGGGGTATTGTGACTTTTGAGAACAAATAATTTTGGGGGTATAAAAATCTGTGCAAAAACCCCTACAGGGTGTGTTACTTCTGGATGTCAAGACGAACCTCTGTCAGTGTAACTAGAGGGAAAGGACTTTTAAACATTCATCCATCTTGCTGAAGCAACTACCCAAGGGCCTGATTTGAGATTGCCTCCTGCTGAAGTCTCAGGGACATTAGACTTCACCCATCAGCCATCTGGATTCCTATTTGAGGGGGATTCTACACGCAGGTGAGGCCCACATTTGCCGTCCTACGAGAATCATCGCTATTGCTATTGTGGGCTGCTGCAACTGAGGAGCTGTGCCGCTGGGTGCCCTCATTTGCCGTCCTATGAGAATCATCGTTATCGCTATTGTGGGCCGCTGCAGCTGAGGAGCTGTGCTGCTGAGTGCCCGCATTTGCCGTCCTACGAGAATCATCGCTATTGCTATTGTGGGCCGCTGTAGCTGAGGAGCTGTGCCGCTGAGTGCCCGCATTTGCCATCCTACGAGAATCATTGATATCGCTATTGTGGGCCGCTGCAGCTGAGGAGCTGTGCCGCTGAGTGCCCGCACTAGTCACCACTTCAAGGATCTTGTTACCACCTACGCGTGCCACTGAGTGCCCGCCTTTAAGCCCCGTCCCAGGATTATCGTGAGTGCATGTCGTGGACTGCTACAGCTGGTAGCTGTGGCCGCTGCAAATCCACCTGTCATCACCACGGCTTCCGTATGAGGCTGCGTGCCGTGCCCCTTTAAATCTCAGGTACATTGTGCATCACTGGGTCGTGTGGACCCCGGCCTCGAACTAAGTCCGTTCCAGACCCTTTTCGAGTGCCTTTATTGCTTTGAAGTAAGTCTGTAATTATGTGCATTGTGGCTCCTGAGTACTTTTAGCCTTGTGTTCAGTCTGGATGTACGACATTACAACGCATGCTTTTACATCGCATGCTTTTACAACGCGAGTTTTACAACGCATACCATTACAACGCATAGCGCTTTGGGGTGCTGGATAGTGAATAGTTTAATTTACTATTCCAACTCCAGTCCCCGTGGACACTAGGGAAGGTGTTGGACAGTAAATTAAACGTATTCCCTATCCTAGAGCGCCCCCCAGCGCAATGCGTTGTAATGGTTTGCGTTGTAAAAGCTGCGATGTAAAAGCATTGCGTGGTAAAAGTTGCGTTGTAAGTGATGTTTCCCGTTCAGTCTATATAAAGATAACTATTTTTCTATAACTACTTGCGGTGTCCATTAGTAGCGTCTCTCCTGCGTTATTGTGCATGGTCATAAATGCTTCACACACTGCCTCTGAGATAGGCCTGTCTGCTCGTGCTACGTTACCACAGGGTTGAGCACGGGTTATCAAAGGTTGTAGCCCCCTACTCTGACTTAGGAAGAAGGATCCCTATTTGGACCTCAGCGACAGCCGCTGCCAACTAGAGATCCCCATTTTAACAGTAAGTGTAAGTGATTCAGAGTGAGAGAGTGCGAACAAGTGATTCAGGGTTGGGAATGAGTAAACAAAAGTAGGTGAAAATGAATGAGTGCAAGTGAGTGCTAATGACAAAATTATTGTAAATAAGTGAATGTAAGTGAGCATGTGTTGTAATGCTTGTAGAGCCGCTGTTGTACCTGGCATGCTTCTTGGATTACAGAAGCACCCTTAACAAAATGTTTACACTAGAATACTAGAGGCAATTCTTGCATATGGGATCCTCTTGGCAAAATGCAACTGCTGGCACACTGTACATTTTGGTATGGAGTACCCATGAAAAAATGCCAGCGCTGGCCTCCTGGAGGAAATTCTTGGCAATGGGAGATCTTGTAGCAAATTTCTGGTGATGGCACATTGGAGGACATTCGTGGCATATGAGAAGTCAACTGTGGCAATGTCATGAGGCCATCCATGACAAAATGCGGTCCTTGACATTTTAGACCTAACTTTTGGCATAAGGGGCCTCCACAATGCAATAGAAGCAGTATTAGGAAAATTCTGGCACTGGCACATTGTATGCATTGTTTGGAAAAAGGGGGCTACCATGGCAAAATGCTGGTGCCAACAATGGAGGTAATTTTTTACATAAGGGGCACCCATAGGACAGCTTAAAAACATAATTGGTGGACTCATTGAGATTGTCAGATTTCATTCGCTTTGGCACACCATTAAAGGGCTTGAATATTTAGTGAGTGTATTTTTAGAGCCTATGGCTTTTTAGCAAATTTATGTGAAAACTGTGCTTTAAAATGCACTAGTAAAGCACTTTTTTAAAACTTTTCTAAGAGGAGAGAAACCCCCACCCTCTGTTCTCCCCTAGACGAATATATAATACTAATTATACAATTATGTCACTTCAGCAATGGTAATTATCATAATGTCATCAGGATTAAGGTGAGGCGACATCACTTCTTGGGACGATGCAGGGTCAAAGGTCATATGATGTCACTTCCTGTGACATCATTACGGTCAAAGGGTATATATGTCACTTCTTCTACCCCTGGAATTTTTGGTTAATCAACCAGTAATGGGAGAAAGTCAGGTGAGAATTCTTTTTACTGTTTTTATATAGCGTGAACTTGCCCAAAGGTATTAGAGCGCTTTACATGAGCACCAATTTACATTGTTCATGGTCAGATTTTGTTTTTTCATTTGGGTGCAGGGAGACCAGTGTTTAAATTGTAAAACAATGAGTGCTGGAGTCCAAAGCTCTGCCCAGAAGCTTTGCGGCAGTGCTATTAAATGTCCAGGAGCTGAATACAAAGGCTGCATATTATGCACCTCTTTAATCCACTACCAGATACTCTCTGCCCCAACTCTTGCAGGTTCCTCATTACTCCCTTTGATGGTTTTTCTTTCTTTCTCCTCCTTCTCCCCCGTGTGTGTTTATCACTCTTTTGCTCTCCGTACATGAAAAATAAATGCAGTGGACCATAAGGGCTCAAATTAACCACAAAGATTAACTGACCGGGTCTGATGGCTCAGTGGACTAATGGCCACTGGGCCTGTGTTCGACCTCATAGTCACAAGTTCAAATCCTGGCAGGTCCACTCAGCCTTTTATCCATCTGAGGTCGATAAAATTAGTAGCTTTGAGATTGGTAACATTAAACATATGTTATTCAGCGCCAAGATACCTAAGGTTGATCGTGCGCTTTACAAATACACATGTTATGTTATTTGTTCAGAACCATGAAGGGCTAAGCTGTTGCCAGGACTTGAATCTGGTACCCAAGTTCCAAAGTTGGCTGCTCTAGCCATTAGGCCACATCTTTGGCATGCTCTTACAGTTACGTTTTTCTTTTCACTCCAAAAGAAGCTTTTCAGTTACTAAAGATTATCTTCAGGTGCGAGAGCCAAATTGGTTTTGTGGAAGAAACTGATGCCTACAACTCCCAGACCGTACTTCAGGACTGAAACATGGACATAATGCAAAGAGATGGCAACCCTGCTCACACTGCAGTCTGTGCTCTGAGCAGTGCTTAATTTGATCCGTTGGTGGGGGCCCCTAAAAGGAGTGGGGCCCACTGGCCAGTGTCTACTTTGCCTATTCGGTAATCCGGAACTGCGTCAGTGGTGACTTTACGTAACAGAGCTGTGTCTCTCGGCCCCAGGAAAATATATCCATCAGACCCGAATGGCAAGTTTAGTAGTAGAAACTTAGCGCCAAAGCTGGCACCCTTGCCCCATAGTGCAAGGGTATCTGCGTGCAGGGGAGAGTTGTTTATGTGTATGAATGTGTCCTTTCCTGCACATAAACAATCCTAAAATGCCATTCTGTCATTTTCATGTGTGCTGCATGAAGCAGCACACATGAAAGAGACAACATTTCATTTTTTTTAAAGATTGTATATGGACAAGATGGGACACCTTCCTGTACATAAACAAACCATGGTATTTAGATTTTTCTATGTGTGCAGCACACATGGAAAAAGCAAAAACGAGGAGAAATAATGCATTTCTCCTTGTTACGCCAAATTAAGAACAGGATTTACCTGGTCTTAATTTTGGTTCTGCCTCCTTTATGTGCGCCACCCTTGTAGATAGGGGGCAGTGTCAAAATGAATGGATGTTGAGGTGGAACGCCCACCGCAACACCCACTGCCCACCCCTTCCACGCTAAGCATAGTGTAAAAGGGGGGCTTATTTACAAGGCGCTATAGCCACGTTAAGTGGCTTAACACTACCTTGTATATTAGGCTTAGCCCCTATCGCCACCACAACATCAGTAATAATGAGGTTGTGGTGGCGAAAGGGGCTTGTACATATGCCCCATATGTCTCTTTCTTCTTCCACACTGCATTTTCAGTCTCTTTACCACCCTCTTGCAGGCCTACCGCTTGCACCCACAGGCACAAATGAAGCAGTGCTCTCAGCTCTGCCCGTGGTTAGGGCTGGGGCTTTGCCAGAGATCCTCCTCGGAGATGTTTTACATTGAAAGCAGGACAGATTTTACAAAACCTCAGATTTACATCACCTACAGCAGAACAATTATGCTTTCACCATAGATGTTCCAAGGATACCTATGCCACCATTCCTCGGACTGAACAACGAAGGAACTCGGAGAACCACAAATGGCAATGTGAACATAATGGGATTTGCAGCCAGTAATATCAAAGTATAGATTATAGCTACAAAATTGTTTGGACCTATAGAATCAGGATTACAATAAGACGGCAGCGCGCTCAGTAGGGGGGGCATGCATTGTTATGCTTAACATGGATGGTTTGCATTGTCAGCTTTCCGTCCATCATTTGTTTGCTGTAACAACATGGAGACCATGGCATTTTCTGTGCAGGCAGCATAGCATCATCTACAAAATTCTACCTGGTGTGGATTGACCCGGTGCCACATCACTGTAACATCCCACAATGCTGTGTCCAAATCATGCATATTGAGATTAAAGTTGGGTAGTATCAGAGCGCACTGCCAGGACGTCTTTAATACTACAAAAAAATCTACAGCTTCTGCCTCAATGTCATTGTAAGGATTTTTGGGACCCTGGGCCAGACATATTTTTGGGCCCCTGTTTAGAACAACTTTAAATTGTATTGCCTATTGTCTTCTATTTCAAGTCTCCACGATGCCAAACAATATATATGTGATCAAGGTCCCATGCGGGCTGAAACGTGTCATGGCGGTGGTGGTGTTGGGTACTAAATAAAGAAAATCGCACCATCAACTGGGTTCGCTTCGTCTGTTGTTTACAGTACCTGAAGACGTTCTTTGCCACGCATATCTCTATATATATATATATATATATATATATATATATATATATATATATATATATGTATATATATAGGGGTGAAAAATCCAAAAAATGGCACGGGGGAGAAAGTCAGAGGTAGAGGCAGGCACAGAGAGGGTGAGAGGTTCTGATGGACAGATAGAACAACAAGGGTACAATAGGTTAGAGAAAAATTATTTTACCAGGGGTCTCCTTGTAAAATGGGAACCCTGGGCAAGTGATCACTTTACCCATGCCTTAAAGTATGGAGAATACTGTTTGAGTGTGCAATTTACAAGAGGTAATCTCCAAGCGTAAGATCTGTTCACAGTTTGTTTACGTACAGTCTGAGTCATCCATCGATCTCAGGTACAGCTCAGGGGAGTGTTTCTGCAGGGCTTACCATGACAATATAGTAATGAAGGGGCTGACAATTTGGCAGTGCCACTCCCATCCACTTAGCTAAACACTTGGGGGCATATTTAAAGAAACTGGCAGAAAGTGGTGTTATGCCAAATTGGTAACGTTGTGCTCCAACAGGTTCAAAACACAGGGATGCACTGTATTCACAAGAATGTCATGCACCCCTGCATTACAACTAACGCTGCCGCTAAAAACGCTGGTAGCGCAGGCACCCTAGTGCCAATTTTGCAAGGGTGCCTGTGCTGCAGGGGCAATTGTTTATGTGCAGGGACACCTTCCTGCATATAAACCATCTCTACAGTCGCTTTTCTCTATGTGTGCCGCAGAATGCCACACATGTGGAAAGAGCAAAATAAGAGGAGAAATAAAAATGTCTCCTTGTATCGCCTGCTTAAGACCAGGTTATAACCTGGCACGTTTTTTACCACTGCCCCATATCTTGTAAATATGGGGTAGCATCAAAAAGCAATGGGTGCTGTGGTGGAAAGCCCATTGCAACACCCATTGCACGCCCCTTTCACACTAAGTGCTGCGTGAATAGGGGCGTTATTTGCTTAACACTGCCTTGTAAACCAGGTAAAGGCGGTAAAGCCACCAAAACACCGGAAAAAGTGATGTTCTGGTGTTGTTAACTCCTTGTAAAATGCCCCTTGGTATGTTTTGGCCTCTTGCAAAGATGTCAGACCAGCAGCAGACACTCCAGAGGCCCAATGCATTCTATCATCTCTAAATGAACCCAAAGGTGTCTTAGGCGAACCTGTCACTTTATTTCTCCTTTACAATACAGTAGGTCTTCTCAATGTCCTCAAAGTAGAAAAACAGGTAGTCCTTCTATATACCAAATGTTAGCTTGCCTTGCCAGCGAAGAAAGGTAATACCAGCAACGTAGAGGTCCACAAGGAGCAAGACCAAAGAGCAACCATCACTCCACCCTGTCACACCTCAGCATTAATAGTTGATGAATATTATGCATTTGGGTGCTGGCTGGGAATATCGAGACCCGATTCTCGACAGGACAGAATATTGTTACAATATAAAGGGACCAAAAATCGAAAAGTACGTTTCTATACACTTTCTATACCCAACTCCACATATACGTACCTTGATATATATATATGTAGATGTGGAGTCAAGAACAGAAAATCCTTACCCCCAGCTGTGCACGTGCCTTACAATATTTTGTCCTCGAAATTGTTGTAATGAAATTCTGGTTTGTCAATATTCTGGGTTCAATATTCCCTACTACAATCGTGCATTTGTATAGCTGTAGGTGGCTTTCCCTCGGTCATGGTTTTCAGCCAAAAGCGCTAAATTTGGTGGAAATTGTCTTACATTTAATTTAGGTTATTACGCTACTAAGTGCATATAAAAATACATTACTTAAAAGAAATCTAGACCATCTGTCTAAAAGATAAAATAGTACAATTACAGTCAGTTACATTTTCATTCTAGGTAAGTCAGGTGCAATGCATACTTCAGAAATTTCGTTAAAGGTATGTATAATCTCAACAGAAGACTAGCTCTACAGTAATTGTAAATTGAGCGGTGGACGTGTGAGTCTGACGTGGGTTCAAATGGATAGCGGGTGTACAGTAGTACACATATGATTATCCTTAAATATTTTTTGAGGTACATTTTTCTGAGGGCTCAAAAACAAGAAGGCATGAGTAAAAAGTGGCTAACAACGTCACACTTTCAACTTCCCGTCAAATGTGTGGGCCTATAAATCTCGACAAGGTTCTGGATGAATATCTATGCAGAATTTAGGAACATGTTTTCCTTGTCTCGCACACTTTGTCGTTGGCCATCTGGTAATCTTACCTTCCCCAATATCGGTATCGGCAGCGGTGGCAGAGACGACCAGAAATGCGGCCTGCACGAAGGCAAAGATCATTCCAGAACACGCCATTGAGGTCAGGACGCTGAGGGACGGAAACCCCTCGGGTGGCCTCTGAAAAAGTCTGTTAGCTTCCCTTCTCCCCGACAGAACTAAATGTCCTCAGCCCAGAGCGAGTGGCAAAAATCACCCACCTGACGCACTTCTTTTTTTTTTAACTATTTCTTTTCTTGTTCTCTTTTTACAGAGATGAGTGCCTCTCAGCGAGCGCGTGAATGCTATATAGCGGGCTCGACAATGGAATTCCTAAGGTGCACAGAGACGGTCAGTAGAGACCGAGCTGCTCACACAACAAAACATGCCGCTCTTTTAAGACCAAATTGCTCCATAGGGGAATGAAGGGGAAAACAGCACATTTTTTGACCAGTGCTATAGCAGCAGCCCGATCCTGTGCTATTTATTGGCCTGCCGTGGGACCCCCGTAACTGGCCCAGACCATTTATCCAGCTCTTGGGTTTTATCTTTGTCCGGTCAACTCTGCAGGCCATTAAGTGGGGGACACCCTTTCTTTTCCCTTCTTGGAACCAATAAATTGCGTTGAGAGTCAAACAAGCATTGTGTGGGCCCCACAGAGTGAAAGGCTTCCATTTCAAGAGATTCTGTTGTCTACAAGAGACGTGTTTGCACTGGAAGCGCACATGTAGGCTTTGGTGCTGTGCCCTACAACCGCCGTACGGTGTACTGGCAAACAAAATGTACACTACAGTTTAGAAATTATTAAAATACAGCCTAATTCAAATGCTACGTCACAAATGGAACTTAATGAAGATGCGACTCCTTTCCTTGCCCCATTTTTCTCTGCTCTTCTTTCTTTCCCCTCTTTTCCTTTCTTTCCTTCCCTTTCCTTCATTTTCAGTATATATGGTTAAGGAAAAGGCACAAATGCCCCTTCGCTTTTTTTCCCTAACAGGCAAATATGTTTCCAAATGCAGAAATCCTTTCCTCTACACCAGCAGGAAGAGTATGTTGTGGGATATGTTTTTCACACCCAACTAAAGCCTATGTTGACACAAAGTTAAAAGTGTGCAAATGGTTGCCAAAAGGTTTTAGACGGTGTGTGCATACCCTTAAAGTTAAGAGCAGCAACATAGGGGTTCGAATGCCAGATCCAAGGCATGGCCTTCTGCAAGGTGGTGTCATGACTGGGTACATTTTGCCATGCTTAGAATTGATTTGATATGATCGTACATTCCATATATCGCTGTAAATGTCTACAGAACCAGGGGGCATATTATCAAGGGGGGGCGATAGGCACTTTTCGCCGGTTTAGCGGCCGTTTTCGGCCGCTAAGCGGCGAAAATTCTATCGCCCTATTATCAAGCTGTCGCTAACTGTAGTCAGCGACAGCTTGAAGGCGATAGCGAAAGGTTTGGGGCCCGCTTTGCATGTCAGCGATATTTATCGCTAATGACATGCAAAGTGGGCGTACCCAACCCGTTAGCGACTGAAAGCAGTCTATAACGTCGCTATCGCCTATTCACAAGGCTGGCGTAGCGATGGAAATATTCCCGTTATCGCCAATAACTAACGCCTGCTCTGACCAGTTCTCAGCCATGTTATCCAATGGGAGGTGGATAACATGGCTAGGAGCATTTCGTCACTAATGCGAGAATATCGCTATATTCTCAGTGATATTCTCGCATTGCGCCGCTATCGCTGGATATTTTAGCGCTATGGAGAAAAACGTTGCTAATAGCATGTTTTCTCTTCTAAAATATCCAACGGTAGGCAGCGATAAAAAAAAGTCGCTAAGCGCATTTAGCGATAAATATCGCTAGTTGTTGGTAATATGCCCCCAGATTCTGTGAACTACAACACAAATCATCAAATCGCTGTTTCGAGTACCTTATCCCCTATTGAGATATTACCAATAAGGCTTGTATATGCGCATCTGGTGTAGAGCAAGATGCAGCAGCACAGTAGTGATATTTCTGTGTTCAATGATGACCGGTGAGAATTGTGCAACAGTTAATAATAAACACTGGTAATCCCTGTTAACTGTGAGAAGAACCCATTTTTGGATGAATTACGGACTTCTCATATTCCAGCACCCTATCATTGCACTCTTTATAAACTGACACATTATTTCACACATACAACAATATATTACTTCATCCACTATATCACTATTGTTGACAAAAGGACGGAGAAGTGCACCACCATAAAAAAACAAAAATAAAACCATAAATTGAGTGCCATAGGACAACAGATAATCTGCAAAGCTAAGGATCATATTCTTATTGTCAGATATTTTCAGTAAATAACAAACTTGCACAAAGAAATGCTTGCACAATTACTGATTTAGCTCATCTATTACTCATGAATGTCACCACTCACTCATTTAGCATCACACAATCATCCACACTCTCATTCACTTACTGACATGCATTGAGGCCTTCACACTACTTTGTGAGGGTAGAAGTTTAGAAAACTATCTTAACTTGTGGAGTGTCCATCTTCGTATGCTCTATTTATCCCCGTCAACCTTCACTAAACTTTAACTAAAGTTTTTTTGAGTGAATTTATATACAAATATATTCATATATATGAATATATTTCTCTGTCTATAACTCTTGCAAATTAGAATTCTGAATATTTGCATTCTTTTATCACAAAGCTCACTTTATCACAAGTATTGGTGTACATTGTGCATTTTAAAGCATACTTAGAAAATTGCGAGGCACACCTTTATGATGGCAGTTAGACCTGGACACCAAATACTTGCCTCCAAATAATCGTTTTTTACACTGAAGAATGTAGTGCGAGTACAGTGCTGTGAAAATAAGACATGTAAAAAAACACAACAAAGTTAGTAAAACTAGTCACAACAGCACATGCGTTTTACCTCTAATGGTACATAGAGGCCATCATTCGAATAACTGCAAAATTATTGTGAGGTAAAATCGCCTGGGGGGAAATGCTGTTACCACACTTAGGCCCTGAATCCGTGAACAAGTGTTAGGCGCGCCTGATAAATAATGATACCCCGGGGTTCAGTATCTTTCGGGTACAATAAATGGCACCTATTCTGAGTTTTTGGGAAATGATATGTGGATTTTGGTGGTTAAGGCACCAAAATCTATGTGGTGTGGAAATTACCATACACTTTTCTCATGTTAAATTCCTGCCGGCTTGACCTGCCAAAATGTAAAGAAGGATAAGGTATATAACACACTTATTAATTAGCGGTGCTTTAAATACCACCCAACTCGGAATTCCGAACCCTGCACAAACAGGGGAATGTGCGACCCACTCTTAAACACCTTGGGACTTATTTGCAAGCCTCTTGCGCTGCCTGTGCATCACTGTTAATATGGGAAAAACAGACCCACCTGCGTCACAAGGGGCTTGTACATAAGGCCCCTAGTGTTTGAGGCAATTTTACACTTGATTCTGAGTTTGACAGAAAGGAACAGGGAATATGGTAGGCGCCACCCGCACCTAGGGACGTGGGGCCATTAGTGGCATCTTTTTCGGGAGCTGGTCATGCCCTTCCGGCCAGAGAAGAGAGAGGGGGTGTCGCCAGAAACAAAAAGGGGGCATCCAGGCTCATCATCAAGGTGCGCAGCAGGCAACCCCTCCCTAAAGGTGATAAATACAGGAGGACGAGAGGGGTAGCCCTCTTTTGTCCTCTCCGGGGTATGACAACGTATCGGACCAGCAACGAGTTACCCACCCACCCATCCCTGAGATTAGAGGTTGAGCTGGCAGGGTCCCGGGCAAGAGAAATGGCGGGGACTCTTTTTTGGCAGGGACTGTCTGGTCCTAGAACAGAGCGGGCATTCAATGGGGGGCTACGGGCTGGTGCGAGAGGGGACTGACCCGCTGGTGGTCCTGGACTCTCCTGCCCTACCCGAGATGCCGTCGCGTGTAGTAAGCAACTTTGGAAAGGATATCTGGTGTGCAGGAACCCCCGTGGGGGAAAGTCGTTAAGCAGTGCCCTTGTGGTAGCGTCTATGGGATGGACGACTGGTAGTTGCCCCAGATGGGGGCAGTACATATTGGTTGTGGCCTGCTGGCACACCATGCATCAAAGTGAATCTCTGGAGATCCTGAAATGTAAATACAATCTCAACCTGTGGCTGAAATGTATACTTCACAAGCCTACTTCTTTTTATAACAATGTGTGTTGGTTTTGGTTTTATCATTAACCCCTTGCACGAGCCACGGACGCGCTGTGCTGGTGACGGAGTGGTTCCGTCATGGAGAGCCCGCCCCGCCTGCGCGGCGTCAATTCCGCGCCTGCGGTGGCGTTCTATTGAGCGGGCGGGGCCGTGACGGACCCACTCAGTCACAAGCACAGCGCGCCCGTGGCTCGTGACGGAGTGGTTCCGTCACGGGCATGGCGGTGCCGCGCGGACCCCCTCCCCCCAGCGCCGCGGCGGAATTACCGCCACGGCCAAGGGGTTAAAGTTTGGTCAAGTGTTGACAGTTAATCAACAATTAAAGATTGCAGTATCTGAAGGTTTAATAAAGACTACGCAGTGAAGACCAACTATTTGCCTGATGTGTTTTGTGGAGCAAAGGGAGAAGGGGGTGAGACTGTCAAAATCTGTCTGGGGCGAATCGCACGTAGTATGCCCACTAAAGTGCAGTTGCAGTTTTACCCCGCTTGAAATGCGCACATGCACCCCCATTATCACGTTATCCATAGAGGAATTTCTGTGGGGAAAACTGGGCATCAATGCACTGTTTTCACCTAGCACGAATTTTTGATTTTGGCCCCTGACTCTGTATTGCCCAGGGTACTTGTCAGAATGTGTAAACCACTTGATAGTATAGGCATAGCAAAAGGACACAGAGAGAATATCTCGAAAGAACATCACGGCTCTTATTTTACAAATACCCTCGCTACATGTTTCAAATCACCCAGTGACACTGACATCAACATATAGCAGTGAGAGAGGTTAGGTTTTTTTTGCTCCAGTAAATGGCCGAAATAGCACTTAAGCCATGGTCACCTGTGCATCTGAGCTGCTCACATTTATGCTGGCGAGGCTCTGTGAAGCAAACACCCACCAGTGGTCTGTATGAAGTCAATGTCCACATTCCTGCACTCTAAGGCAGACATCACCTGGCACCGTGTCACAGACACTGTGCGTCACTGACAGAACCTGTACAAGTACCTACATGGCATTCATGTATTCCAAATAGAGGGTGAGTTTATGTGTATATCAAAATAATGTGATTATCAAAGGTAAAACCCAGAGAAAGAGGATTAGCAAATCCCTTTATATCCTTTAGATATCGTGAATCTATAAATACAGCCATCGTGATGCTCGGTACGTCTCCATCGGTCTTCTCACTGTCTGGTGATTGCTTCCTTCACACGGGATGCACAATGCTTCCCTCCGTCTTAAGGTCTGATTGCGAGTGGCCCGGTAAATATAGAGCCTTTCTCTCCTGTTAAAATCTGGAAGGTTTGACCTGCCGAAATGTAACAAAGGTTCAGATGTTATCACAACTGGTAATTACTGTGTGCGATTACCGTCCCATTACCTATAATTATGGCTCCCGGTTTTATAGTATTTTTTTTAAACTTTTCTGTCTGTATTTATCCACATTTATTTTTTTGTCATTTTATTTGTATTTATCCATATTTATTTTGTGTTTTGCGCATAAATGTAGTTGTAAAACTGCACATTTCCATATTTAGTTAAATGATAGACGCACACGTATTCATTATTGTCTGTCTTGTTTTAGCTATTTAAGTTGCCAAATATTACATAACAGTACATTCACTGGCGAATATTACCATTATACCACAAATGTATGTTGACACATGCAGTTATTTAAATGAAATTTCATTCTGTTTTTCAATTTCCCATGCTGTCAATCTGCTCATCTGTTGGGCTATAATTCATGAAAGACAGCAAGAAGAGTCACTTAAAAGGAGCACATTTTCTGTATTTATCCCCTTTTAAAAATAAATACAGACAGAAAACACATTGGTTACTGTTTGTATTTATCAGTAAAAATGCATAAAAATGGAAAACAGTGAGCCTTATCTATAATTTAGATCCTTCCATAAATTGGTGTTTGTGCAGGGATTGCAATTTCCCAGACCAGTTGCTATTAGACTTGAAGGCCCATATTTTTTAAGGTTTCGCTTTGACCCTTGCGCCACGCAAGGGGGTACAAGTGCGATGCAAAACCTAAACCTTGCCTATGCTGGAGCTATTTGATTACCAATATGTTTAAGCCTTTTTGTACACTAGCGTGGCTGCTGTTTAGCATGGCATGGAGTTAGTGGGGTAAAGGAGAGTGTTGTGGAGTGTTGTAAAGTGAAATCGAATGGAATGTTGTAAAGTTACCTGAAGCGGCGTAGAGTGGTTTAGAGTAGAGTTGAGTGCATAGACAGGAATAAAGTGGAGTGTCATGGAGTGGAATGGTGTGGAGTGTTGTGGAGTAGCGTGAATGGAGTAGAGTGGAAGGGTGTAGAATTGAATAGAGTTGAGTGGATTTGAGTGGAGTAGAGTGTCAGAGTGGAGCAGAGTGGATTGGCACAGAGTGTCATGGTGTGGTGTAGAGCAGAGTGGAGTGGTGTAGACTGTGTTGCTTAGAGTCCTAAAGACCATGAGGACCACCCACTCTGCGGCCCCACGGACTCCTGCCACCACCACATCTATCACAGAGCCACGGACACCATTGCCCACGAGCTACAAAGAATCATCAACCGATCCTTAAAGACTGCCTCTTTCCCCAATGACTGGAAACACGCAGAGATCAACCCTCTCCTAAAGAAACCCTCGGCGGACCCCACCGACCTTAAGAACTTCACACTGATCTCCCTACTTCCCTATCCGTCGAAAGTCATTGAAAAAGCTGTCAACAGCCAACCTGCCTCCTTCATCGACAAAAACAACTTCTTCGACTCCTCCCAATCAGGCTTCAGGAAGAACAACAGCACAGATACCGCCCTCTTCGCCGCGACAGATGACATCGGCTCCCTCCTCGACAGAGGAGAGACTGTGGCCCTCATTCTCCTGGACCTACCGTGGCCATCGACACAGTCTCACACCGCATTCAAGCCCGCAGACTCCACAGTGCTGGAATCCGGAACAAAGCCCTCAACCGGATCCGATCATTCTTCTCCGGCAGAACACAGTGGGTCAGACTCCCTCTCTTCATCTTGGAGCCCACGCCAACCACCTGCGGAATCCCCCAAGGATCCTTCACCAGCCCCACCCTGTTCAACGTCCACATGGCCCCTCTCACTTCCATCATCATCAGAACACACAGACTCAACATCGTATCGTACGCAGATGACACACAACTCATCCTCTAACTATCCAACAAACACAACTTTCAAGAAGGAATGGAAGCGGTTGCAAGGTGGATGAAGAACAGCTGCCTACAACTGAACATAAACAAAATCGAAGTACTCATCATAGGCCCTCATACTGATGCCTGGAACGACACCCGGTGGCCCCCTGCCCTCGGAGACCCACCCCCACCCATGGACCATGCACGCAACCTCAGAATCATCCTGGACTCCTAACTCAAAATGGACCGCCAGATCACCTCTTCCTGTTTTCACACCCTCCATCTCATACGTAAGACTTTCAACCGGATCCCGCTTGAACACAGAAAAAACATCACCCATGCTCTCATCAACAGCAGACTGGACTACGGCAACGCACTCTCCACCGTTGTCAACAAGAACCTCACCCGCAAACTCCAGAACATCCAGAACGCCGCCGCCAGACTAGTCCCTAAACTACCGAGCCACTGCCACATCACCCAACACCTGCGGGCACTACACTGGCTCCCCATCGAGAAGAGAATCACCTTCAAGCTTCTCACCCACGCTCGCAAAGCCCTCCACAACATAGGCCCGGGCCTACATGAACCACCTCCTCTCGTTCCATGCACCCCAAAGATCCCTATGCTCAGCCCAGCTTTCCCTTGCCACGGTACCACGCATAAAGAAGACCCGAAAGGGAGGTCGTTCCTTCTCCTTCCTCGCAGCCAAGGCATGGAACACCCTCCCTCTCCACCTTTGCCAGACACCAACTCTCTCCAAGATCCTGAAGGACTCAAGACCTGACTCTTCGATGAATCACCTAAAGCATCCGGCACCGCATGTACCCGGATGGGCCATGGAAGACCACTGATCACACTTGGCCTTTAATGATACTCCACAAGTGCTTATGAGCCGTGCCCCCCACTCCCCCCACCCTGCGCCTTGAGACCCTTCCGGGTGAGTAGCTGTCCTTGAAACCCTTGATTGATTGATTGATAGAGTGGAGTAGATTGTTGCACAGTAGAGTAGTGTAGAGCGGAGTAGATTGTTCTAGAGTGGAGTGGCATAGAATGAAGTAGTGTAGGAGGGTGAAATGGATAGAGTGGAGTAAATTGTTGTAGAGTTGAGTGGCGTAGAGTGGAGTGGCATAGAGTGTCAGAGTGGAGTGGCATAGAGTAGAGTGGAGTGGCATAGAGTGGAGTAATGGAGTGGAGTAGTGTGTCGTAGATTAGATTGGAGTAAAGTGTTATGGAGTGGCACAGAGGGAGTTGCCTAGATCGTTGCAGAGTGGAGTAGTGTTGTGGCGTGTCATAGAGTGGAGTAGAATATCATGGAGAGGATTAGAGTTTAATGGAGTAGAGCATCATAGTGGATTATCGTAGAGTGGAGTGTCATAGAGCGGAGTGTCGTAGAGTGGAATAATGTAGAGCGGGGTGTCATAGAGTGGAGTACAGTGACCTAGAGTGACTTAGCATAAAGTATAGTGGTGCAGAGTAGATTTGCATAGAGTGTATTGGTTTTGAGTAAAGTGGTGTAGAGTGCATTGTGGTAGAGAAGAGTGACAGAGTAGAGTGGCGTAGAGTGCAGCAGTATAGAGTTAGTTGTTTCAGAGTAGAGTGAATCTATAAATGCAGCATTTGTGATGCACTGTATGTCTCCCTCGCTCTACTCAATATCTTGTGATTGCTTCGTTTACATGTGATGCACAATGTTTCCCTCTATCTTGAGGTCTGATTATGAGTGGCCCACGTCTGATGAGATAATTATTGTTTATTTCGACTTTTGGAGGTTACAAAGTCAAATATGCATGCCCCAGTAAATACAGGGCCTTTCTCTCCTGTTAAATTCCGGCAGGTTTGACCTACCGAAATTTAACAAAGGGTACAAACTTTATCACACCTGGTAATTGCTGTGTGCGATTACAACCACATTACCTATAATTGAGATCCTTGCATAAACTGGTGTTTGTGCAGGGATCGCACTTTCCCAAAACAGTTCTTATTAGACTCGAAGGTCCATATTTATGAAGGTTTTGCGTAGACCCTTGCCCCATGCAAGGGGTACAAGGGGGCCGCAATACTTAAGTCTTTCCCATGCAGGAGCTATTGGCTTGCCAACTTGTTTAAGCCATTTTGTACACCAGGGTGGCTCGTGTTCAACATGGCGTAGAGTTAGTGGGGTAAAGGAGAGTGGTGTGGAGTGTTGTAAAGTGAATTAAATTGAATGTTGTTTAGTGGCGTAGAGTGGTGTAGATAGAGTTGAGTGAGTGGAGTGAAGTGGAGTGTCATGTAGTGGCGCCGAGTGTTGTGGAGTAGCATGAATGGAGTAGAGTGGAAGGGCATATAGTGGAATAGAGAAGAGTGGCATTGAGTGGAGTAAAGTGTCAGAGTGGAGTAGAGTGGATTGGCACAGAGTGTCATGGAGTGGTGTAGAGCAGAGTGGAGTGACGTAGACTGTGTTACATTGAGTGGCTAGATTGTTGTACAGTAGAGTGGTGTAGAACAGAGTAGATTGTCGTAGAAAGGAGTGGCAGAGAGTGAAGTAGTGTAGGAGTACAGTGTTATAGAGTTGAGGTGCATAGAGTAGAGCTGAGTGGCATAGAGTGGAGTGGAGTGGCATGCAATGGAGTGTTGGAGTGGGGTAGTGTGTCGTAGAATAGATTGGAGTAAAGTGGCATGGAGTGGCATAGAGGGAGTTGCATGATCATTGTAGAGTGGAGTAGTGTTGTAGAGTGTCATAGTGTGGAGTAGAATATCACGGAGTGGAGTAGAGTTTAATTGAGTACAGCATCATAGGGTGGATTATCGTAGAGTGGAGTGTCATAGAACAAAGTGTCGTAGAGTGGAATGACGTAAAGTGGGGCTTAATAGAGTGGAGTACAGTGACCTAGAGTGACATGGCAGAAAGTACAGTGGCGCAGAGTAGATTTGCATAGAGTGCAGTGGCATAGAGTGAATTGGTTTGGTGTAGAGTGCATTGTGGTAGAGTACAGTGACAAAGTAGAAAGGCATAGAGTGCAGTGGTGTAGAGTAAAGTGGTGCAGCATAGATTTCAGTGGTGTAGAGTGCAGTGGCGAAGACTGCAATGACAGAGTAGGTTGTTTCAGTTTAGAGTGCAGTGTCATAGCCTGCAGTGTCATAGAGTGCAGTGATGTAGAGTAGATCAGAGTGACTTAGAGTGGACTGATGTAGAGTGCGGTAGCAAAGAGTTGAGCAATGCAGAATAAAGTGGAATAGAGTTTAGTGGCCTACAGAAAAAAGAAGAGAGCCGCTAAGCAACACATATCCTAGGGGGCAGATCCAGGGGAATCTAAACCAGAAAAAACAGACATTAACTACCTACCCAATAACTTTACAACTGCATAAGTCAATTTCACATTCATAGTTCAATACATATATTTTGAGCCCAACATGCAATGTATATACATATATCTTTTCATTTTCCAAAGAACAGTATACATATGTTCAAATGATGCACTAATCTCTCATTGTGTCCCCTTATGGTTTTTAATGTTGTGTGATGGCGGTTGAAATTCAGGTATGCCTAATGAATGTCTGGTAACGTTTGAAAGTAGGTTGATTTTTTTTAATACAATGATATGTGGAGAAGGGTTTGTATATTCTTTCTGGCAAAACATTGATAATATTCTTTCAGAGCATTTTATGTAATTACTATTGTACATGAAAGATAACAAAATTAGGTGGCTAAAAAGAGAATATATTTTGAAGAAAAATCAACATATAAAAAGCTTATGAAAAGATATATGTGCATGCACATTGCATGTTGGGCTCAACATATATTTCATTTAATTTGATCTTTATTTCGGCACATTCTGGCCATAAAAGATACATATAAGAACAACAATACATTTTACACAGTGGATACAAAAATAAGTACATGATATGCTGTTGGGAAGCAAAAATACAATGCAATTCATCCAGTTAATACTGTACACTTCATCGATTAAAAAGGCACATAAAATATAAAATTTAAGTTAAGATACAAAATTAAAAAAAATTATTAGGTGGCACCAGAGAGAATGATCCTATAAAGCGACTCAAAAATATTCCTCGAACAATCAGAACAGCCTAACCTCTACACAGTGTACGGCCAACTAAACATCTACAGCTCCAAACCCCGCTTCTTACGTGAATAACTTACAAGCAGTAGAAATCTGCTAACACAGAACACAGTAAGACGACTAGTGTCAGTTTTGATGATCCTATATGCTTCCACATACGAACGAATACCTAGGGCATTACACAAGGGCTTGATCCATCGTCTCCTTGCTATGTCGTATGTGGTGCAAAAAAACAGTATGTGATTATCATCCTCTCTTGAGTTTGACTGGCAACATGTACAGTTCGAACTATTCGTTGGCCCTGTGTGCATTTCCCACCTTGCTAGAACTACATTAGTTTTAAGAATTCCATATCTAAATTTTAGGTACAGACTTTTTGCAAGTGGGGGTTGTATCTCGTCTAAAAACTCCTCAAAGTGTGGTGAAACTTTAAAAGTAAGAAAACTACTAGTAATAGAACCACAAGGATTGTCATTTAAGGAGTTATGAGAAATATAAAACCAGAATCTTGCCTTTACATGTTTCTTACAACTTTGTGTCAGACATGCTGGATCTTCCCAGAAATGGATAAGGCCTATTCGATGGAACCAAGTTTTTACATGCTTCAACCAAAGATTGGAGTTATAAACATCAAGGTTCTTCACTTCTAGAATGCCATTTTTATAGTCTGCAAGTTCTGGAGTACTCCATAGTCTAACCCAAAATAGGAGTGGACAAAGTACTGCAAGGTGGTCCGTACGTTTCATATTTAAATCTAAGAAAAGGGGTAGGAGTGGGGTGCGTGTGGGCAATCTCAGAATACTTCTGTAGAAGTTATTCTCGCTTTCATTAAAAAGATTCCCCGCATTCATACCCCAAATTTTGGCACCATATAAGGCACCAGCCTGGGCCTTAAATTTAAACACTTCCAGTGCTGGTGTAATAGATTTGTTTAAACTAGCCCCGTGTCGCCTTACAATGGGTAGGGTGCTCTGATTAAAGATGGTTTTACTTTTTTCAATTTGCATCTTCCAAGAATTTTTGGAGTCAAGAGAAACACCCAAGTAGGAAAAATTTGATACAAGTTCCAGTTTTTGACTGTTAAGAAAGAAGTGGCCCTTAAAAGATTTGTGGGGATTAAGGGCCATACATTTGGTCTTATTTGTATTTATCTCTAATCCCTTCTTATCACAATACAATTTGAAGGAATTTAAAAGGTTTTGCAGACCAATCGGGGTTTGCGAGATCAGGATGGTATCGTCCGCAAATAAGAGTGCGGGAACCCTCTCTCCATTCAGCTTTGGTGAATCGTTTTTGCTCTCTTCTAAATAAGCCAGAATATCATTGACAAATAAAGAAAAGAGAGTGGGGGCCAGCACGCACCCTTGGCGGACTCCCCGCCTGATTGGAACAGGTTTAGTTAGTTCCCCATTCGAACCCAACGTACTCATGCAAAGTTGTTATTATGCAATCTTCTAATCTGCTCGAGTAAACAAACTGGTAATCACATGGCAAACAGACAACCCCATAAACGATCCCGCAAAACTAAATCAAAAGCTGCCCTAAGGTCAACAAAAGCTGCATAAATGTGTCCCTTTAATAAAAAAACATATTTCCAACAAATACAACAAAATCTGAACACTTGGTCAATTGTACTGGTTTTACGTCTAAAACCTGCTTGGAATTTGGTAAAGATATCATACTCATCAATCCACTGGTTCATATGAATTAAAAGGTGCCTCGAAAAGATTTTTTGCAAAATGTCTAAAAGACAAATGGGACGATAGTTAGAAGGAACACTTCTATCTCCCTTTTTAAAAATTAAAATAATTTCTGCGCCCCTCCAGCTATCAGGTAAATTTCCACTGGTAACTAATATATTAAAAAGCTGATTAATATAAGGTGCCCACACTCCAATCTCGTGCTTGTACAAGTCCCCAGGTATTTTATCTAGTCCTGGCGCTTTACCATTTTTAACTGAGCTGATGGCTTGCTCAGTTTCTTCCAGACTAAACACTATGGTGTTTGTACTCTACAATCCGTGAGCAATTTTCAATGGGTGACTCCTTGTTTCCTGGGGCTTCATATAAGTGGGTAAAATGGTTGACCCAAGTTTGCTCATCAATGAACACGTCATCAGGTGTTTTGTCTCCATTTTTCTCGTTTGCAACAAGTTTCCAAAACCCCACATTATCCTTGGCCTTAGCAGCTAGTAGCATATTCCCCCAATATTCCTCATCCCAATGAACTCTAGCATTGTGCTGTGTCCTCCTGTATTCGCTCGTTAGGGCCCTAATCACATCCGGTGTCTTATTCTTGATAGCCTCCAAGAGTAAACTCTTGGATAATCGGCACTCCTTGTTATACCAAGGTTTGGTCCCTACGGCACTAGTTTTTTGTAGCCTCCTTTTTTTGGCATTTTCGACACGTAGGGTACAAGGGATGTGAAGAACTCGGTATGTAGGTCTATAAAATCATTGCCCTCTACCGGTTGAGATAAATGGCTTGCAAATGTGTCTGGAAAAAGCTGATAGATGCTAGAAAGTGCATCCCCATTTCCCAATAGGCTGGCCCATTTAAGGGAGCGCCTGTTGTTACTCATTACGGGGGCATCATGAGGTTTGTTCTCCGTGGAAAAATCCTCCATCATTGAGCTGTTGCTAGGAACCAATCGGTAATCTATTAACAGCTGTAACGGCCGATGGTCACTCTCATACCTTGGCACAATTTCAAAATCTGTCAGATAAGGCCAAATGTCGAAAGATACCAGGATATAATCGATACAACTGTGGGAGTTATTTTTAACAAAGGTAGGGGCCTTTGGAGAATCAGATTGGAAGCGACCATTGCAGGCCCTCAATCCATGTACTGAGACTAATCTCATCATTTGCACAGCTAGGGTCGTGCAACGCACTCCCTCCATATAAGATAGGGATGGGATATTATTAGCCCTATCCTCGTCTCCAAAAACATCACCAAACCCCATGATTGGCTCGAAGTTACAATTAAAATCGCCGCCAATCAAGATGCTTGGCATGTCTGCATGATTAATAAGGAGATTATCCAATTTTTCCAGAGTTCCAGACTCTTTTGACAACCCACAGGGTCGATTATATACATTAAAGACAGTGAAGCGCCTAACATCCCTTAGATTAACTACCAGCCCCAATATGTCAGCTGAATCTGTGTGTAATTGCCTGATGTTTACTTCTAATGACACTTTGATCCATGCTGTGAGCCCCCCTGACGGTCTCCCTCTGATTGAGGGTACTGCCTCTACATTAAAGGTTTTATACCCTACTCTGTGCGGTGTATCAAGGGCCCAGGTTTCCTGCAGCAGGCAGATATCACTGGAGTCTATATAGTTAGACCAATCGGGATCTGAATGGTTTTTAACCAGACCCGCGATGTTCCAGGAAATTACTATAAAATTGGGGTGTGTAATTGAGGTTTTTTCTGCTATTACTCTCAACATATATGTATTGAACAATAAACGTGCAATTGACTTCTGCAGTTGTAAAGTTATTGGGTAGGCAGTGATTGTTTGCTTTTCTGGTGTAGAGAGGTATAGTGCATTGGTGTGGAGTGCAGAAGAGTGGCGTAGAGTAGAGATGTGCAGAGTAGAGTGCAGTGGCATAGAGTGCAGGCATAGAGGGCAGTGGTGCAGAATTGAGTGGCGGAGATTTGTGGAAGTAGATATATTTTGTGAACAACTGGTCATCCATTTTATAAATTTTACGTCATTTTGCAATTCATATTATTACATTGATCTTTTTCTCTTTGTGGAGAAACTGAGACTGTGTACATGGTGATGATGGTGTGCAAACACCAGGTGCATGATGTTTGTAGCTTGTGGGTTTTCATGGAATGTGCTTGCAGGCAGTTTCGGTGCACCCTAGGTGCGCCTCCTGAATTAGCCTCCTGATTATAGCCTGACCACAATGATTTATTGGATGGCAACTGTCTTCAGTGTACTTTTCTCCTACGTGGCACGAAATGTATAAAAGGCTGTTAATTGTAACCCCCAGCAGAACAGAGCAGAGTGGAGTGATGCAGGATTGAGTGCAGTGGTGTAGAGATGAGTGTGGTGACGTAAAGTACACTGGTGTAAAGTTGTGCAGAGTAGAGTTGTCCAGAGTATAGTGCAGTGGTGTAGACTACAGTGGCAGAGAGTGCAGTGCTGCAGAGTAGACTGTCATAGAGGGCAGTGATCCATAGTAGAGTAGCATAAAGTGCAACTGCATGGAGTGCAGTGTTGTAGAGTGGTGCAGAGTACAGTGGCATAGAGTACATTGGTGCAGAGTATACTAGAGTGGCGTAGAGTACAGTGACAAAGAATATAATGGCATAGAGTGTGTAGTGTAAAGTGTTGCAGAGTAGAGTATAGTGGCGTAGGGGGCAGTGGTGCAGAGTAGATTGGTGCAGAGTCCAGTGGGGTGGAGAGCATTGGTTTTGAGCAAAGTGGTGTGGAGTACACTGGAGTAATGTGCAGTGATGCAGAGTAGAGTGGAGTGATGTGGAGTGAAGTGGTGCAGAGTGGAGTGACATGGAGTGGAGGGATGTCGAATGCAGTGGCTCTGAGTGCAGTGGCATAGAGTAGATTGTTTCAGAGTAGAGTGGAGTGATACATGGTAGAGTACAGTGGTGTATGTTTCAGAGTAGTTTAGAGTGCCATAGAGTGAATTGGCATAGAGTGCACTGGCGTGGAGTGGAGTGGTACAGAGTAGTGTGCATTGACATAGATTGCAGAGTTACAGAGTAGAGTAGCATATAATGGAGTGGCACAAAGTGGAGTGCTGTAGAGTGCAGTGGCAAAGAGTGCGGTGGTGCTGACTAGAGTGCGGTGACACAGTGTGGAGTGGCATAGGGTGGAGTGGTGCAGACTAGAGTGGAGTGAGGTAAACTAGACTATGCATGGCATGGTAGCGTAATGCCATTACAGAAAACATATTTTCAATTATAAAAACCATTACATTTGCACAGATATACAGTTTTATTACTAAAAGTATACAGCGCACATACGATAAAGTGTGGGAATGTCATCACCGAGTGAATTGATTTATGTTGATCGTATTAAAATGTTTGCTTCCACCACACTTCAGGATTACCAAAAATGTGCTTCAAGTGTGCTTTCCCAATTCTGATGTAATTTGAAATCACAGCATAGTTCATTTACAGACATTTACATTTTGTTGTGTGCTACAAAGAAAATACCATTGTACAGTCTTCCTCTAGCACAATACCAACAGCCAGCATGAATGTCACATAATTCCTCCCACCTTGATGTCAGAGAAAGAAAAGTAAACACCAAGCTTCCTGGCAGACAGAGTCTGACATTGACCTCTGTCTTTGAATGCACAACAAATGTGACAAGATAAGACCAAGATGTAAACGTTTGTTTACAGAAATCCAGTACTGGTGTAAGAATACAGTATATAGGATTTGGGCAACGGAAGTGAAACTCAAATCAAATCAAATCAAAAAGAGCTGTATTTGATTTTGGACATATAAAATCACAAAAGTAGTCAGAGTTTAAAAACATTTAAAAACCATTTCATGAACTACGTATAAAACAAATGTACATAGTAAAAAAGTGCATACG
Organism: Lissotriton helveticus; assembly: GCF_964261635.1. Lineage (NCBI taxonomy): Eukaryota > Metazoa > Chordata > Amphibia > Caudata > Salamandridae > Lissotriton > Lissotriton helveticus. The sequence continues at coordinate 1,051,793,764 of NC_136067.1, forward strand.
TATGAAAAAATGTGTATAAAAAGATAAGGTTGGGGTAAACAAGTATAATTAGCGCAATCCTACATGATTTAATTTAATACGTAGGAAAGTGAGCATTAATACTTTTCCTAGCTCTCAGTATACTCTTTAAAAAATCAGCCATAACTCCTATTCAGTAATCACTGTCCAACATTTGTAAATACAAAATAGCAGGTTGACATTGCATCCACTTCCCCTTTCTTAGGAGAGGTAGAATCCACCTGGATCTTTCCTGAGAATAAAATTTGAAAAACAAAATCGCATGGATAGTTGTTTGTAAGGAAAGATCATCAAAGGGGCATAAACATAGCTCTCTAGACCAGTTGTTCAACTCCAGATAGCTAATCAATCGGTGAAATGTCCCAAAACTAAAATGTGTTAAAACATATCTGTCATATCCCCCTGTACAACGTAAAAGATATGATTGAATGTCATATGTTGTTATAGACAGTTGATGTTGAACAACTGTGGGTTTGGTCATTTCCATTGCTAAGCTGTTTTTCTCAAGGCGAGTCATGCAAATTAATTTAAATTCCTTCGGACAGATGGAGTTTAAAGTCTCAGGTAAAGTGTAGCAATCTGGACACCCAAGATCACATAAAACGTTTTTTTACATACTTTAACCAGGTGATTTTAGTTGCATGATCCAAATTCATTGAATCCTTTAATATTTATTTATTTAAGCCTGTACTGTCAGAGGTCCAGATTCGGGGCCAAAGTAACACTGGTTGTATCTTAATAACATCAGAGATGAATGGAACCCCCAACTCCATATGACAGTTAAAAACAGGAGAGCTACCAGGAACTGCTAAAATACATCCTAAAAACACATTTTCAACATGTTGAATGGGTGAACAGTCCTGAAAGCCCCAGACTCCTGCCCCATATGTAGCTATGCTTATGCATTTTGCCTTGTACATTTTTAGGAGGTTTTCGGGGGGCCTTTTACCAAGTTTTTTTTAGAAAAGTTGACTACAGCCGCTGTCGATTTCATGAAAAGAAGACTCCTGCTCCTTATCGCCTTTGTCCAGGAACAGGTGTGGTTAAAAAAAACACCCAGATACGTAAATGTGTAGTGGATTCTATTCTGTTTCCACCCACTCGGATACTACCACTTTTTTGCTTTCCCCGTCTGCAAGACATGATAAAAGTTTTCTTTGGATTCAGTTTTAGCCCTAGTTCATTAATAAAACTGATGTAGGTTGTGAGTGCCTTTTGTAAACCCATCTGTGTGCGCGCCATGAGTACTGCGTCGTCTGCGTAGAGAAGGGAGACTATCGTTTGTTGACATAAGGTGGATCCTTAGCGTTTGACACTAATTCCTGTTCCAAGGCATTCGTGTAAAGAGTGAACAGGAATGGAGCCAAAACGCAACCTTGCCTTACTCCCCTCTCCACTTTAAACGACACAGTACATTCCCCGTTAGTTCTGTACCACACCTTGGCACTTGCCCCTGAATACAGTTGTCTTAAGAACTGTACCAGTGCCGGTTCAACTTTAAGTCAGTCAGAATTGTCCACAGCTTGTTGTGAACGACACAGTCAATTGCGGCTGTGAGGTCAACAAAAGCCAGGTAAAATCTCCCGGCTTTGGCCCGAGTATATTTTCCAATTAGTATGCTGAGGTTGAGGACCTACTCATTTGTACCTAAACCCGATCTAAAACCATACTGCACATCGCTTAAAATACTATTTTCATCAGACCATCTATCTAAAACTATTCTACCTGCTTCCTCCATCAGAGTCTAATAAAGAAATCGGGCTGTAACATGCAGGGTTTTACCTCTCCCCTTTTTTTGAAAATTGCCACGATTATAGACTCTGACCAGGTGGTAGTGAAACCTTTAGCGCAGCATACTTGGAGGACCCGGGTTAACAATGGAGACCATAATAACGGAATTGATTTAAACAGATTGATTGGCACCCTGTCCGGGCCCTAGGCCTTGCCAGACTTACTGTCATGTATTGCCTCTATTACATCTTTATGTGTGATCGAAAATCAATTGGTATGAAAGGAGCAGAACCCCTTCCGGCTGGTTCCTAAAGTCTGTTTCCCCCTGCGGGTTATAGATAGAAGAGAAGAAGTCTACCCACGCTTTTTAATCTATTGCAACTTCTATTGTGGGGGCATCCAATTCAGGTTGCTGAGATCATGGCTAAGTCGCTTCAGTAATTCACCCAGCTGTTCTTTTTTGGCGTTGTTATAAAAATTAATAACATTCAAAATGCATTTGCCATCTAAATGAATAGCTACTATTTGATAGTAAATTTCTGATTTAATCATCTCAGTCTTTAAAGCCCCGATGAGATTTGAGACATATACGCAAATTCCCCCCTTAGGTCTCCCATGTGGTGAATGAATCGCTGGAGTGTGTAACGTCTTCAAACCATTTAGGTGCACTTCCTCAATCGCCCAAGTTTCTTGTAGACACAATATGTCGAATTTTTAAATATAATCCCCCCATACTGTGTTGGTCACCTTATTTTTGAGACCTGCTATGTTCCAGAATAAAACTCTAACAGATTTGGGCGAAGTTAGTCCATCGGCTAAATCAGTCGTTCCGATAGATTCCGACCCAGATATCATTCCTGGTGAAGGGATTTTAGTGACGCCCAAAGCTTTTTCAACCCTAACTAATTAAGCCGGCTCAGGAATTTCTTCACCGTGTACATTGTTAACCCTCGTGTCACTTTTGTGGGGACTGTACTGGTAATTCAGGTCAACTTCGCTAGGTTTTTCAGTTTCATTGCCTTTATCAGGTGCCTTCTGATCTGGGCTGATAGATAGTCATTCAATGTCACTCAGAGACAGAAGAGGCCCAAATCTGTTAGACAGCTCTAAGTTGTAAAGTGGGTAGTCAGTGAACTGTCTTAAGGGATGGTTTCTATTTTGCCGGACTAACTGTTTGGGTTGATAAAAAAAAATCCTAAAGGAAGGACATTGATACTCATGTGGGTAATACTCGTTTCTTGAGATCTTAGCAAGATTTCCTTTATCAGGGATTGTGATCCTAATGAGAGGACAACACAATCGCCTTGAAAAGAGTTTTCTACTATCTCCGACCCAACCAGTTCTCCTCACCATTTTAAACTCTCTGAACATATCCCTAGTCAGCCCAGTTCTACTCCCCAGATAATGTATAGTTTTATTCCTCAGTGACATCCAAGTTTCTTTTTCCTCTGGAGGTAAAGCTGGAACATTGGCAAAAATTACAGAAAAAGGAGTGGGTGTCAGAGGTAAATTGAGGGTCTGTGGTCTCCTTTCATTCTCCAAAGCACTATAGTGAGTCGGGTGTATACCTGATTTTGCCTAACCCTCCCGGCTCCTACCTAGATAGTTTACCGATCTTCCTATCCTAGTTTGCCCATGCATATCTCCACTAGTTGGTGAGGTATTATAAGTATTTCCTTCTGGGTTACAGTGTGTCCCATTTCCCTCGACCTTTGCTCTTTCTCCAGTCTGCCTTTTAGTTCTAAAATGGGCTCTTTCCGCGTTACACTCTCAGACTGTAGGTGTGCGCTAGATGATATAATATTATGCATGCTCCCACTTGGAATAGTCAGGTTCTGCTTTTCTAAAACTCTCTCTAAACCTGCTTCGATTTTTTGCAGCCTAACAGTCAGATCACTGATAGAGTGTTTGACCGAATCAGTTAATTCGGAAATTAAGCTCGACAAAATCCCAATCTTGGTAGAGGGTACCTTGCGTACAGGATGCATTTGCAGTGCCTTGCTTGCTCTGATTTTTTCCTTTTTGGTCCTGCTGTTTTTTCATGTTAGTCTTAGTCAGCCTAGCTTTGTGTGGGGCTGTGTGTGCACCATTTAACTGAGTATCCCGGTATTCTGAGCTTGGTAAATTACAGGGTTTTTAGCAGGAGGTAAAGTATCACTTTCCACATCACTAGTGGATATATCATCAGCAATGGTCTGGAAACTCCCATTTTGTTTATATGACCCAAACTGTGATTATCAACGACCCCCCTGATCACAAGTACAATTGGTTTGTCCTTTGTTGTGGGGCCCAGTGTGTCCATATTTAATGTTCCCTCTACTGAGGTGATTTGTGTTTCAATAGCGCCTACGGCCCCTGTTAGATAGTTAAGCAAAGTCATAGTCACAGCTTTAGGCTTACTTGTCTCTTTCGATGAATGGCTAGCAGTTGTTTTTCTTTTACCCATCTTCTTCGCACTGGCTCAGACAGGAAAGGAATAGGACCCCTCAAGGAAATGCAGGATGATACAGCCAAGAGAAAGGGCCCAGCCCAGCCCCTTCCGGCCTCTGACGGACGCAGACGGGCCCGTTCTTGGACCGGGCTTTGCCCCGGCATGCCCGCGTGCGTCCAGCACTGCGGGAGTGCTTGAAGACCTTTAAAGGGAGCAGGCAGGGTGACGTCACCTCCCATGCCTAGTGCTCACCAGGGCCTGCTGGGGACCGAGTCCCACCCCAGTTGTGTTGCTGGCTCACCGGGGCTTCTGGTGCTGCTGCATGCCCCCCCGGGTCAGAAACAAACAGAGTGTTGTTGGGTCTGACGAACTTAAGCTGGACAAGCTAAAACAAATAGGGCCAGTAAATAGAAATCAAGTACATTTGAGTTACAAACCACAAAGCCAATGGTAAGCAATGGGTGGAATGCATTCCCAGGAAGCTTTCTGAATGTCCCCTAGTTGTCATTAGCAAACCAGAGCTGCGCTGCCTGGTGGGCTTCAACCTAAAAAGGAAATACACATGAATCAAAATTAAGGAAAAGCATTTTTTTAAAACATATTTTATTGTCAGATTGCACAAAAGTCGCAGAGCTCTGTACCCCAGAGGTCACTGCAGTATCAATTTATACATTTACAAGACAGCATCTGACTTTCTTTTACATCAAACAGTGCAACCAAATTACGTGACTTAGAATATCATTTAAGATTTAAAGCCCCCATCCCCAACTAAAACCCCCTACCCCCCCACCGCCTGAGTTGCCCAAAGTCCACTGAGACCAGTCCATACACATAAACCATCAGGCTAGCAAAACAGTAAAGGAAAAGGAAAAACGGCAACAACAAAAACCCAGTTTTGATACACACACACCCCAGGCTACACCTCGACCCCCTCTGTGCCAGATCCGACAGACCCGCTCCAGCCCGTATTCCACTGGAAGATCGTCCACAACATTCAGAGGCTCCAGCCACAAACCCCTATAGTCCGCCCACCGCTTCCATATTTTGTAGTGCTTACCCGGGCATCCCCGGACCACAAAGATTAGCTGCTCCAGCCCCATGGAGAAGCCAAGGCCATTTTTCCAGACAGCCAACGAGGGGGCCTGTGCATCCTTCCACATTCTGGCTATATCACGTTTCGCCAGTGTGAGGCCCAGCAGCATAAGGTGTCGTTTATAGACATTGCCCCCAAACCTTTCCATCTCACATAGTAGGGTGAACTGTAGGGTGCGTGGAAGTGACCACCCCAGAACCTCCGATAAACAGGAGAATACCCCCCTCCAGAATCGATCGAGTGATGTGCACTGCCAGACGGTGTGCAAGAATGTGCCCTCCTCCCCGCCACACCAGAGGCACTCCGGGGAGGCAATCAAACCCGCCCGCCACAAGCCTACCCGAGTGAAGTAGACCCGATGGAGGTATTTAAATTGTATGAGGCGAAGCCGCATTGCTTTGGCCGCTCCTCGGGGGTGGCTATGGCCTCCCCCCAGTCCTCCTCTTCAAGTGTACCCACATCCTCCTCCCATACCCCCCGAAGCTTCTCAAGCATGGGCGCGCAATGGATGACCAGGGATTGATATATCCGTGAGATCTTCTTGGTTTCTAAATCTCCCATAAAAACCTTCGCCTCCAACGACTAAACTCGGGTAGTGAGTCAAGGCCCTCTAGGCTAGGGGAAAGGGCATGGCGGAACTGAAGGTACCGATAAAACTGGGACTGGGGCATGCAATATTCCACCTGTAGATCCCGGAAGGACTTAAGGGACCCATCCCGCACTACATCTCCCAGGGTGGAGATGTCAATGGCATCCCACCCCCTAAAGCCCTGCAAGGCCGCCAGCTCCGGCAGGCGCTTGTTGTGCCAAAGGGGAGTCTCTCCTGTTAGGGTATTCCACCACCCCATTCGCTTCAATGACTGCCGCCAAATTTGAAAGACAACCTTTGTCACCGGTGGATAGAGAATCGTGTGACGGGTGTGAGAACCCATAAGGTGTCGCTCCAGCGCACAGGCCGGGTCCTCCCTGTCCCCATACCACCACTCATTTAGCACCAATAGATGCGAGGCCTGGTAGTATGAAAGAATATCTGATGTTGTCAGCCCGCCACAGTAGGTGGAAAGAAAGCAAGTGTGCAACGCTACCCTCACCGCCCTTCCCCCAAAGGAATTGCCCCAACATGGAATTCATCAGCTTAAACCATTTGGGCGCTATCGGGTATGGGTGATTCTGCAGCTGGTACAGCAAGCGGGGGAGCGCAACCATTTTGAAGATCGCCGACCTGCCATATATTGTTAAAGGCATACGCGACCAGGTCATTATATCCGCGCGAACGTGCTCCCAAACCGGTGCCAAGTTCTGCTCCAAAGATATAGCTGGCACATCCGACAGGAAGACACCCAGGGTATCTGAGACCACCCATCACCACCTGCAATGCCGACGTCCACATGCCCGCATACCCCTGAGCTCCTACATCCCACAACGTGGACTTACGGGGATTCATATACAGCCCGTCGTTTCCCCGAATATTGGCATGATTTCCAGGATTCGTGGCCCCAATCTCTCCAATTCGGTTAGGAAAAAAAAGAACATCATCCGCATACAATGCAATCCTATCGGAGAGACCCGGAGCCCACTCAAACCCCCTTAGCTGCGGATCAATGCGCACCCAGGTCACCAATGGCTCCATGGCTAGGGCATATAGATATGGTGAGAGGGGCCACCCCTGTCTGGTGCCTCGTCTGATAGAGAAGCTGGATGAGACCGCTCCCGCCACGCCCACAGACGCTGTCAGATCAGTGAAAAGAAGGGTTAGATACGACAGAAAACATGGGCTGAAGTTAAGGCGATGTATAAGGGCAAACAGGTAAACCCAACTCAAGGAATCGAAAGCCCTGTCCATGTCCGCCAGCAGGGGTGCAGCCGGCTGCCACGTTCGCCGAACTGCCGCCAGTGCCACGTGCGCCTGCCTGATATTGTGTCGCATCGCCCTCTGGGGCATGAACCCGGCCTGGTCCGGGTGCACCAAGGCCGATATGTGTGGCAAGAGGCGGTTAGCCAGCGCTTTGGCCAATACTTTGGCCTCCACGTTAAGAAGAGAAATGGGACAGTAAGAGGAGTGCTGCTCCGGGGGCCGACCAGGCTTGTGGAACACGACCACCTCCGCATGTCTCCAGTCCGGGTGGAAAAGCAGTTTTCTATGGCTTGATTATGCTTTGCATTGCCAGTTGTTGATGCCAAGAAAAAGAATGAGAACATGCAACTCAGCATAACCTAGGACACGTGCGGTAGAGGGGAGATTTCAGATGAGAATATAACACTTAGTAGATGGAAGGATTTGTTGCCTGAGGGATTGTACTACAGAATATCAAGGCCAAAACATATCTTGATTCACTGATATTGATGACAGATTATAAAGTGACAAAATATCGAAAGGTAAGCGAATACAGAGGAAGTATAGATTTACTATTCTTAACTCCATATGTATGCACCATGAAGATATATATATCTCATCACGGTTCATATATGTGGAGTTAGGTATAGAAAATCTACACTTACCTTTCAATATTTTGTTCTTCGATACTGTGTCCACGATATTTGGTGCTTCGAGATTACTATCTTGATATTCTGGGGGCATTTCTGCCTGTGGGAAATCTGGTTTTTTCATGTACAACATCAATTTTCTCATCCCACTCCTAAACTTATAACTGAGGAAACTATGCATACTTGTGGAGTTTCTGCAGCTGAAAATTGCATTAATGGGTGAACATATTATAGTTCTAGGTTAGTTGAATCAGTGACTTGTGCACTGCAGGAAATCTGCATTTTCTGCATGGCTACAGCAGATTTTTCTTCTTTTGCTGAACCATATATTTTAGCTGGCTTTAAAGTCTGTGCATTGAAGCCTGTTAACCAGTAGTAAAATAGTCAGTGTGGGCTGTCAAAATAAACACATTTTTACATGTAAAAATATCCTTTTTAAATATTAGCATGTCACCATAAGGTAGGGTGCGTGATATTTAAAACTGGAAAATGAAGACAATGTATGTTGCCATCCCTACTATAACAGTGCCCTATAAGTTGTTTTAACTGTGGTAGATCTAGCTGTCTTATGTAGGAAACCAGAGTACAGATTAAAATACAAATTATTTTATTTTGGGGATGGGATCAACTACAAAAATCATTAAACCATTATTTTTAATAGTTATGAAAAATCCAGTTCAGTAGGCAAGTCAGATTTTTATTCATTATAAAGGAAAAGTAACTTTTAGAAAGTTACTGTTTAACTGCCTCAACTGTCAGATGGTCAAAGTAGCATAAGTCTCTGCTTGCTCACAGCTTGTCTGCAGCCTTAGATAGGTGTACAAAAAAGGTGAGAAGCAAACAATAGGGCAGAGATGAAACAACAGAGATGCCACAGAATATGCATGTTGCAGGCATTGTTTCTGACACTAAATTGTCAAATCCTGCTTGACAGGTCTGTTGGCCTACATGTAACATTTGGGGCACACTTCAGAGGGAGAGAACCGGATGCCAAGACAATTCTTGCATATCCACTGTCTGGTTGCTGGTGGACCGAGCTTTTGTCCTACCAGATTTCCTTCTCTGGGTTTGTTGTGGTTACAGTGCCTGCCTCAAACTGGATTTTAATGTGATGTTGGCAGATAATAGGATTAATATAGTACACTTCCCACACACATCCTCAGCCCTCGGAGTTCAAATATAGTGTGGCGAATATTGAAAATGCCGACACATGGTATTTTGGGCATGTTTGCAGTAGGGCAAACAGGAACTGCTGCAAAGGTAAGTAGGGTTACCCCGGGAACGTTTATTGAATTGGTTAGGGCACGCCCAGGAGTCTTTTTCAACCACTAGCTAATGTGGTACCTCAAGGCACCCACTTCAGAACACTTTCTGGAGTTGCGGAAGATCAGCAGGACTGGATCTGCTGTCTGGGACCGGAGAGGAGCCTTTGAAAGACTGGACATGCTTCCTCTTGCACCCAGGACAAAGAAGTGGACTCCAAGGCTAAGTTTGCTGATCTTTGTGGCTACAGGGAGATAACAAGCTGCAAGAGGCCTTTTCTTGGAAGCACCCAGTTGACCAGTGGCAAATGGACTTGGACTGAACCTTGATGTTGGTCTCTGTGTGATACCATTTGAGTCTCCAAGTGCCTCTCTAGAGGTCCTTGGGGGTTTTAGAAGGGTACTCCTCTTGTAGATTGCGAATTGAAAGAATAAGTCAAAAGGTAAAATATTCTGGTCAATGTTCCATCGCAGCCAGAGCGCAAATTGCCCCTAAGTCCTGGTTTATCTTGACCATTGTCTAACATTGGCGCTGTGTGCTTTTTGGTGCTGTTTCTACTTAAAACTTTGTCATGTTGGGAGCGTGGCTTGGCCGGCTGCAAAATGGCCGCACTTTAGTGGGCTCTGCCGGCCAAGCTTTAATATATCCGGCATCATCCTGTAGGCTATCCCATCTTTCCTGCTCTTCAACACTGATTCCTGAATCCCCACGACGAGGGGGATTGATAGGTGCTACTCCTGTCCTGCTGCTTGGCCGGGCGGCTGAGTAATGTGGTTGTGAGGCCGCGCCCGGCTTGTGCTCCAGGCACCCGTGTGGGCTGCGACGACTTCCCCTGAGAGCACGCAATCTTCTTGCACCTCCCGCTGCAGCCCTAGGATCGGATATCCGTGTACCAAGTCCCCGGTGAGTGGCGCCACCTCGGGGGGCTTTTGCTGGCGTGGCTGGGGGCCCGCGGGCCGTACCACCGGATCTGGTAAGCCGCAACCTTGCCGCTGCTGTGCTCTGCCCCCTTCCGGCCGTCTATAATGGCGGCCTCCTATGTCCGGACCCGGTGACGGGGGGTTGCGGTCACCCGTGCCTCCCCGCCTGCCTTGCTCCCCTGTGTGCTGTGTGTCCCCCGTTTGTCTGCTGCTGGGGCCCGGCCGGGCCTGGGACCCTCCTTGCCCTTGCTGCTGTGCCGTGACGTCTCCCTGGCGGCCCGTCTGGACCCTGTCTTCGGCCCACATGCCATCTGGGCCCGAGTGTCGTCTGCTTCAGAGCCCCATCGCCTGGCTCCTGTGAAGGGCGACTGTAGCCTTGCGTGCATCTGCTGTGGAGCCTCCTGGAATTCCAGCGCCGGCCTTGTGTTAGGCCCTACCTCTGTCTCCTGCTGGCTTCTGCTGGACATCGCGACCTTCGCGGTGGCCCTCGAGCGTGGGGCCCCTCCTTATCCTGGTGTCAGGTGCGTGCTGTTGCGGGTGCCGCCGGACGCCTCCTGCTCGGGGGGACCTGATCGTGCCTTGCCCCCCTGCCTAGGGGTACCCGCTAGGCACGCCCGGGGTGTCGGGTGCTTGCGGGTGCCCACTTCCAGCTACCACCTTCTGTGCAATCTCCTCCTGGACCCGGTGGTGGGGGTGGCGGTCCCCTGTGCCTCCTCGCCTGCATTGCCCCCGGGGTGCTGCGCGCCCCCCTGCTTGTCTTCTGTTGGGGCCTAGCCGGACCTGGGACCCGCTGTGCCTTCGCTGCTGAGCCGCGACTTCTCCCCGGACTCTCCTGCCGGCCCCCTGCTCTTTCAGCCCGAGCTAGTTGTGTTTTAGTGCCTAATTTCCTGTCTTCTACGACTGTTGAAACTATCCCTGGGCAGGCACCTTGAGGGGGCTTTTCCCTTGTTGAGTCCCAGTGCCGGCCTTGTGTTGGGCCCTGCACCAGACTCCTCCCGCTTTCTGTTGCACGTTGTGGCCGTCACTGGGGCCCTCTGGCGCGTGACTCTCTCCGTCTCCTGGTGCTGGTGTGGGGTGTTGTGGGCGCCGCCAGTCGCTGCCTGCCTGGCGGTGACCCGCCTGTGCCTTGCCTCCCTATCTGGGAGGATCTCCTGTACATTCTGACAGTGTCGTGCTACGGGCGGTGCCCATTCCCAGCTGCCCACTTACGTATTATCTCTTCCTGGACCTGATCTCCTGTGTCCTTGGCGCCTTGTGGGGGCACCTGGGGCCACTATTTGGGCTGCTAACTTCCTCATATTGCTAGTGGTGTCTGCAGGTGCCTGTAGTTTCAGATTTGCTGATTAATTGGACACTCACAAAGGCTTGGCGGCCCTGACCTTTCACATTGCCCTGGGAATCTATTCTTTGGATCACGGCCACTCTCACTACAAGGGCTCAGTTGAACTACATCCTGCCTTGTAATACCAGCTACTGGGTGACAGCCGGCTCCTTTCCCTTCTGTTGTGTCTCCGCCTTCTGCTGGCCTTCTTCTGGTCCACTGGGTTTCATAATCATGGGTAATTCTGACCCCAAACAGCCCAAGATTGCTTTCGAGCTCCGGCGGTCTTCTCATCAGGACGGAGCTGGCTCCGACTTTGTCAAATCTGCTGCCACTATGGATGCCCCCCCAGCCACGATAACGATCTGAAATCCAGAATGCTCGATGTCAAGTCGACCATGACTGGCATCGCAACCCAACTGGACCAACTCTCTGCCCGTCTGGACTCGGTCAAGGCCTGTGTTGACTCCCACGACACCCGTCTGCTTCATGTGGAGTCCAGGGTGTCAGACGCCAAGGATGCTGCCACCCAGGATCGTCAGAAACTTCTTCAAATGGAAAAAATTCTGGCAGTCATCAGGGAGAAGAACGAGGACTTGGAGACCCGCTCCTGCCGGAGCAACCTCCGAATTACGGGCCTGCCGGAGTCCACAAAGATCCCAAAAATGGAGGACTTTGTGGAACAGTTGTTAAAGGAGCTCTTTGGCGAGGTCCTCTCTCCATTTTTCGTCCTGGAGCGTGCACATCGCTCCCTTGGCCCGTGCCCTGGTCCTGGGCTCCCTCCATGCCCCATCATAGATTCTGAACTTTCGGGATCATGGCGCCATCCTTCGGGCGGCACGGGACAGAGGCACCAATAACCATCAGGGTAACAAACTCTCCTTCTACCCGGACTACACCCTTACTGTTCAGGCGGCCCGGCGTGAGTTCCTTCCGGCCAAACGCATCCTTCAGAAGCATGAGGTCTCTTACTCTCTGGCCTACCCTGCAAAACTGAGAGTCCGTCAGGGGACTAAAACACTTTCTGAACCCTAGGGAGGCCCTCGCCTTTGCCAAGAAGCTGGACAAAGCTAACAGCTCCTCTCCTGCTAAATCTCAAACTGACAGCGCAGATCGCCTAAGTGATAATGACTGAAGTGTGCACTATGTTTTGCAGCTATTCTTGCTCTATGGGATGTCCAACACCACCCAAGCTTGGCCACCCTGCTCCACTGCAGGGGTGTTCACTGAGCCTCGCCATGCCCCCACGGGATGATTCCCAATGTTTGTTCTATGATAACCTTTCCCAGGTGTGGGCTCCAGGGGTGGGGTGGGTGGTTTTCTCAGCCTAATTGGGGGGTTGGAATGGGTGCCGGGTTGGGGGGTATTCTTTTGCTTGGGTTGGGGTCGGAGGTTGTTTGGGAGGGGGGTCTCTCCTTGGTTAAAGGGTATTTGTTTGCTCCCTGATGCTGTTTTTATGTTTGTCACTGTTTCTCCTCATCATGTACACGTCATCGCACTGTGCTTCACTCTTTCCGATGCCGCAAGCCTTATATTCTCCTTGCCCTATGTTCCTCTGCAGCACTACCTCACGCATTCCTGCTGCTCATGTGGTGCTCATGTGTACAGGGCCTTTTACCAACCCCGCGGCTGTCACCACCTCCTGGTCTACACTCCGTCGCTGGGGAGACTTTGCGATACACACCAGGGGTCCTTCTGGTTGTCTTCCTCACTGCTTCATGGCCCCCCTGCTGTGGCGTTCCCTGTCTGCGGCGCTCCGCACCCCATCCCTTGTCCTCTTCCCATGTCTGACACTGTCTGTGGGACATGGGATGTCCAGGGTCTAAACGACTACCGTAAGGCAAGGTTGGTTCATTCACACCTACAGAGGCACCAAGTTGACATTTGTTTGTTACAGGAGGCACATCTGCTGTCCAGCTCTCTCCCGCGACTCAAGATGCGTTATTGGGGTGAAATCCACTCCTCCACCTACTCCTCCTATGCCAGGGGGGTTTCTCTTTTAATATGCAGGGGTCTTCCTTGGTGCACTATCTAATCCCTTACTGACCCTGAGGGCAGGTATGTCATTTTACACGGTACACTTTTGGCCCAGCCCATGACATTCGCTGCTGTTTATGCTCCCAACACTGACGACCCGATCTTCTTCAGTCATGTATGGCACCTCATCTCCTCCTGTGGCCCTGCGGTGGTCGTCTGGGGTGGTGACTACAATGTCACCCTATCTGCTACGCTCGATCGGTCTAGTCCTCTTTCGTTTCCCCCCTCGCCGCCTCGGCTCTTGCTTCCATTCTACTTGAAAATGCCCTCTACGATGCCTGGCGTCACCTCCGGCCTGACTCCCGGCAAGGCACCTGTATGTCCGGCGTGAGGGGCTGCTGGTCACGCATTGATTACTGGTTGACCTCCCCTGATGTCCTGGTCTGGCTTACCGATGCAACACACATGGCGCGCACTTTCTCTGACCATTCGCCTGTGCAGATCCGCTTTCGCCTTCCCCACTCCCCACAGCATGCCTTCTCCTGGTGACTTCCCCCTAATGCCTTACTGGACACCGTGTTCTGCGCAGACAGCCACACTGCCATCGTTAACTATTTCGAACTTAATAAAGCTCCTTGGACTCGGCTTCCGTCCTTTGGGAAGATTTCAAGACAGTAATCCGGGGTGAATGTATATCCAAACAGGCTGGCATGCTCCGCTCCCTTCGTACCACTTTGGCCTCGCTTGAAAAAGAGATTGAAGAGCTTGATGCCGCCCAGGTTGCGCACTCCAGCCCTGATAACTTGGCACGCATACGCCAAAAACACACTGAGTTCTCCAAAGCGGCTGACCGGGAACTCTCCTTTCTAGGCAACGAGAGCCGGGCGCGACAATTCGGAAAGGGTGATTGCCAGGGCCGTACTTTAGCCAACCTCCTCCGTGCGCAGCATCTTACATTACAGCTTTGGAAGATGGTGGCTCCTCTAGGACTACCACCTTGGAAGAGATTAAATCCCGATTTCTGGACTTCTACTCTCAATGTCCGCGGACTCGATAATTCTCGCCTAGGTGCCTACACTAATCATGGGTCCCACTCTGCAACTCTGGGCAATAGCTTGCTTAATCTCCACAACGGCCCCAACAGCGCTGGGATGCCTGGCTTCACCTTGGGGGTGCCCAGGAGGGGGCATCTCACAGAGAAAGCCAGGAAGGGTTCCACAGCGGTATACAGCAACAGGATGCCCCGAGATGGGGCGGCAGTGCGCTTTACAAGTATACACACATTTACATTTACATTATACTCAGCCGGAGCCACCCTGCCGCGCGAGGCCTTTGATCAATACTTCGACTCCATCGCGTTGGTCTGGTTGGAGGACTATCACCGGGAATTCTTAGAAATGCCATTCACTAGGGAGGAAATACTCGCAGCTATAAGTGGCTTACCTGGGGATAAGGCCCCGGGCCTCGATGGCCTTCCGGTATCCTTTTATAAAATGTATGCCGACCTCCTGGAGCTGCACTTGGCGGAAATGTATAATGAGTCTTTTGAAAACGGTCTTTTCCCTCAGTCCCTCCGTGAGGCCCTATTTACTCTCCTCCTAAAACCTAATAAGCCCGCGGACCTTCGTGATTCCTATTGCTCCCTTTCCCTCATAAACATTGACAATAAAATCTTTGCCAAGCTTATCGCCTCTCGTCTCTTTCTCCTCATGCCACTAATTGCACTCCCAGATCAATCTGGCTTCATCCCCGGGAGGGCAACGTCACATAACCTTCGCACAATCTTTACTGTCCTACATCAAATCAATCCCAATCTTCCAGCCGTAGCTGCCCTGCTGGACGCCACAAAGGCGTTTGACACTCTGGAGGGCCGTTCTTGTTTTACCTTTTACCCCGTATGGGCTTCAGTGAAAATTTCTTGCGCAAAATCCGACTCCTCTACACAGCTCCATCGGCCCGCCTACGCATCAATGGGCAGGTCACCGACTCCATCAGTATTCATCGTGGCACCAGGCAGGGATGTCCACTTTCACCTATGCTTTTTGCCATTGCGATGGAGCCCCTTGTTGCCAAGCTCCGGCAGCACCATACGCATAGGGGAATAAGCTTCTCCTCCCCCTCCCTTCTTGTCTCCATGTACCCCGACGACGTTACTTTGTACGTCCGCCACCCCCAGGAGAACCTTAGTCCCTTGGTCAGGGAAATCATACGTTTTGGCGGTCTGTCTGGCATACAAGTAAATTGGAGCAAGTCGGTCTTGTTTCCGCTGACTGTTGCCATGGTCCCGTTCACGCCTGATTTTCCATTTGTCTGGGCAGTCGGCCCAACACGCTACTTGGGCATCTGGCTAAGTAGAGATCTGGATGAATTGGGGAGGTCGAATTTTGGTCGTGCTGTGGATTGGCTGGAATCCAAGATTTCTGTATGGTGCAGGCTCCCGCTGTTGTTGGCTGGTCAGATCACAATTGCCAAGATGGTCGTACTGCCGAAATTCCTCTACCTGTTTTTAAACATTCCCATCCTCCTCACTGCCCACTTATTCTGTAAATTAAGCTCTTTGATTATTTCACTAGTCTGGGCGGGCAGACAAGTGGGGGTGGCGTATGATATTCTTACTCTCCCCATGTCGGTTGGTGGTCTGGGTGCACTGGACTTTAAGATATATGCATTGTGCGCACAGGCCAGCTTCCTGCATTTCTGGTTACATCCCACACCCTACCAACCTCATGTGGCCGTCGAGGCGGACATAGCCTCTCCTTGGCCCTTGGCTACAGCGCTGTTCGCGCCGGCGACCTTCCCCCGGGCGGAGGTGGATACAGTTGAGGCGCTACGCTGGGCTTGGTCGGGACTTCGCTGGCTCTCAGGCCTCCCCCTGCTCTCTGCAAACGCTGTACCAATTGTCAACCACCCTGATTTCCCTCCGCTTCAGCCTTCCGGTATGTCTAAGCACGCTTCTGGGCTGGGCTTGCGGACAATTGTGGACCTTTACCCTTGTGACGCCTTCTATTCCCTCTCTGAAATGGCAGGCCCACTGGACACACTACTTTTCTACCAGCTGCGCTCCATTTGTAGGACGCTGCATCCTACCTTCCCCCAGCCTCCCCTTACCATGCCGTCCCTCGACTTTGTGTACACATCCCCGTCCCCACATAAATTGGTCACCAAACTGTACGCGCTTACGCTAATGACTACCTCTATTTCAAACGACCGAGCGCGCCAGGCTTGGGGTGTGGACCTTGACATAGACATAGCACAGGCAGACTGGCTCTATTGTTGTAACCAGATGAAGAGGCTGTCACCTAACTACCGGCTTCGTCTGATACACTTTAAGTTCCTGCATAGGATATACCGCCCCCCGGCCCAGCTCCACAAGCTAGGGCTCTTACATCACGATTCCTGTATGCGCTGTGGAGCCCCTGCTGCAGACTTTGCGCATCTGGCATGACTGTGCCCTAGGGTTGCCGAATTCTGGCAAAGAGTATGTTCCAAAATTTCAGATTTCACTTGCCCTTCTGTTTCCCCTGATCCCACTCTGTGCCTCCTGGGCTTCATGAAATACTGCCCAGACACTCCCTGCCGCCTAATTGCTATGCTACTAGTCTTGGCCCGTCGCAGGGTTGCCATGTGCTGGGGCCGGCTGCAGACCCGCTCCCTTGGTTAATATTTGGCTCGAGGACGCCTCACGCTGTCAGACTCTGCTATCAGAGTTTTGGGACTTAATGCCCTTCAATTCAAGGCCAGCTGACATTTGGGGTCCCCTGGTGACCTACCTCCATTCCCGATCCCACCCCAGTGGCGCTGCCTCTCCCGTGCTCCCTGACGGCTACCCGCCCGTGGCGGCCGCCGGTGCTGTTCAGTGCCCACCCTCCCCTCCCCTATATTAGGCCCCTGCATGTTTCTCACATTTCACACAGAAGCGGTGGAGGGTCCCCCCTGCGTGGAGGGCCTATTTGTATATGGTATGATGCCGTTGTAACTCGCCCTTGAGCTGGCGTACCCACGTGGTTGTCTGCTGCACTCTCTGTTTTATGTTTCTACTGGCTTCTAATGTATTACTTTACATTTACTTGCTGCACAGTGTACTGTACTTGATTTGAAAGTCTTCAATAAAGGTTTTTAAAAAATTAAAAAAGAAAAAAAAAAACTTTGTCATGTTAGTGTAATTTTGATTACTACATTTAAGTCTATTTTTCTAGTTGGGCTTGGGTTTTTATTATTTTGCATCTTGACTTTATCACTGTTTTTGTACTGCATAAATACTTTACACATTGCTCTAATTTAGGCCAGTCTTATCTGTGCCTTAGCTACCAGCCAGTTGAGCTCAAGTACATTTTTAACTTTTATGGGTTTACCCTCACAGGGGCTATGATTACTATTTGAGGTAGGCAGTCATCCACTCTACATAAATAATAATAAAATGTCTTACATGCAGGCGGATTACACTTTACACACACATCGTTTTGTGGATCAGGCCCGCAATGTGGCACTGCACTCTTGGTATAATAAACCGGGACAATTGAATGGGGAGCAGATTAAATCCACAATTTTTATAGAGGCGTATGCTCGTTGACGCGTACGGTGGCTAGTCTATCGGTGTTCATTAAGTCAGCGCAAGAATGCAAGAAGCTAGAAGAACCCAGGCGCCACAATGGATTGGTTTACGTGGATCCGTGTAGAGAGCAATCTTTAAAATCTAACGCCACTCCCAAGGTCAAATTCATGCCCTCTCTGGTTAACTTAAACCGGTGGGAGTTACTAAACAGCCTTGAAGGAATCGGCACACATCCTCTATTAAAATAATGATGACCCCAGACTTCCCTACGTAGCCTTTCTACCATTATCTTGCTTTGGAAAAAGTGACCTTCATGGTGTGTTTCACTAAATTCACTCAACTTGCGGCAATAGGAAACAACATATGGATTATTCTGTGGTAGAATGCTGATTTTCCATTCTGTCCTGTCTGAAGGTCTAGACTCTATTAAGGCAACAAACATATATCTATAAAAAAAATACTACCCCCTGGGGAAGCAAATACGAAACCTAATAAACTACAACCACTTTGGCAACAAAAAGAAAACTTTAAACAATATGTTTTCCATAAACCCCGAACGATTATAGAGAGATTTCCCATAAAAACAGTTTAATCAGCATTTCTCCACCCTCTACCTAGACATGACTGCCAGGCAGCAATTCTTTCTTGGATGTAGAGAACACTGTAAACCATCCCAGGCAAGCAAACTCCTGTCACAACCTACACAGGATTAATCTCAACAACTAGAGAAAACATTTTGCTACAAGAATTTAGTCATGAAATCCAGATAACAAGGTACACGCCCACCTATGTTTACATGCTCCTTTCTCACCCGTTTCGGCCTGCTACCACCACCTCCCTTACATGCCCTCTTCCTTCCCCAGTTTCCAGCTCCATCCCCAGTTAACCAAATTGGGGCAAAGTGCTGGTAGTATTCACTAGCCCTTCACAACAAGGCCTTCACGACTGTTGTAGAAACTGTTCCATTCTACGATTTTGCTGGCTGCACTAATGTGTGCTTCCTGTGTCGGACCATTAGAAATGTAGCCTCGGAAGGCATAACTTGTCGCAATTGTTGTATGTAATGTAATAAAACCAATAAACACATTTCATAAATATAGATGTCCAAAGAACAAAAAGAATGTACAAAAATCACAACATTTCCTTACCTCCGTTAAAACGGTGCAACAAATCACTGACTGGATTGCTGCTATATCTCGCCACTCGTGAATGAATACACATGTATATATTCTCGCCTCTCTCTCAGAGGTGGAACTGTCAATCAAACCAATGACGTATACAGGCCTTTAAAGTCTGCACCTGCCATTACTGGTCCTCCAAGGGGCGTGGTTGCTGGTAAGGGAGAACGATGCCTCCATCGTCATGCCCAAGTGGCTTATGGGAACCGATGTGTAAGAGCACCGGGCGTGCTCTTGCCGCTTTCTTGGGCTGAGCTGATTTTGATAGCGTTAGCACACTTCCTGGCCATTCACAGCCACTCGGTCGTTGCTTAACTGAGACCCGTGGCCTAAGAAACTACTGGACTTATTTACAAACCCCTTGCGCCGCCGGTATGTCACTTTTTCCCATATTGTGCACTCTTGTGAGGAATATTTTACCCTCGTAAATGCACATTAGAGTTTTTGTGGAGCGGGACTTTAAGTGGGCCGGGTCTCACAGGGTCTGAGCACCAGCAGTTTTTTTAAAGGGGCCTCGAATCGGGTCTCTATCGGGCTCTGTTTTGTGCCCTGGCACAGGCGGGCCGTTTTTTTCCATACTACAGTGACAGCAGGCACATGGATGTGCGCATGCTGAGCGTTGTAGAGGAAGGGAAATCCGATAAAGAGAGTCATTTTCTCTCTGGATTTCCCTTCTCTTTTTGAAACTCAGGAGCAGCAACATAATCATGGTGTCACCAGGTCTTTAAGTGGAAGTTTTTTCAATATTATATACAAGCCATAGTTGCTGCTTATTTATGCACCTAGCAACCATTGACAAAGGCAATAGTCTGACTTGTAGGTATGATGTGACTTGTTGTATCATATATATGGAAGTAATGACAGTAACAGCAAAATACAAGTCACACTGTGCTAAACACAGATTTTTAGCCTATGTGTTTTTAAGCCACACCCTTAATTACATTGACCAAGCCCCTTTGAGAGACTCCCCAGTTATTTCATCCCACTTAAAGCCCTGGTCTTTAAGAATCAGTGTTCCGCCAACAATCACAAGGACGATTACTGTGCATTTTGTCTATTTTTGTACAGAAAATGTATTTGTGCGAAACATCTTTTCGTGACAAAATCTCAGACTATTCATTACCATAGACGTTATTCTGTAGTCATCTGGGGCAAAACTTGTATCATCATTCCAAATAGCTATTTTGTTTTATTATGTAGCTTTTCAGATTAATTAACGTTGAGATAGCCCAATTGCGATTCCAGGTCACGACTTTTAGGCCATACCCGCTGTCCTTATGGTATTATCTGTTTGAGAAAGATCCTCAGTAGTATGGGTGCAGATAATGTTTGATTATGTAAATGCTAGTTAGTGTCTTGTAATGGTTAGTTTTGTTTGGTGTGAGTAGCCATAAATCTTAACTAATGAGGGTGGATGTTGTTCGAAGGACTGGTATGAGCATTGCCTGGCTCGAGGTATGAATACAAGGTATGAATACAAGGTAAATGAGTGTATGCGGTCTTGTTAGGGTCACAATATCCCTTTTTATTGCCTTTTTTATATTATAACTGATTGCAAAGGTTTTAATTAATCATGCAATAAAGATTATTATTAATATTATTTATATCCCTTTTTATCAGTCTGCCTGTGGTTTGTTGGTTGGGTGTTGGTTTAGTATATTATGTGTTGAATTGCAGATGTTTTATGAATACTGCAGAGCTGTTGTGAGCACTGTGAGGAGCAGGACCTCTAACCTCCTGGCCAGGGTCTTGCTCTCTGCCCAAGCAGCTCTGACGTAGCCTCGCCTGCCGCTGCCCCAGGCACCTCTCTCCTGGTAGGTGTTCAAGGCCCTCCTCCACCCGCAGGCTCCTGACTGCGCCTCATCCCTGGTGGTCCAGTAGTATTGCTCTTCTGCTGCTCCACTTCTGTCAGCCTTTGTTGTGCCTGTTTTCTGTTCTGGTATATTTTCCTGTCTTTACTGCTTTTTTCACTGTCTTAATGTTTTTTTCACTGTAATTTCTGTTCCTGTTTTTGTCTGTATTCTCTTCTTTCTGCCCTTCGTTGTTTTTTGTGCCTAGGCCCTTGTTCCCCTCCCTGCCCGTTCTCGTGGCCCTTTTACCCGCTGCTGCCCCCTGTGGTCCCTCCCCCCTGCCATTCTCACACCCGCCTCCCAGCTGTACTCCCCTTCTCCGTGCCCTATTTAATGCGGGTCGCTGCTCGGTTGTATGAGCAGGACCTCCTGGCCAGGGTCCAGCTCTCCGCCAAAGCAGCTCCAACATAGCCTCGCCTGCCGCTGCTCCAGACAACTCTCTCCTGGTAGGTGTTCGAGGCCCTCCTCCACCCGGAGGCTCCTGCCTGCTCCTCCCTGGTGGTCCAGTGGGAGAGCCTTGCTCTTCTGCTGCTCCACTTCTGTCTGTCTGCCTTTGTTGTGCCCGTTTTCTGTTGTGGTGTCTTTTCCTGTCTTCACTGCTTTTTTCACTGTAATTTCTGTTCATGTTTTTGTCTGTATTCTCTTCTTTCTGCCCTTTGGTTTTTTTTTGTGCCTGTACCCTCATTCCCCTCCCTGCCCGTTCTCGCTGCCCTTTTTCCTTCCCTTGCCCCCCGTGGCCCCTCCTCCCTGCCGTTCTCGTGTCTGCCTCCCAGCTGTGCTTCCCTCCCTCCTGCCCTATTTAATGCCAGCCGCTGCACACATCTGCGACCAGCGCCAGGAACCCTGCATCCCCCACCATCCATCACTACGACGCAGCCACCCTCCTCGCACTCGATCCCGGAAGGAGCAACAACTGCCAGCGGGCCACTCCTAGCACCACCCACGGACAGTTCTCCTGCCATCACTGATGCCATACCTGCACCCCCATAGCCACAACCCCACACCAAACACCAACACCACCGAAGCCCTGAATTGCATCCTCCTCAACGTGCGCTCTGTGCACAGACACACCATAGAGATCTTGGACCTCCTCGACACCCTCTCACCAGACGTCACCTTCTTCACAGAAACCTGGACAAATGCCTCTTCCTCCCACGAGATCGCTACCGCCATCCCTGCCTGATACAAGATCCAGGAGAAGGACCACCCCAACCGCCCAAGGGGAGGACTCGCCATCAGACACAAGAGCTACCTCCGAATCTCCACCTCCACCACCATCGACTCCTTCTCCACCACGAACACCTGCACTTTCGGACCCAGACCAGTCCTAGAACCACACTTCGCGGAACCCTCGCCTACAGACCCCCTGGACCTCGCGCTCTGTTCACCGCTACCATCGCCGAACTCATCGCCCCCCACCCCATCACCTCCATGGACTACATACTCATCGGAGACCTGAACTTCCACCTCGACAACCCCAGCGACCCCAACTACGTCACCCTCCTGGATAAACTTGCCAACATCGGACTGAAACAGCTCCTAGATCCCATCTTTGCAGGAGGTAACAAAATCCACTTCAGCCTCACATGCAACCCCCATGGACTGACCACCACTGCGTACACTTCCGTGACAGCAAACACACGCCACCCAAACAGGACCACGCCCTCCATGAAAAAACTGGAGCAAAGTCACAGAGGAGCAGCTCAACTCCACCCTCAACTGAGACCCCCCCACTACCTCGACAAATGCCAACCTCACAGCCAAGGAACTCCCGAAATGGATCTCCAACTGCACAGACAAGCTCGCACCCCTACGTAACCCAGATAGACAATGCCCCAGGAAGGCCACATGGTTAACCACCGGTCTCCAAGAATCCAGACGCACCTGCAGACACCTTGAGAAGAACTGGAGAAACAGAAAAACGTTTGAAGATTGCACCGCTTACAAGAACGCCATGACGGAACACCATAAACACTTCTGATCAACCAAAAGGACCTTCATCCAAAACAATATCCTCACCAACTCCAGCAACTCGAATGAACTTTTCAGCATCATCCAGAAATTCACCAAGCCCCCCAGCGAAACTTAGACTTCACCCCTTTCCAGGACCTCTGCAACAAGCTTGCATCCTATTTCCATCTGAAAATCAAGGGCCTCTATGACAATTTCAACGACAAGACACCTAACCCCAAAACCACATCCTCCTCCAGCAACGCCATCCAGCCCACCATTTCCTCCTGGACCCCAGTCACCACCGAAGATACCACCTCAACCATGAAAGGCATCCACTCAGAAGTCCCCTCGGACCCCTGCCCGCCGCACATCTTCCAGAGAGCCACCATTGCTCCAGAACTACGACACGCAATCAATGCCACCTTCAATACAGGCATCTATCCTGATGACTGGAAACGTGCAGAAGTTAGACCCCTGCTCAAGAAGCCCTCAGCAGATCCCACCGGCCTCAGGAACTACTGACCCATCTCCCTCCTCCCGTTCGCGGCCAAAGTCACTGAGAAGACCGTCAATGCACCACTGACAAGATTCATCAAAGAAAACACCATCCTTGACCCCTCCCAATCTAGATTCCACAGCAACCATAGCACTGAGATCGCTCTACTCGCCGCCACAGGCGACATCCGCACGCTCCTCGACCAAGAACACACTGCAGCCCTGAACCTACTTGACCTCTCTGCAGCGTTCAACACCATCTCCCACCGCACACTCACCACCAGACTCCATGACGCCGGAATACAGGGATCCACCTTCGACTGGATCTGCTCCTTCCTCACAGGCAGAACCCAAAGGATCAGATGGCCACCCCTCCTCTCCGAACCAACGGAAATCATCTGCGGAGTACCCCAAGGATCGTCGCTCAGCCCCACGCTCTTCAACATCTACATGGCCCCCCTCCTCGCCCTCGTCAGACAGCACCGGCTCAGCATAGTATCCTACGCCGATGACACATAGCTCATCCTCTCCCTCACCAAGGACCCCATCATCACCATACTCAGCTTCCAGGAAGGAAGGAAGGACGTTGCTTCCTAGATAAGCCGTAGCTGCCAGAAGCTCAACTCAGAGAATACAGAGGTCCTCGTGATCGGACCCTCCCCTTCTGTATGGGACAACACCTGGTGGCCCACCACCCTCGACAGCCCGCCCACCCCCACGGACCACGCCAGTAATCTCGGCATCGTACTCTACTCCTTCTTCTCCATGACCGGACAGGTC
This sequence comes from Lissotriton helveticus, assembly GCF_964261635.1. Taxonomy (NCBI): domain Eukaryota; kingdom Metazoa; phylum Chordata; class Amphibia; order Caudata; family Salamandridae; genus Lissotriton; species Lissotriton helveticus. The sequence goes on from NC_136067.1 coordinate 1,051,817,810, forward strand.
AACCCAGTTGCCTCCAGCTGCTTCAACACCCTCCGCATCCTCTGAAAGACCTTCAAATGGATCCCCCCCGAATCAAGGAAGACCGTCACCCACACACTCATAACCAGTAGACTGGACTATGGAAACGCCTTCTACACCGGGATCAACAAGTCCTTGCTCAGCAAACTCCAGACCATACAGAACACCACAGCCAGACTCGTCCTCTGCATCCCTCGTCACGAGCGCATCACCCAATATCTGTGGAACCTCCACTGTCTCCCCATAGAAAAGAGAATTACCTTCAAGATACTCACCCACGCCTACAAATGCCTTCAGAACACTGGACCTAAATCCTCAATGAGAGAATCTCCTTCCACGTAACCAAGTGAAACCGCCGATATGCCGACCTCATCCTCGCCGGAATCCCGCGGATCCACAGAGCCAAAACAGGGGGAAGAGCTTTCTCCTACATCACGGCCAAGACCTGGAACGAGCGCACGATCGACATCAGACGCACCCCCTCAATGAAAATCTTCAGAAAGACACTCAAGACCTGGCTCCTCGACTGAACGGAGCTGCTTCACTTCACCCCACTCCCTCTCCCAGCGCCTTTGAGCCCCTCACGGGTGAGTAGTGCGCTTACAATTCCTCCTGATTGATTGAACATTATGATGGCTATGACCTATTTTGGAAGCATGTGTCTTGTCTGGACTAATGTATTTTACTAGAGGTTGTGGTTACTGATTATGATCGCTGGCACCACTGTCAGCTCCTTTGGTTCCACACTACCAGATCTAGCTCCAGAAATTTGCACAGTTGTGCGTTTTGTTTGTTACTGTGCTTTTATGAGCATGTTGGTGCTCCAGTATATAGAATATCTGTGCTATATGGAGTGCATATGTAGGATAGGGTGTAATGTGCTGTGTTGAATATCTTTTTCTGTATGAAGTGTGCAGATTGAAGGAGGTGTGGAAACTACGGGGTGGATTTACAAGCCCCTTGTGCCTCTTTGCACCGCCATTGAGTCACTTTTTTTGACGCAATGGTGGTGTAAACAATGCGGCCAATTTACAACGTGATGCATCTAGGGAGATGCCTCACGTTGTAAAGCCATGCGTCACATTATACCCGCATCAGGTATAATGTATGCAGGGTGGGCGTTCCCACGCAAACAGCCATGTAGAACTGACGCAGTGAAATTTACAACATTTCACGGCGTCACTCTATACCTTCACTGCGTCAAAATCCCTAATAATGCATGGCTTTTTTAATGGGACTCACCTAACTGTTGTGGCGCATTGCTGGAGTTGCGTCACTTTCATGAGCAACTCCAGCAATGCGTCAGTTTTGGACCAACAGATGCGTCAGAATTTTTGACACACCTGTTAATCCTTGCGCCATGGAGCACTGTATTGTAAATACAGTGCATGCATGGTGGTGCAAGGACATTTGGACTATGCAGATGCGTTAGTTACTTGTAAATCTGCCCCTACAGATTTTGTGGATTGGTGCGGTTGGCACCTTCCTTAATGGGTGTGGACAGTTGCATAGAAACCCATTTCTACCTACGTCGAATTATTGGGATAAGGAGAGATCTGCTTGAGTGTGGATTAGGTGTTGACAGATGTATTTGTATAGCGCACCCCACTAAATGTACAGACCCCAGACAAAGTGCTTGGTGTCAGAATAAGTAAGAGTGAGAGCTGGCAGGAGGACTGGCAAGAAAGTGTGGGTCCTCCATCAACCTTAAAGCACAAGCCCCAGGCAGTCTGTTGACAAGTTTCTGTGACTTTATTGGTCAGGGCCCAATGTAAAAAATTTCATTTCATTTCCAAAGGTAGAATAAGTAAGATATCGTGAAGTACGTAACAAATTGTGATGGCCAAACTACTAAATCAAAAGTATGAATGCATTTTCATTTGGACAATAAGAGTGAAAAGTAAGAAAGAAAAAGTAGAAAATCATTTGTGAGGGGTATATTAATTATTTTAAATAATTGTTCTGTTTTTTAGTAATCCAATTTACATAATTACTACATTTCTGAAACTGAATAACTAAGCTTCGTTTTCAGGGTACTATTGCGTCTATAAATTTGGTGCATTATATTATCTTTTAAACCCTGTCTAAACCGGTTTTCAATCATTTGCTCCTCACAATACCAGTAACCAGTGGTCATTAGGGAAAATAGCATTTACCATGTGGTCTCAACCACGCATGCTGTTACAACGCAATCGTTACCACGCTTGTCTTTACCAAGCATTTGCCTTTACCACGCATCCTCCTTTACCATGCATGCCTTTACAACAATATTCGTTGTAAAGGCATATAGGTGGTAAAGGTAGTCAGAGCTCGAGGGCATGCTGAATAACATGGCAGAGGAAGACGTGTCCTCCATGAGCTCCGGGCCGGAGCTTCATTCCAAATCGAATCCTGCCAGTTCTGAAGCACACCGGGCTGTCCCCCTGCATGACCTGCATTGGGAAGTCCCATATCTGCCACTTGGCCCTCTGCTGAAGTGTGGATTGGTGTGGAGGGACAGACGGCCGCTCTGACCACCTACTTGCAAGATGGGGGATTCACAGGCCTGACCGCCTTTGACTGAAGACCGGAGATGACTAAGCATGGGCGAAATCTGTGAAATCGCGGTCCGCGAAATCACGCGAAAGCGAATTCGCAATCCGCATAATTCGCGAATTCGTGCGAAATTGCGAATTTTGTTTTTTTGCATGTTCACGGGGTTTTTTGCGTCTTCGTGGGGCTTTGTGCGTGTTCGCGAGCCGCTAGCATGGCGAAGTTACCCATGCGGTCGTGTATGGGCACAGCACCCTCTGGTTCACCACTGCCACCCTCTGGTTCACCACTGCCACTCTCTGGTTCACCACTGTCACCCTCTGGTTCACCCCTGTCACCCTCTGGTTCACCACTGCCACCCTCTGGTTCATCACTGCCACCCTCTGGTTCATCACAGCACCCTCTGGTTCACCACTGCCACCCTCTGGTTCACCACTGCCACCCTCTGGTTTACCACTACCACCCTCTTGTTCACCACTGTAGATTATGGTGGGGAAAGCACACCTTCCCAGCCTCAACTGAGATGAATTAATTTGGGGCTGGTTAATGTGTCACTGAATTTGAGCTTCAAGTCTGGCACCTGCTTCCTTAGCTGTAAGTGCTTCCTGTTGCAGTTTAATTTTTTTTACAGGAGCATTGTGCCATACTTGTAACTATTCTCTGACCCTGCTTTGAGGGTCAGAGCAGGGTCAGAGAATAGTTGCAAGTAGGCAACTGAACTCTGGAGGGGCCCCTCAGGAAGCACTACAGGGAATGTTTACAAATTAGCTTGAACTTTTGCACCTGCTAAGTGCTTTCAGTTTTCCAAAATTCATTTTTCTGCCATTTCGCGAGATTCGCGGGGCCCGAATTCGTGCGAAATCGAACTTGCAATCCGCAAATTCATGCGAATTTGCGGATTTCCTTTTTATTGCGTGTTCGCACGTTTTTTTGCTTATTCGCGGACCGCTTGAAGCGCATCGACCCCGAGGTTGCCCATGCGTTCATGTATGGGCGCGGCCATCTTGTTTGCGCGACGTGTTTCCATTTCCGGCCGCTAGTTGCATGCTCGCGTCGTATGCGGCGAGCGATTACGTATTCCCGGGCATTTTCGCGTGCTCGCACGGAAAATATTGCGCGAAATTACCCGCGCGGTCCTTAATGGGCGCGGCCATCTTGTTTTTCATTCATTGCTATGGTTCTGTGCATGCTTTCTAATCCTCCTTTCATCTGTTCAATCCTTTGTTTCTTTGGACTTTTTTTTAATCTTTTCTACTCTATATCTATCCCTCTTTTTTTCTAAATCTATATTTTGTGTTTTTTTCAACTTTTCGTTACTTTTAAAGCTACTTTAAAAAAAAAATGTTACTTTACTTTTTCCCTATTCTTTCCTTTTTTTTTTCTTCCTGCTGTACAGGACCATGGAAAAGGGAGCCGGGAAGGAGAAGGGGAAGGGGAAGGGGAAGGGTCCCTCACCCCGTACCCGGCTCCCATGCGGGCGATTGCGGGGGGAGAACGTCACCGTCCGGGAGATCTTTAGCGCGGAGGAGGTGGCCGCACTGGTTTTTTATGTCCAGCGCCGCCTCCCCAAGACCATCGCGGCAGGCGGCAGGATCGCTGGCGGGTACGGGCTCCGGGAGCGTCGGAAGCGGTGGGAGAAGGTGTGCCGGGCCATGTATCAACACTCTCGGGTCCAGCGCACCTACAACCAGGCCACGCACCGGTGGTCCGACCTCCTGGACCGTGAACGCGACCTGCTCGACCTGCAAGGCGTCGAGATCCCCGGGCTTGGTGAGTAGTAGTAGCTATTTAATCACTACTCTGTTTTCTCCTGCTCTATATGTTATCATATTGCAAATTCTTTTTTTTTCCAAAGAGCAATAATGCTGCCGATTATATTGTAGGTAAATTATGTTTCAAAATGTTCTGTGATTGCATTTCAGGTGCACTGCTCTCCTGCTCAGTGGCGGTGCTACTATGCTTATTTGTCTTCGATTTTTTGTGTTGATTTCATTCGCCTGAGTAATTATGTATGAATGTACTTTACAGAACTGCGTAATGCTAGACACCAAGGGGCAGATTTACAATTACTGGCGCATCCCTGCAGATTAGCAGGGATGCGCCAGTAATTGTGCGCCACGCCTCCACCACCCATGGTGCGCCGCATTTACAATGCGGTGCACCATGGGGCAAAAACGACACAGAAGCGTCACGCATCTGTGCCCTAAAGTCAGCGCATTGCTGGAGTTGCGTCGCAACCACGACGCAGCTCCAGCAATGCTCTTGGGTGCCCTATCTCCCCAATGCTGCGTCAAGCCGTACGTCTGCTTCAAGCAGCCGCAGGGTTTCGAGTGACGCAGCATTGGCCTAAAAGTGACTGAGTGAAATCTTGTAGATATCACTCAGCCACTTTTAGGATGCATTCCTGCGCAGGAACGCCCTCCCTTGCGCCGGAACGCTCCCTGACGGCGCAGGGCTTTACAACGTGATGCATCTCCCAGATGCGTCACGTAGTTAATATACCCGGCACCATGGCGCCTCTTTTGCGCTGCCGCTGCGTCACAAAAGTCACACAATGACGGAGCAAAAGAGCCGCAAGGGACTTGTAAATCTGCCCCTAGAGACTCAAGTCCAGTCCTTCCTTTGTACACCTACCACTAATAAGAGTGGTGGTGGATTGATAATTTGAGTATTTTAATGACTGGTTATGTAGTAGGAAACTTACTTTAGTGTTCTCACTGGTCTGCAATCACGATGGACTTTGTCTGTTACTTCGTGTGCTGCGGAGTGCTGCCTGCCAGTCCTAGTCGAACCTTTTTGTAGTTGGTTTAGTGAGTTACATGACTTTCCAAGGCGACGGTACGCGAATCCAGCAATACTAATATCCTAGTAGACCACACCAGATAGGTCAATAAATGTAGTGCAATTGTTGTCTATTTTCTTTTTTCCCCCGAAATAATTTGTTATTGTTCTTTTGAAATGTTTGATTTGCTTGACAACAATCATCCATGTTTGGGTCTTTCTTTCATGTTGTACATCAGCTCCCCCCAGGGGCAAGAGGACAGAGGAGGAGGAGGTAGCGGCGCCGGCGGCTGAGCACCAGGATGGCCAGGATCGGTCAAGCGAGGGCTCCTCTGCTGGCCCCAGTAAGTTTTCATGTTAATATTAATAATTATACTTCCCTACCTTTTACAGTATCATTTTTTACTAACGTTCCTCATTCGATTTTTCCTACATCGTCTTGTAGACTGTTTCTAAATTCTTATCCTGCCTCTACTGTGACTCCCTGTGGTACTACTAGATTATTATTATTAGTCTGTCTGTGTAGCTAACTAAGCTTGCACAGTTGGCAAAAGGTGTTAAACGAAAGTCCCATTCTATTCATCAATAGCTCTATGCACTGAGTGCAGTCCTCTGGGTTGTCCATAATGTCTTATGGAGTCTTCTAAATAAGTCTTCTAAATGTTTATGCTTTGACAATTCCCAACAAGAAACTTTCAATGACCACCAAGAAAGAATAAGATACTAGTTTACTTTTTGATTGGATAGGAGGACAATCCATACTACTATTGTTGCAGGGACAATTCTGCACAAACAGAACTATGGACACTAAATAGTGCATTGTTTATCAATTATAATAGGCGCAGTTAGACTTTCCACATACCTCAGTCATAACAGAATTTGAATCCCCCATCTCCTTACTGACTAGCTAGTGTGACAGATTCATTTAGCTCCCTAAATCATCGACGATTGATCCCCAATGATGATTATCCAACCCAGGACATAAGACTACGGAGTCAGAGTCCAGAACTGTCAGAGCCACGGACTCATGCTTGCAAATTGCAAACCCTTTCGCTCACTCACTCATGACTATAAAAACCACAGAGTCCATGTAAGTTTTAAAGCTTTATTAAAAGTAAAAACATTTATTAAAATCAAGTTCATCATACAACATAAACGGTGGATTGAAAATGGAAAAGTGCTTAGTGATTTCACACAGTTGGAACTTCAAATCTTCTTTGTGGTGCTGAATCGTTGCTGACTCCGTCCTAGTGATGATGTTCTGATGTTGCTCTTGTTCTTAGAAGGGAAACTTCTGTATGTTATGAGAAAAACGGTGCATGTTAAAAAGCAAGCATTCATCAGTTATGCCAAAAACTGTAGCAAGACAAGCAACACCCTTCCCTGAAAAAAAGTGCAATTTTTAGTTTGGAGTTGACTAGACAGTGACAAATTATTACATTTGTTTGTGTAGTCGTAGTGAAATTTTTTCATTCCTAGACAAAATACTAGGGAGTGGTGTATTTGGCTTCTAAGAATCTGAAATGTATTTTCTAGGCGGAACATCGGCACAATCATCCACCGGTGCCGGGGCCAGCGCGGAGGTTAGTACTCCTGGGGCGGAGGCGGTGCAACAGCCAGCGGAAGCTGCTGTGGGGGATGCCACGGTAGTGGCAGACAGTGGTAAGCTATTATATTCCTTACTTATTGAGATAGCAGACTGCAGAGTGTGCTCTCTGCACGGGTGTATATGTTGTACAGGACAAGTATACTATACTGTTAAGAAGACTTACAAATTTAGAACTAAGTTTTTATTAACCAGGCAGTAGCCTCCTCTAAATTGACTTCAACTCAGCTGTGAAAGTTTTTTCGCGAATCCAAGTCCGATCAGAGATGAACTTAATGGAGGGGATGAACGAAAAGGGAAAGAAGGGTGTAAGTAAGTGTGGAAGGACGAGCGAGTTAAAAGTAATGATGACTGCAAAAGAATGATACGTGTTTTTCAATGCTGCCCGAGGTGGCTGGGAATATGATGCATGGCCGGTTGAAGGATGAAGCAAGGATGGGTGGAAGGAGAAAGGAAAGAGGACAGGGCTTAATTTGAGCCGGAGCTTGCCGGTGCTTAGCACCGGCACCTAAATATGAGGGCCGGGTCTACAGTCACGGAGGCACGCTGCATTAAGAAGTGCACATGTCCAAGTCGTGCGTGGCACTGGCACACACAGAGAGCGTGTATACTGTGCTACTGCTGTGGTGCCAAGTGCTGTGCTGTTTCCTGAAGTTTAAGAAAGTTACCGCCGACGAGTCATACAGACAGTACTGGTTGTAGTTGTAAACACAAACACTTACTGTCGTGTCGGTCGGTGACGTCACGTGACTGACAGTGACACTGACTCCTCCTGTGTCCGATTCGATCGATTCTCAATTTAAATTATTTCCTCCTCCTCACTACAGACTACTTCTGGCCGCGGATGAGGCCCAGTGGGCGGGACACTGCAGTAGCTGTTGTTGGGCAGGCCTGGCTTTGCTGGTCGTCTTCTGCGGTGGTTGGGGCTAGAGGCAGAGACGCCTGCGCAGAGTATGCAAATAAATGCGCGCGCATTTTCGCTGCCCGCCCCAGCATACTCGCACCTTTCCGTCCTCACCAGCAGCCACTAAGTTTCCACAGTCACCGCAACCAACGCACGCCCTTTGGAAATATTAAAACGGGAGTCGGGACTCGGGAGCGACGACACAGGTGAGGTTGGCTACAGTTATTGCTGCTGTGCTGAAGTACATTATAGCCCCTAGGTCTGGACTGCTCAGCAGGTGAGGGCGACCTGGGCGAGCGAGGCTGGCAGCAGGGCCTGGCAGCGTGATGGTGATTACTGGTCAGGTTTTTTAAAAAATCATTATGATCTTGATGGGTAGGCCGGCGCCGGCGGCCAAATCATCATGGTTTCGTTTAAAAAAATCAAGCTGCACAGATGAGGCAGGGCAGGGCATGGTAGGCCGCAGGCGCAGGATAATGTTTTATTTTTATATAAATGTTGATTATGACAGCCAGGTTTGATCAGACCGGCAGCCAAATCATTAATTAAAAAATAAAGCTGCGCAGGTGAGGCTACTGGTTTACTTTTTTGTTGATGATGTTCACGTCACCCAGATCATGAGAGGTTGTTTTTGATTTTTATCGCCGTATTTGATCATCACGATCATGTTTTGTTGGCAGTAGTGGGTGCACTGATTGCAGTGGGTCACAGTGGCTATTTGTTGTGCAGTTCTGCGGGCCGGCCCGGGCTGCGTGGATGTATAGTACTACAGGATGGATTCAGTTTCATTTCAGGGCAGGGCACCCACGCTCATCTGTGGGGTGGGGGTTGGGTTGGGGCTGTGGCTGTGCGCGGCAAGCAGCGTGCGTGCGCACATTTTTTCACATTGTAAAATGCGCGCCCATTCACTGCTTTGCCACCACACCCCGCCCCAGTGATAATGACGGTCAGTTCATGCTCAATAAAGTAGAAAGCTCCGATAGGAGATCCTTAACTTTGGTGATACAGTCCCAATTATTGTGATATCCTAAGGGCAGTGTTTATATATTTAGGTGTGCGTGTGCTCTCTTTGCCTTCGGGGGGCCGTGCTACCCTTCATCTTCTGTGTTTGACCATTCACAAAGAACGTGAGGCAGATATTACGTTACACTTTCCATTCTCGTGCCCGTGTTAATAGTTTCAATCATACTGATCGAAAATCCAGTGAATAAATAAATACACGGCACCAACAAGAAAAAGACCACTGCCTCGTGAGTCCAAAGTATAATCATTCCTTAATTTAGAGCATTGTGCCATGCGCAATGATGGCAATTGTTTGTACCTAGTTTGGAGGCCAGAATGGACGAACAAGTGTTGTTAGCTGAATCCACGTTTTAATTTCGAGGTGCCAGTTATGCTGGTAACCATTCACAAGTCCTAAAAACAGAGATGGGGGGACGCTGGCACCTCGAAATTAAAATGTGGAGGCAGCTAACCACACACAGTATGCTGTCAGACCATTTAAAATGTTCCTCATCACAGCATGTCAGAGTTTTACAGATACATACACTTTGTGAGTGTGAAGGACAGTGCGGTGGTGAGGGGTAGGAAGGGATAAGGCAAAGGTACGATGGGGTGAGGTGTAACACAGATCCCTCAGCAAAGATCTGTTTAATTCTTTCATGTAACACTATGGGGGTGGGGTGGGTGGTTCAGTTTGCCAGTATATTCTTGTTTTAAAAGCAGCTGGTGTCGAGTTCCTGGGCTCCAGTAATATTCAGGCATAAATTAAAATGTCAAGATAACTCTGGCGATTAATCGTCTACCTGGAGAGAGCCAGGAACATTGTCTAGGGGAAGCTGTGACTGCTTGATAGGTAGTACAGGGTTATATACCTGCTGCAAAGAACGTTTACCATACAGATCAAAAAGTGCATATAATGTAAAATCGATCAGTGTGTTACTGCTTCTGTCAGAGAGATCCTTTTGTTACTTGCAGTTTGTAAGTTAAAATCCTATCATAGATCAGTAAGCTATTAACTAGTCTGTCTGTCATCAAAGAGCTGCATGCAAAGGGCAAGTTATATATTAGAGCTATATGTTTTTGGGGCCAATCTTTCATTATCCTGATCTTGCAAAAAGGGTCTAATGTGGGTAGAAATCAATTCTTATTCAAGAGAACCCCTAACAATGCTGTTATGTTTTAAATTCTGCATTTGCGTTTTTCCAGACTTTTAACTCTTAAACTATATTGCCTACAATGACAATCATGGATGACATGTGAATCCTATACCTTGTTGTCCAGTCTGATGTGACATTCCCTATATACTGAGTTACACACGTAGGATTGTATTTATGCAATGTGTGAATGATGCAAAGTGCTCTGACCACTTACACTGGTATGAGAGGCGCAATCAATCAATCAATCAATCAATCAATCTATTAAACTAAATTAATGTAAGAAACTGGGTACTCTGCTACATAATGCTTCCAAACAGGGCATTACACGTCGGTGATTGTTCAACAACTTTGAGCAATGTTTTAAATTTTTAGGACTGCCGAATGAGCAAGGCTCATTTGCTATGTTTGTACTTAGTGTATGTTTGGGTTTTTTCCACAATCTTATGACTTCTTCAGTGAAGTAACATTTAGGACAGCACCAACACTCTAGAAATTGTTCCAGTACCACTGTCTTGGGTGCCTTTCTTTGACATTTTCATGCTTTCTCGCTTGTATGCCTTTGTGTGATATTTCTATGCTTTCTGGCCTGGTTGGTTGACTTTGTGTGACATTTCCAACATTTCTTTCCTGGGTGCCATTGTGTGACGTTTCCATGATTTCTGTCCTGGTTGCCTTTGTGTGATGTTTCCATGATTTCTGGCCTGGGTGCCTTAGTCTGATGTTACCATGATTTATGGCCTGGGTGCCTTTGTCTGACGTTTCCATGATTTCTGTCCTGGGTGCCTTTGTGTGACGTTTCCATGATGGCTGGGTGCCTTTGTGTGACTTTTCCATGATTTCTGGCCTGGGTGCCTTTGTCGGATGTTTCCAATGTGGGTGGAGCTAATATAGTAAGTGGGTGGAGCCAGTGGAGGAAGTGGGTGGAGCCATAGAAAAGTAGGTGTGGCCTCCGACAAACATTTGAGCACCTGCACTTCATATTTTACAAATTAAGCACTGAAAGAGGACTGCCTGGGTGGGTGAAACAGAAACTGTATGTGTGCGCAATATATCCTTTGGTTGAAATTCAAATGCAAGTCAAGCACGGATGCATGGCTTGCGGTTTCCAAAATAAAATGAAAATGTTGTTTTCCCGTGAAAAAAAGTAAGGTTTGTCCACTTGAGACATTAAGAAGAATGATTGACATTTACTTTGAATGGATGGATGCCTGGATCATGGTACTATCTGACTCATAGATAGCATATGTGTATGTAGAGAGAGTAGACGGTCACTGGATGAACTAAGTGTTACTTTGGAGAGCATGTAACACCGCACCCGCATGTCCGTTCCAGTGTAGGAAAGGCAAGAAAAAGAAGTTGCAATTTTTCCGAATACTACCATGAATAGTAGCAGTACTTTTTATTGCTAGCACAGCATATATCCGGCAATTACGGGAGCCACTCACTACCTCTGTTAGTAATTTTAGTACAACTCTGTCATTCATGTGTGGCCTATCAGTGTTCACTCAATAAAAAACAAAGCACCTAAAGTCATCCCATATGTAATCAAATACATATCCTGTGAAGGGATAGATAATCATATTATTTATCTTCTTCATTTTCCTTTTCTAGTAGTCATTGGCACTGTAGAGTGAAAGTTAAATTAATTAAGCAGTAGCCCTTGTAACAGAGTATTCTGAGTGCCACCCGTAATAGAAAAGTAAGAGCTTCACCACCTGCATGTACTGGAACAGTAACGCAAGCCCGTGTCATCATGGCGTGCGTCTGTTTTTCTCGGGTGCAAGTTGACTGCGCTGGCATTATGACGGCTTCCAGAAGTTTACGTACCAATTTTGTGTACTGTCATAGTCGACTCTCATGTAGTGAGTCCATAGTGCTCATAGAATTGATTCCTGAAACTCCCATTAATGTTAGAGCAAGGCTGAAGAAGTGGGAGGTTAGATAGATACAGACCACAAATGTTATGTACTGTGCTTGCAAGTTGCTAGTTCTACTGTGACACAACTTTCTGCTGAATTATTTTGTGTTAATCTTAAAGAGCATTGGTTACAGACTATGTTTTTTTTTCTTCATGTAGATGCTCTGTAGCGGGTTCGGGCGCACGGGAGGCGTTAGGAAGGGGCAGCAGTCGGGTTTTGGTTAACGAAGGTTTTATTGTTGCATATAGATAGTCCGTACAGGTCTTTCTATGAAACGGGGTCCTTCGCGGTGATCGGCTTCTTGTAGTTTGTCTGCTCCGGGGCTTGGGGTTTTCTGTCCTTCGATAGCCGTCCGGGCTTCGTCGGGTCGTCCGGTCGTCTGAGTCCGTCTTGGCTCTCCGTCCACCGAACCCACAAACAAAAGAGAGCACCTCGTTAGTATTGCTCTCGGGGTTTATAAATGTAAAGGGGAAGGGAGTGAAGAGACGAACAGAACCCGTGTGTCAAGCCAATATGACAGTGCAAGGAGGGGTCGTGCTCGGGGAAAGGGAACCGGGAATCGGGATACCACTGCTATACAAAGGGACCGCCCCTCCGTTCTACCCAGCCCCTGATTTTATCACACATCTGGGCTAGCCACACACCTCCCCCGGGTGTATGACTGGGCGGCTCGTAGAGTCGTTGGCCTCCTGGCTTCTCCTCCGTCTCGGGGACCTCGTCGCTTCCTCTCTCTTCCGTTCTTTTCCTCTCTGTTCCCGGACTCCTCCGCTCGCTCTGCTTCTGGTCTCTCCGCACCTCCGCTCTCTCTCCTCTCCTGGTGTACAAGCACACCAGGTCTTTAGTTACTTCCGCATTTGAAGGCAGCCCGTCATGGGCAGATCCCGCCCAGTCTCCCACAGCCTGGGGATTAAAGGGCCAGTCACCTTCCTCACCGTCTCCGATGGTGAAATCAGCTCCTCCGTCGTTCGACTGCTGTGGAAGATAAGAGGGGGGGTTGGAAGCGTGAGTTCCTGCCGGGTCCCCGTGACCCCTTCCATAGCCCCAGAACTGTCACGGGAGGGCACCAAACGTACCCCGTTACATGCTCCTTCCAAACTGTCGCGGAAGGAGCTGGCTAGATGGGCCCGGCAAAGGAAACTGGAGGCGACTGTTGCCGAATATCGGCGGCTGGTGGCCCAGGAGGAGGAGGAAACGCAGTCGCAGACCACCACAACATCTACAGGGACAGCTGCATCCTCCTCCGTGCTCCCTGGGTCAGCCAGTCAGCGCAGGCCTCCAGCGGTACGGAGCCGTGGTACCGCAGCCACCCGCCACCGCCAAGCAGCCAAAAATTCAGCTGCCCCCCACAGCAGGTGCAAGGCACGCGTGCACCACCTAACACTCAGGGTGTGTTACCTTGAGCAGGAGCAGATGAAACTGAGAATCCTGCTCAAGAACCTCCGCAAGGAGCATGACCAACTGGCCCAGAAAGTACGCCGCCGGCGGCATTAGAGAAGGAGAGACTGTCCCTTGCCCCCTTTTTAAAGACTTTTGGGGGGTGGGAGTTGGGTTTTTTGGACTTTGGGGACTTTTTATGTCACGGACATTCTTTGGGGTTAGGGAGGGGGGGCGGGTCCGGTCTTGCGGGATAGTTTATTTTTGTTAGGGATATAAATAATTATTACTTTCAACTTAAACATAGCATACGTGTTTTTACTGCAGTTGAGGCTGGAGGGGGGGTTAACTGTAAGTTTGTTTTCCGGAAACTTAAGTGGCTTCTTGATTCAAATTGTGTAAGTAATTGCCCAAATGTTTACAAAAGTAAGTGCCTCTCACAGAGTTAGTGAATTAAATTGTCCTAGGACCTACTACTACCGCCAGTCTCTCGTCTCTCATACTACTCCATTATTCTTGCTCCCCCCAAATGCTTATCTTACCTGTAATTCATGTTTGAAATTAGGGCTAGGCACAGGGCTGGCTGCATGGCAAATGGCGATTAAGGTTGGCAATGCTTGGCGGTTGAAATGGCATCATTGCGGTGGTACTAGTGGTGGTACACAGTGGCAGTTGCAGCATATGAAAAAAAAGATTTTGAAACCTTGATTGGCCTTAGCGGAGCATTAGAACGGTACGATAGATACTATAGCACGTGACAGTATACTAGAACAGTGCCAAAATGTAGCCTTACAAATGCCAAAGTATTGAAAGTATAACTAGTACTTGAGTGGAATTTGACATTGGCTACTACTACAAGAAATAGTACTGAAGGTGAAGGACACAGCAGCGTAATCATTTGCCACGTGTAGAAGGAGGATGTTCTTCATGATCAATCCATTTCATGTCGCCCATGAAAATCTGCTTTGATTTGCCAATAGTCATGGGTCTGTGTCAAGCTGACTAAGAATATATCCATCGATTCCTTCACCAGCCTTGAAATGTAATTCATTTTCAGTTTCTATGACCTTATCCTCCCCAGCAAGTGTGTGGAATTATTGCTGTCATTTACTCACACATCAGTGAAAACCACACAGCCCGGGGGAAGAGGGTTAGGGTTTGGAAATTGGATGGGAATGGGGTTTTTTGGGAAAGTTTTGTTGTGAGAGAGGAAAAAAAAACACAGCATGGACAAACAACAAATGAAGATAAACAAATCTTTGGATACGAAGATATCCATAAAGGGGCATAAAGGAAGTGCTTGCACTTCTGCAGGCATGAAGTTGATTGCTACATGGATGGTTTGGTTACTTTAACTGAGTAGAACTTTCTAATGAATGAAAGAATGTGACAGTACAGGGCTGCAGTAATTATGCATTTTTCACTTGCCTATCTCTGCACTCGGAGAAACACTTTGTTCATTAAATTAGTTTGAAAAATAGCAAAGTAAAAGTATACAATGGCTGGAGGGATGAATTTAGAAGCAGAGAGCAAAGAAATGCCGAGTCACACTCAAAGAAGTTCACAGCAATAACATTACTTAAAAGATAAGTAGAAATGAATGGATACTGTTACTGTATGTTGTTGTACTTGTCCTGTTGAATTTGGGAAGTTGCATGCATCAAGCCATTCCTCTTATTTGCGGTACTCCTCCGTTCCATCTGACGCTCCGTTGATCAATGTTGGTGACCAGAAGACACCCTGTCCACTGCCTGCCTGGCGGATGCTGAATTGCGGGTCGCTAATGTGAAGCCTGACTTCATCCTTTGTTCCATTGCACAGGGTGAAAGCGGCCCTGTAAATGTTGATGGAAAAACAGGAAGTGATATTAAAACACCACCGAGAAAAAAAATATAAGGTACGTACACTGTGTAGTGCAAAAAGTCACACTTTCAGTTTCAGAATCGACAGTACAATAGTTTCGAAAGGGCGTACTCTGAGTCTCCTTTTGAAGGATAAATAAGTATGGGCGAATTTTGCGGATCTTTCCCCTCAAGCTAGGTGTAGTGTAAACTACGATTTTAGAACAAAATTAGACCTTCCCAGCAGTGCTCCCAGACCCTTAAACACAGACGCTAAAATGTAGAATACCCCCAATCAGACCCCAAAAACGTGCAATACTGCTACCTGTCTGAGGCCTAGTGGAAAATGGTGACAAAACGTACTTTGAAAGTAAAGTAGGCCCAAATCCCCCCTTTCCCACCATGGATGTTCTTCAAACCACTTGCAACCAAAATTAGACATTTCTCGACAAGTGCTCCAAGAGTAGACCCCAGAACCCAGTTGGCAAAATCTCGAACACCCCCAAACACATGCTATACTGCTAACCCTAACTAGCCCTAAGTTAAAAATAGTGTCAAACGCTTTCTTCAACTAGGCCCAAAAATACAAAAATGGGGACTTAAACATTTTTAGGCAAATTTCTAAAATCACTCCGCGCGCGCGCTCTGCAGCTAGGCCCTAACTCCCCTTTGCCACCATGGATTTGCTTCAAACCTCTTGCAATCAAAAGTATCCATACCCAGCGTTGCTCCAAGACCCCAAAACCTACCCCCAAACATCAGGAACCCCCCCAAACAGGCCCCCGAAAACGCTAAAGTGAGCGAAATGCCTAAAAATGCAAAAACTTTTTCACCTCCGATTTTCTCCAAAACACTTTTATCCGGTATTAGATATTCCCAGCAATGCCCCCACACCCGTCAACCCAGGCGGAAACAAGTAGAAGACCCCCAAACAGCCAAAAATCAAAACCTTAAAAAGTGAGACTTAGCAAATTTCGGGCCAACCTGGAATTCAGTCCAAATGCGCTGTGCAGCTAGGCCCTAACTCCCCTTTTCCACCATGGATTTCCTGAAAACCAAATGCAATCAACATTAGACTGTGCCAGCAGTGCTCCAAGACCCCCCAACCCAGCACTACAAATCTAGAACACCCCCAAAGAAACCCCCAAAAACCTGCAATACTGGTATATTCAAAACATGGCAAATTGCGCTGTTCACAAAAAACAAACAGCAATTGGTTTCAACAGAGACAGACAGCCATTGCTGTCCACTGCATGCCATCTTCTCATTATTCATTACCTGTTCTATTTTTTGTCCGCATCTTCTTCGGAAAGTGAGGGCCCACAGGGCAGCC
Source organism: Lissotriton helveticus (assembly GCF_964261635.1). Classification (NCBI taxonomy): domain Eukaryota; kingdom Metazoa; phylum Chordata; class Amphibia; order Caudata; family Salamandridae; genus Lissotriton; species Lissotriton helveticus. The sequence goes on from NC_136067.1 coordinate 1,051,834,277, forward strand.
TCTCCTGTAAATTTCAGAAGTAGGTCTGTCAACAATCAGCAAGCATGTAGTCAGTCAGTTATTTCAGTCCTACTTGAGGGGACTCGTCTATGAAGACAACGTTTGTTTTTTCTCCATAATCCATCCATCTGCCTTGAGGGAAATGGATGGGGGAGTCTGGAGGAGAAGGATAGAGGAGCATGATTGAGTTGTGAACTTGTGAACATCTGAATGCAGACTGCGGCACCTTCAAATCAATAAGGAAAATAAGACGAAGACAGTGCTGATGATGGACTTGTTGTGATTAGGTGATTAGAGTTTTTTGTTGTGGTAAAAGTAGCAAAACAAAGAAAGACACACAGGAATAAATGTGAATAAGTATGGAAAAAAAGGAAGTAATTTTCAGGCCTCGGTGTCAGGGAAGCAGAGCTCGTCCTCCAAGTCTACGAATTGAGACGAGAGTAGGTCTGGTGACCGAGAAGAACTTCCGTTGGCGTCACCTAAGTCGGTGTCCTCTTCTTCCTGCGTGCATTCACGTATTTTGTAATCGGGTGGTATGAAGTGCTGATTCATCTTGATTATTGTTAACCTCTCCACATTTTTGGGCAAAAGGCGGGTCCTTTTTGAAGTAACAATGGTACCAGCAGCACTGAAAACATGTTCAGAAGACACGCTTGCGAGTGGGCAAGACAAATAATTTAGAGCCAGGTTGGTGATCAGTCGCCATACAGAGCTTTTCGTATACCAATATTCCAATGGGTTCTCATTATGACAGACATCTGTTGGGTCATCCAGATAGGCCTGCACCACCGACTCAAGGTTCTCCAGGGTTAATCCACTTTGCGTACCATCTGCGACCTTTTCATCAGTGGACCGAGCAAACCCTTGCTGAGATAGCTAATCCCCTTCGGACAATATTTTTGGGCGGCCTGGTGCAGGTGAGGAGGATGATGATACGGTTTCTGGTGTCGTTAACGGCTGTGAGGGAAAGTCACTCCCTTCGGCCACGGATTGAGAAGTCGAACTTGACGCCGGATGGCCTGCTGATTGAGTTGTACTTGTGCTGCCTCCTTGAAGGTTCTGCCGCTCTCTTTCGAACCGAGTAGCTGACACAGCTAGCCAATGTTTGTACTTTGAAACATCTGCTTCATCAAAAGGAATGAATGCTTTGTTAGCCACTGCCTTTTTGTACCGTGGATCAAGAATAGTGGCATAAATGTAATGTTGTTCTGTATGTATCTTTTTAAGCCTTTCATTGTCATGTAGGTGCCTTAATAACTTCTCCGCCAAATCATATGCTTCTCGCTTTTCACCATCATCTCGGAACGTTGAAGTCACCTCCTTCAGTTGGTGCTCTAGCATGCGCAACAATGGGATAGCTTTGCTCAAAGAACAGTCCTCCCTGCTGACTGCACGCGTGAAGAGCTCAAAAGGACCAAGCATGTCTGTCAGGCTTGCAATTAGCTTCCATTCCTCCAACTCTAGCCCATGTCTTTATGAGTAGAACCCAGTTTAAAGACATACTCATGTATTACCTCCCACTGCTCAGACAGACGCTCAAGCATGTAAAAGGTTGAGTTGCAACGTGTTGCCACCTCCTGGATTAGTCCTTTGACTGGCAGTTTACGTTCATATTGAAGGCTCCTCAGCTGCTTCTGGGCCTTAAAAGAATGGCTGAAATGTGTGTAGAGTCTTCGGCAGATGATCAGTAATTTGACGACTGGCGCTTCTGTTTTCAAGAAGGCTTGCACCACGATGTTAATACTGTGCGCCAAACACGGCACTCTGAAATAGCCACCTAGCTCCATGGCCTTAACTATATTACTGCCATTATCCGTGGAAACATAACCAACTGTGCGATTTCTTGGATGCAGCCATTCATTGACCTTCCTGTTAAACTCCTCCAAAAGGTTAGGTGCAGTGTGAGATTTCCCCATGGCAAACATGCCTACTGTTGCATGTTTGCGAGTAGCTTGAAAAACTTCCTCCGTGTCAGCATCTTTGTGTTTTAACTTTTTTTCGACCCCTGCAAAAGAGACCCAGTGTGCAGTGATGCACATGTGATCAAGGGCTTGGCAACTGGTCCACATGTCTGTTGTCATGTGGATAGTGTGAACAGCACTCTTCAGAATAGCTGCGCCAATCACCTCCAGCACATCTTGATGTAGTGCTGGAACAGCAACCCTTGCAAAATAGGACCGGCTAGGAACCTTCCATTTAGGGCAGACTGTTGCCACCAATTCACGAAAACCCACCCCTTCCACGAGAGAGAAAGGGAGAAGGTCCAGCGCTAGCATTTTAGCCAGCTTTGCGTTATACAGACGCACCATTGGGTGGTTGCGTTCAAATGGCGCATCCGACCAAAACATGCTGCTAATGGTGGGATGGACTGTTTTACGTGATGATGATGATGATGACGATGCAGACTTCACACCAGTTAGGCTCATTGATTTAGTTTTTTGCATTGGTGTCTGTCCCAGACTCTTAGTGTGCCTCATACATGTTGCAGGGGTAGAGGGTGTGGGCGCTACCAATGCAGTGCTGCTGCCAGGGGTACTGGGTGTACCAGAAAAAATGTCTGTCGCTTCTTCACTTCCCCCCTGCACGATCAGCCTCTTGTCATCATCAGATGCAATATCAAGGGATACATTTGGATTTGTTTTTGTTTTGGCTTCCTCGATGTCACTTAGGTGCTTATACCACTGGATAGGGTGGTGTTGTTTGAGATGACCTCTCTGGCCTCCGGTACCATAGTTGGTACCAAGCTTACCCCAACTAACTGATACTTTACAAATCGAACAAACGACCATGTTTTCCGCCTTTTTGCTAACAGTAAAGAAGTCCCAAACTGGGGACTGGAGATGTCTGCTGGTGGTGGAGGTGCTACTTTGACTTTCAATGCCAGATGAAGTGGAGGATGGGCGTGGCTTAATTAGTTTCTGTTGTTCACTTACAGCACCACTACTTGAGGTAATGGAGGTCGAGCTGGGTGGAGGTCCCTGCCGGCCCTTCTGACGAGAAAATATGGAAGCTGTAGGTCGTGTTGGTATTGTAGTTAACTGCGTTGGTGGTGGTACCAGTGCCACGCCGCCCACATCCCGCTCAGCAGCCATTCGGCTAGGGTTAAAATGTTTGTCTGCTGCATGCCCGCTGTAGCTGGAGTGACGTCTGTGATGACTGGGTTGTCCTCAGAATGTTCATCAGCAGCAGAAGACACCACTGCTTGTTCGTCGTCATCACCCATAAGTCGAAGCCTTGCGGGAACCTTCCTTTTAGGCTTAGCTACCTTTGTCGGCTCATGGCGTGCCTCACTGTCAGACTGCATTGCTGGGTTCCCATCACGATCAAGGTCATCAGAATGAAGGGGGCTTGAAGAAGAACTTGTAGTAGTAGTAGGAGCAGCCCTCCTTGACCTTTTTCTTGCTGGGGATCTGGAAGACAATGGATCATCCTCAGGAGGAGTGGCTTCCTCGGATGATACCTCCACTTGAATATCAATTTCCTGATGTGCCCCTACTTCTGGAGGAACAAGCGTTGTAGGCAGTTGTGCCACTCCATGAACCTCTAGTTGCACCTCTCCATGCACCTCTACTTGCGCCTCTCCTTGTGCATGTACTTGCGCCTCTCCTTGCCCATGTACTTGCGCCTCTCCTTGCCCATGTACCTGCGCCTCTCCTTGCCCATGTACCTGCGCCTCTCCTTGCCCATGTACTTGCGTCTCTCCTTGCCCATGTACTTGCGCTTTTACTAGTTGCACTTGTGGTTGTCGTTGCGGCTGTGATTGTTGAACACTCGCCAGCTGAGTTACACCCGGCGTTGATTGGATGGTACTTTCTTGTGATGAGCCAACATCACTGGTCAATGGTGATTGAGAAAGTAAAGTGGCTGCCTCAGCAGCACTCATGGTCTTTGACCTAACTTGGCGTGGTGGCACTGACCCCAATGAGGCGGAGGTGCTGCTTCCAGCTTGGTCCCCGGCGGACACCGCTGCTGCTGCAGGCGTAGTTTTTTTTCCCCAAAAAAGGTGTCGGTGGGCACACCAGTCTCCTTGGTAGGTGGTGCCACTTGCTTCTTCTGCTCCTTCTTACTGGCAGTGGCACTAGCAACTTTCTTCGCTGAGGCGCTACGGCCACCTTTCTTTGGGCCCATCTTCTTCAGATGTCAGAACAGCAGGCCGCAGTTGCACGAGTTGCAGAGTTGTCTTGTCTGTGGGCACACGTGACGTCGCGTGACGTTGTGCTGCACACACCGCTGCAGGACTTCTTCCTGGCACTGGCGGTTCTCTTGTGCACCTAAAAGCAATGGAAGACAGAGGAACATCAGTTATACACCCCAAAAAGTCGAAAAACACAGATAAACCACCACAATCCCATGCCATCCATGCCCTCAATGATGTTTTAATTCAAGACACCCCACAGAAAGAATAGGCCTATGCACCACTGAGTACCCCTGGGCATAATGGTTGAAAGCAAGGCAAACTGGGTGCAGGCCTGAGCACACTGCCTGCATTCAAAATGGCCCCTTGACCCCCAGCACATGGCCAGGCCCTGCCTGTACCAGGCCTCAAAATGGCCCCCACCCACATGGCCAGTACCCAACAACACCCCAAAAGATCGAAAAACACACATAAATCACCACAATGCACTGCCATCCATGCCCTCAATGATGTTTAAATTCAAGACACCCCACAGAAACACTAGGCCCATGCACCACTGACTACCCCTGGGCATAATGGTTGAAAGTAAGGCAAACTGGGTGCAGGCCTGAGCACACTGCCTGGCTCCAAAATGGCCCCTTGAGCCTTGACCCCCACCACATGGCCAGGCCCTGCCTGGACCAGGTCTCAAAATGGCCCCCACCCACATGGCCAGTCCCCAACACCCCAAAAAATCGAAAAACACATAAAAATCACCACAATCCCATGCCATCCATGCCCTCAATGATGTTTAAATGCAAGACACCCCACAGAAAGACTAGGCCCATGCACCACTGGGTACCCCTGGGCATAATGGTTGAGAGCAAGGCAAACTGGGTGCAGGCCTGAGCACACTGCCTGCATTCAAAATGGCCCCTTGACCCCCAGCACATGGCCAGGCCCTGCCTGTACCAGCCCTCAAAATGGACCCCACCCACATGGCCAGTCCCCAACAATACCCCAAAAAATAAAAAAAACACATAAAAATCACCACAATCCCATGCCATCCATGCCCTCAATGATGTTTAAATTCAAGACACCCCACAGAAAGACTAGGCCCATGCACCACTGAGTACCCCTGGGCATAATGGTTGAAAGCAAGGCAAACTGGGTGCAGGCCTGAGCACACTGCCTGCATTCAAAATGGCCCCTTGACCCCCAGCCACATGGCCAGGCCCTGCCTGTACCAGGCCTCAAAATGGCCCCCACCCACATGGCCAGTCCCCAACAACACCCCAAAAAATCGAAAAACACACATAAATCCCCACAATCCACTGCCATCCATGCCCTTAATGATGTTTAAATTCAAGACACCCCACAGAAACACTAGGCCCATGCACCACTGAGTACCCCTGGCCATAATGGTTGAGAGCAAGGCAAACTGGGTGCAGGCCTGAGCACACTGCCTGCATTCAAAATGGCCTCTTGACCCCCAGCACATGGCCAGGCATTGCCTGTAACAGCCCTCAAAATGGACCCCACCCACATGGCCAGTCCCCCAACAACACCCCCAAAAATCTAAAAACACATAAAAATCACCACAATCCCATGCCATCCATGCCCTCAATCATGTTTAAATTCAAGACACCCCACAGAAAGACTTGGTCCATGCACCACTCACTACCCCTGGGCCTACTGGCTAGTGAGGCTTTACAGCCATGACATAAATGAGAATTAAGTTTAAAAAAATCTGAGAAACAGTTGTATCATGTGCCATGACTAACCCTGGGCCTACTGGATACTGTGGCTAGCTACCCACCACAATATATATTTTGTTAAAGTTGTGAAAAAAGTTTTAGAACTGGAGTTGCCTCAACTGCAATGCCCCAAACAAACAACACCAACTTACTTGTAAAATCTCAAGTCCAAAAGTGATCCAAACCCCAAATGAAAAGTGACCAGTACATGGACAAGGCACTGGGAGGAGCCTGCTGGACAGGAACAGGAAGTTGGAGACTCTGGGTCACTTCCTTCCTCCCACCCCACCCTAAACAATGGACTCCTGCACCAAAAAGTGCAGCCAAATGTCAATCTGAGTAGTTATTCTGATCAAAATCTTCATTTTCACAACGTTTATGCTTCCTGCGGTGGATTTCTTGTGCAGAATTGCAATTTTTGCAATTTCGGGAATGCGAACTGTTCAAAACTCCTGCCGGAAGTCAGCTGCACGCCGTCGCGGGCATTTATGACGTACTGGCGTTGTCAAACTCTCGCTGTGCAAGATGGCAAGCCGCGATGACGTAATTGCGTTCAAAAAACTCTCGCGCGATCACGCAGCAAGATCGAAAATGGCGCAGCACACGCAAAACCGGGAGAAAAACAACTCGGCAGGTTCAGAGTCAACGCCGCGCGTGCGATATTGTATTTTTCAAGCGCCACCAAGCAAAATAATTTATAGCTTGCGAATTTGCGGATTATTGGGCAATTTCGCGCGATTCGTGGATCGCGAAATCGTCAAAATCCGCAAATTCGCCCACGAAATGGATTTTACGCCCACGCTTAGTGCTGACCCGAGGCAAATAACTCTGCACTGCTGGCGGCTGGACGAGACCCCCTCCATGCTGGTTGGCAGACCCTGTGGTGGCCGGTAGCGGGCCTGGTTGCCTCCTTCCCCCCCATTCCCGTACCTCGCAGGTGAGAGGGGCCGCGGCCCAGTGCGGTGGATGCGGGGTGATAAGGAGACTATGATATCCAGACTAGAAGCCCCCCCCCCGCGGAAGATTTGCGTGATGTTGCCAGAGGAAGTGGAGCATACCTGCACTGGAGACTTGGGCCAACCGCTGCTAGGCTTATGAGAAGCAGCTGACTACACTGTTAGGCGGGGCCGCAACTGAGGTGTCTCGCTGGCCTGCTCACCATCCTGACCATACACGGAGACCGAGGGCCTCCAAATTGGTTCTTGGCTGGGGCCACCGTCCCTGAAGATTAAGCCCCAGTATTCTCCACCCTGGTCCGTGTGGTAAGTGTCTAGCCTGTCTCTAACTGCCGCGTAAGTGAGAGGGATCGCGTGGTGAAGGCCAACTCAGCAGTGGAGACCGATGGAGCGGAGAAGGGGCCCCGGCCATGCCTCTGGAACCCAGCAGGAGACCCCCTTAGGCTGCCTGGACTTGTGACCATCCAGCAGGTGTGGGGAGAGGGATGAGAGTGGTGACAACAGGGGCTGGAGGTAGAAGCCTTACTGCTTTGACCCCCCTAACTGCTGGGTTGCTGCATGGCACAGACCCGGCATTAGGGGGCTTCGAAGAAGAGGAGGGCTCAATAGCTGGGGCCATCAATCTGCTGGTGTCAGTGCTGGAGCAGGTAGAAGCACCCTCAGCCCTAACCAGGAGGGCAGTGCTCTGACTACTGCCTCACTGCTCTTGGGGTGTGACTGCTGGGGGTGATCCCTCCCCAGCCAAGGAGAACTGTGTGGTGGAACTTTGTGGGGCATCGCTGCCAGGACCGCCATACTTGGTATTCACCCAGTGGGACTGGAGTTGGAGCCCTGCCCGGCCTTGGAACTGGGACTCCAGGAAAATAAAGGGACCGGGCGTAAGGGTAATTGTGCTTCTCGCTGCCTCGCTGGATTTAGTGGCAGCTCCTTGAAGCCCTACCTGAGGGGTAAGGTGCTTGGGCTCTGTCCATCTCCGTGGTGTGCTATCCCTCTCTACCACCTGGTAGCGGCCTAGAAGCCTTGCTGTACCCGAGGTCTTCTCACGCAGTAACACCTGCTCATCTGCAATGATGGCCAAAGACAAGGACCCTACACCCCTAAGACAAGGGAAAATGGACAGATATACTAAAGTGGTGACCCCACAGGAAGCTACACAGCCACCACCTGACATGGCTACCCTGCTCCATGCTATACAGTCTTCCAGAGAAGCACTGGAAAATAGGATTGGAGAAGTACGCTCTGACGTCACACTACTTAAGCAGGACCTTCACAAAGTTTCTGAGCAAGTGACAGAGACAGAGAATCAAGTCTTAGAAGTCGAAGATGTAGTCGAGGACTTTCGAAAAGAGGTAAAGGAGCTCTGAAGTTCTGATGGTGAACTGCATTGGTGTATTGACAACGATGAAAACAGGGCGCACAGGAATAATTTACATTTCGTGGGGTTCCCGGAGGGGGTGCGAGACCCAGTGTGCCTGTGTTCCTAGCTGCATGGTTGAAAAACATCATCCTGCCCGAACATTTCTCCACCTGCTTTGTGATTGAACGGGTGCATAGGGCACTGAATGCGAATCCGCCACCCGGAGCTCCACCTAGACCCATCAAAGTGAAGTTCCTTGACTTTCTTGATCGGGACATGATCCTACGTGAGGCACGACCTGGGAGGAGTCTGCAACAAATTCTAAAATCATGATCTTCGCAGGCTACAGTCGCACGGTCCAGCAACAAAGTAGGACTTTTGATTTCGTGAAAGCGAAGCTCACAGCACTGCAGATACAGCAAATGCTATTTTTGCCTGAAAAATTGAAAGTCATATCCAAAGGCAAAACCCATTTCTTCCAGACACTGGAAGGAGCGTGGGCCTGGTTGAAGGAGAGACTGGTTCTACCTCCTCCGGGGGAACAGAACCAGGATAAACAACTGCTTCGGTATCCAGGGTCCATAACCAGGGCCACGACACAGAGGAAAAGAAGGACTACGTCCAAATTTAGGGGAACAAATCAAGGGCCTCCCTATGTATTGAGAGTTACCAGCAGAGGGGCTAGGGGCCTTGCGAAGGCGGGTGTGCCCCTGGACACGGAAGACGACAGGGTTACAAATATATCTAGTCAGCTGGATTCCAACGCAGACTCGGAGGGGCTGAGAGAATCCTCCGGGGCTGAAAGTACACACCCTTTTGCTGCCGAAATCACAGCATTGGAATGTGAAGCAGAGACTGACCAACCATCGCCAAAGGGGGATATGCTGGACCCGGAACGCTTGAACATTTGAACTGGCAGCAACATACCGGCCAAGGATCTGTCACTATAAACCAACGTCCCGAGCGGTTACAGCTGTGCACTGGGACTTTTATTTGACGTAGTATAGTGGTCCTGTGAGGATCTGTTTTTATACTATCCACTTGTTCGTATGTAGTTGGTGATTGCGGGCATTGCATCCACAATCAGGGGGGGTGGGCAACAGACCTCTCCTTCTATTCTTACACACAGTTGCTTTATTGCCATGGGTCTATGTGCTGTGAGAAGGCTTTGGGGTAAGGAGGTTGGTTGGTTGGGGGGTAAAGGGATTGTTGTTATTTGCGTTCATGTTAGTCGCACTGGGTGGCATGGCATAGTTGGGGGGTAAGCCCCCAGCGATGGGCACACATGAGGGTGTTATTCTCTAGGTTCCTGACGCATCTATGTCTGCCCCTAAGAGAAATGGGCCCCTTCAGACCAAACCTGGAATGTCAACGGCCTGAGAGATTGGATCAAACAGGGGCTGGTTACACAATAAATAAAGTGCCTGCACCCAGATGTGGTGATGCTCCAAAAGAGGCACCTTCAGGGCACCCAGTGTAGCTTAATGAGGAAGAGGATGAACGTAGGGCTGGCACACATGGGCTTCACCTTTGGGTCATGGGGTTTCAAACTTAATTAAAAAAAAATATCCCCCTTTCAAACTTACTCATAGATGGGTAGATCCTGATGGCAGATTAGTAGGGGTGACTGGCACCTGGGGCTGATGTAGGCTTACACTTATTTGTGTCTATGCACTGCCTAGCCTGTAATCCCCTATACTGCTCAAAGTAGCGCATATCCTTCTGGAGACCACTGCATTCTTCCATGTGATAGGGGGCGATTTCAATGATGTTATGTGTGTGTCGTTAGACCGTTCAGAGATTCATGAGAGGGCGACGTGCAACATCTCACTATCACGCTTCGCAGACACATTTGGGCTCACAGACACATTGAGGTACCAAAATCTGCACAATAGATAGTACCCATATTTCTTAGGACGGATAGTGTCTACTCTAGGCTGGACTATGTCTTCGTATGTTGGCTCATGATGAGGTGAAACAGCAGAGGCTAGCCACATTGCACCAACTCTATGAGGTCGGCGACAAAACCGTAAAATTGATGGCCTGGCTCAGTAGGAAAGAAGCCGAGGCTAGATGGGTGAGATCTATCGTGGACGATCAGGGAGTGACTTTCTCCACTGATGAGGAAATAGTGTTGGCATCTGTCAAACACTATAAAGAATTCTATGAAATGAGACCACTCAGCAGCTCAGCCGCCATTGACGAATACCTAAAAGACATACAGACCCCTAGACTTGAGGTGCCGGGTTTTTAGGAACCCGGTGGTGCCAGGGGATAACACCCGAAGACCTCTGAGTTCTCCCTTGTTCCGGACCACAGAAACAATGAGTCTTCTAGTCGCAGTCAGAGATCAAGTTTTATTGGTAGCTACCAAGTAACACGTGTCCTAGAAGCACGACAAACACGGGTCATGTATTCTCAGGAGACTGTACGTGTTCGTTTTTACAGAACCAGCCTTCTCCTTTTATACAGGAAAAAATGGCTTCGAGCAAGAATTCTTGAGTTTATGATATGGCTATAAACATATTTCTGCAATAATACAAAGTGCGGAGTCATGTAAGCAAGCCCACATTTTAGATGTCCAGTTCGTGATAGATTACCCAGCAAGATCCGGGACTCCCATCAGATATCGACGAAACACCAATAAAGGCAGGTACCACCCAGTCATAAAACTGGCCATAAACAAGGAATATGGACAGGTGCATGTTTGTAGAAAGCATGTTCTGTATGGGGTGAATGGTTTGTGGAATGTTATGCATTGATGCTATCGTATTCGGCCACTGGGCGAGGAGCTGCCCAAACAGGTTTGGCTTAAGGCCATGGAGTCAGTTGGGACAGGTCAGGGGGAAGTCAGGGAAGGTGGACGTGTCCCTTTGGATCAAGCTCGACCTTTAATTGACTTAACATGAGGGCAAGACGTAAGATGGATGCCGTTCACAAAATGGAGTCTAAGGGATTGGGACGGAAACTACGATTTTGGGGTGTTGGCAACCCTCGATTGTGACGCAAATACATATACTGATATTTTGTGACACGGGTATTGGACCTCGGTATTGGGATAACAACAGGGTCCACATTTTCAGAACCACAGACCCTCCTTTTGCCCTTATGTAAGGCAATAACTCATGTTAATCCGAGTCCAAATCTGTATGAAGGAATTCGTGGAGATGCTGCTGTAACATCATTCTGTTGCTCAGTTCGTCCCTTGACACAGGCTTCCGTACACATAAAGTAGCACAGAGGCCACAGAGTGCAGGAGCGCACTGTACACACAGGCAGAACATAAACAGAAGTGTTAAGATCATCCCAATGAAGATCAGTGCTTTCCATCCCCAGGCAGCAATCAGTCCCCAGAACCACCCTAGCAAGGACCAATCCCCTTTCTCAACGTGAAGGGAACCAGATATTTCATGTAGTTTAGAGATGGCCTGGTATACTGTCGGCGCATTATCAGGGATGAATATGCAACAACTGGATTGGAGGACTCTACACACACCACCACGATCGGCGAGTATGATATCAAGGGCAATTCGGTTCTGAAGGGTCATAAGTCGATCCGACTGAAGCTCGGTTGTCAAATTGCCAAGTGCTCCGGCCGTTGTAGTCACGGCGGATTCAACTATCCTTGCTAACTGGCGAATATTCCTGCTGTTCACCATAGGCCCCCAAAATGGCAGAAAACCTTTTGCGAAGTCAGCGAATTCCTGACCCGCGGTGTCGTCTTTACTCACGACACCTCTAGCTGTCCTTGTCCGATGGTAATCTGCTCGGGCCGTGTAGGTGGGAGGCAGCAGAAATGAGATGAAACACGTGCCTGAGAAGTCAGGGGGTAACCATGTATAGGCTTGGTCGTGGCAGACGAAATACGTGCCTTTGGCTGCTAAGAGTATAGGGGAAGTTCGGGAGGCGAACACATATGTTTCTGTGCAAATGCTCTTTCCTAACTGTGCTGTGGGATCCCTACCAATACCTTGTAAACATAAGTGACCTCGGTGGGGCACTATCCAAACTGGGCGGGATTTCTTTGCTGCTTGGCTCTTGATCAGGTAAGCGCCATGTTTGGTTACGTTCCAACGAGTGTATGGAGTCAGTTCATCTTTGGGGATAGTCAGATATGTGTCGATATCCCTACTCATATTTCTTATCCCTGCTATTAGTGCCTTGTTACTGGAATCGCTCTCAGTGGAACGGATCGGGTATGGTTCTAGGGCGAATAGGAACATGGTCTGGAAAGCCCACAGAGAACCATAATAACTAAATGGCAGGATGAAGTATGGGATACCCTTATCAGTTGTGTGCGGCATGAGTCCGCATATCCAACAGTTTGATGTGTTCATTATAGACTGGTGTTGGTGTAGGAGTTGGATGAAAGAGTTATTTACAAATTCGAGTCTTCTGGCAGACTCGTGTTCAGGTAGAGGGTGAAAAGAGTGTGGGGAGAGAGTGGGAGGAGGCGTTGGCAGAGTGTCATTTGAGGATAGGGAAACTCGAAATACGAATAGAGCATAACCAATCAAAAGCATCACAGTGCTACACAGCATTAGAACACATATTATTAAAAATCTTCTCTTGGACAGTATAGTACACAATTGTTTTTCAAAGTTCGTAGGTTTGACAGGTCTATCTACCCTTGGAAACTCCATCCTCTACTTGCTGCCCGCGGTGGTAGGTTGATTCTGCCAGGGAGTGCGCTCCGTTCAGTCCGGGGTGACTCCCTCGGACCAACCAGAACCGTGGACCTAAAACTTCCTTGGTTGCACTCCCTACACTTCAACCGCGACCCTAGCAGCGGAACCGGATGGCGGTTCGAAAATCAAAAATGAGCTAGTTCCCTGGGACGAGAGAGCTGAAAGATCAAAAATAGTTCTTGGGGGGAAAAAAAGGGAAATCACATTAGATCAAGTTTTATTAGTCTCTGGGGCTAGATCTCAGGTCGTACCGTCGCTTCTCAGGTATGGTGTGGTCTTTAAACAATGTCTCAGGTTCGGTAGTGTCCAACTGCATAGACGGTGACACAGGTCCTTGCAAAATACGATCACTCTCCTTTTCGGTACCAGTCTCTTTTAAACGTGCATCGCTGAAAGGGATGAAACGAGGTACGGATTCAGTCTCAGAGTCGGCAAGTCCTTTATCGACCCACCGGTCGTATGGAAGGGGCAGAGGGACCCGTTTGCAATGGGTCCCATGCACCCAGTTCTTTTTGCCGTCCACCCGAACAGATGACCTCGTAGAAAGAAGCACCAAATACGGTCCGGTCCACCTCGGCTGTCCGTTGCTGGTGCGCTGGAAGTTCCGCACCAAGACCCACGTGCCGGGTTTGATTGTATGACCTGGATCGTCAGAGGCTGGCGGAGAGGAACTGTGAACCTGTTGGTGTAAAACACGCAATTTAGCTGTCAATTCGCACAAATAATCAAGCAGTACGGGGTGTTCTATGTCACTGAGTTTCTTTGGTCTTGGCACGCCCCAGACGTTGGCTGGGCGGCCAAACACTATCTCGTGGGGGCTAAGACCTAATCTGGAATGGACAGTCATCCTAGTTGACAAAAGTGCTAGGGGCAAGGCGTCAGGCCATTTAAGACCCGTACTGGCTTGGATCTTGGCTAGCTTGAGTTTCAATGTGCCATTGTAGTACTCTACTAATCCAGCTGATTGGGGGTGATTTGCAGCGTGGAATTTCTGGTGTATGCCTAGACACTCACACACTCTCTTCATCACTCGTCCTATGAATTCACTTCCATTATCACTCCAGACAATTCTAGGCATACCGAATCTCGGGAAGAACTCTTTGACAAGAGCTTTGGCAGTTGTCAAAGCGGTATTGTCTTTAAGGGGGTACGCTTCCACCCACCTTGAAAAGGCGCAAACAACAACAAGCACATACTTTAGATTGTTGCACCTCTCCATGTGGATGAAATCGAGCTGCAAAACCTCGAACGGATACGTAGGAGGCGCAAAATGACCAGCTGGAGTTGGAGTTCCTTTACCGGGATTGTGTTTCAAACATATCATACAGTTTCTGACCACATTTTCTGCACATTTTGGGATATTGCTATTCTGCCATACTGGGGCCAATAGCTTACATATTCCTTTCGAACTGATGTGTGCCATGCCGTGAGCCATTGTTACTACTGCAAGTACGTATGCATTAGGTAGTAGCCATCGCTGGTGTTCCGATAATTCGACCCAACAACCATTCGCATCCAATCTACCCTTACTTTCTCTCCACTCATTCAACTCATTCTCAGTTGCCTCAGCTTGTATAGATTTCACGCTTTCAATGGTGTCCTCACACATTCCCACATCAGCAATACATCTAGCGGGACCCGTTACATACATTCGACTCATCGTGTTCCTTGCGGTCTCTTTCGCAACCCCGTCTGCAATTGCATTCCCGCGGCCAACATCGTCTTGAATTTTCTTGTGTGCACTGCATTTTATAATGGCAACTTGTAGTGGCATGGTCAGTGATTCAAGGAGCTCATTAACTAGCTGACCATGTTGTATCTTTGCACCATGTGATGTAAGGAAGCCACGTTCACGCCATAATCTCCCAAAACTGTGAGCCACGCCAAAGGCGTATTGGCTGTCCGTGTACACATTCACTCGCTTTCCTTTTGCTAACACGCATGCTCTGGTAAGTGCAATAATTTCCGCAGCTTGTGCAGAGTTGTGGGAAATACGTGCGGTCTCTATAATGGTGTGTAATGTTGTTACGGCATATGCGGCAGTCGTATCACCATTCGGTAACTTGAAACATGAACCATCAACCCATAAAGTATCGTTGCATTCAGGAAGGGGAGTGTCCTGTAAGTCTACTCTCCCTTTTGTCTCTTCTTCTGTCTCGAAGCAGCAGTCATGTTTATCAATCTTGTCTGTGTCTGTTTCTGTTGGGATGGGTAATAGTGTAGCAGGGTTGAGTGTATCACACCTCTTTATGTGTATGTGACTTGCTAGCAGTGTAAGTTCGTAACTGGATAGTCGAGCGCTAGTGAGATGTTGTGTCTTTGTCCTGTTTAGTAAAATGTCTACTGCATGTGGAACCATAACAATCAGAGTATTATTCATGACTAATCCAGCAGACTGTCGAATGCAGACAGCTGCTGCGGCGGTGGCTCTCAGACAACTTGGTAGTGCCTTAGCCACAGGATCTAGAGTTGCCGAAAAATACGCGCATGGGCGCTGTTTGTCCCCAAAGTGTTGTGTTAAGACTGATAATGCACAGCCTTCCTTCTCATGGACATATAATGTGAAAGGCTTACTGTAGTTGGGGTTTCCCAACACAGGAGCCGAACACAATGCATCACGCAACTTGTGGAAACTTGTCTGACAATCTTCAGACCAGGGCATAGGATTGGGTGTGTCTTTACGGAGTAGTGCCAGCAAGGGTTTAGCTAGTAGTGAGAAATTCGGTATCCATTGTCTACAGTACGATGTAATGCCCAAAAAGGCTCGAACTTCTCTCTGTGTCCTTGGGGCACTCAGTTCTGCAATTGCCTGTATTCTTTCTGGTGTCAGTCTCCTTCCCTCCTTCGACAAGATGTGACCTAAGTAGGTTACTTCTTGTCGGCAAAATTGTAGTTTGGAAAGGGATACTTTGTGCTTCATGTCACATAAGTGACGTAATAATGACAATGTAGCTCGCTTGCAAATTTCCTTAGTGTCTGCGGCGATCAGCAGATCGTCGACATACTGAATCAGAGTCGAACCATCTGGTAAAATAATCGTGTCCAGTTGTGTTTTCAGGGCCTGACTGAATATTGATGGGCTTTCGCAGTAGCCTTGAGGAGCGCACTTGAAGCGGAAGCTTCGTCCTCCTAAATTGAAGCCGAAAATGTCTCTACTCTCCTCGGCAATCGGGATGCTGAAGAAAGCGTTCTTCAGGTCAATCACCGAGAACCAATTTGCTGAAGCTGGAACCATTGTCAATAAAGCAGTAATGTCGGGGACGACTGGAAACTGTGGAATAACTACCTTGTTCACTTCTCTGAGGTCGATCACGAATCTGTATGGAGGCGGTTGTAAATGATCAGTGCGTTTTAAGACGGGCAAAACCGGACTGTTACAGACATTTCCTGTCGTTTCTTCGATGACGTCTTTATCAATCAAATCATAAACAATTTTCAACAATGCTTTTTCGCATTCGCTAGATATTTTGTATTGGGGAATACGTGGCAACCTAACGTCGGCTTTCAAAGTTATGACATATGGTGTTATCTCCAAACGACCTACATCATTAGAACCATTAGCCCAAAGTATATCAGGAAGTGACAATAATTCAGTTGGAATATTTTCCTTTGACAAATACATCGAAGAAATGACCTTCTTACCTAAAGTAAGTTGTACTCCCGAGGGAGAACAGTACAAGGTCGCATATAACCTTTTTAGTAAATCCAAACCTAACAAATTTTCACCACAACCTGTTGTCAAAATGAGGGGTGCTTCTAATTCGCATGGGCCAACAGAAAGGGATATAGGACTAGAGATCGGGTTTCTAACAGGGGCGCCAGAGAAACCTACTGAGACATTCATTTCGCCAGACAAAGGTGCGCCAGGAAGTTTCGAGTGCATAATAGAACTTTTTGTAGCACCAGTATCCAGCAGAAATGGCTCTGACACTCCTGAGGCAATCACCTCGACATAAGGTCCATTCTGATCTACCGGAACTGAAACAACTCCCTCTCTTTGTCCATGGCTGTCCTAGCAATCATTACCCTCATTCTCGTGTTCGGCGTAATAGTCGTCAGTATAGTATTGTGCTGACTTAGACGATGAATTATTCTGTTGGTCAAAGCTATTCATGGACTTCTGAGGCGGAAATGAAGTTGTATTCTGAGTGAAATTTCCACGGCCTCTACCTCTAGGGGCATGCTGAACACCTCTTCCCCTTACACCTTGAGCACCGTTTAAACGTCGCGCAAGAGCCGGACAATTACCTTTAAAATGACCCTCTTCCTTGCAATACGCACATTGATTCGGGCCATATGTAGGACGCTGATGGGAAAACTCGTTACCTTGCGAGGTCTTTGAATACTCCTGTCGTGGTTGATAGTCGGGCTGACTAGCCGTGCGAGGCGGATAGGCCTGTTGGAGGAGAACCTTAGTTTTCAAATCTTTCGTCTTTTTATCTGCCTTGTCTAGCTCGTCCCTACGCCTATTTTCATAGTACTGGGCCGTAGCTAAAATCTGCGCTGACGTAGAGACAGCCCAAGCACTCTCAGAGTCTTTTAGTTTATTACATAGTTCAGGGAGCAAATTATGTACGAACTTGTCCACAAACAATCTTTGGCCACCCTCGGTAGCCATATCTTGACCACTGTGGTCGGTGAATGTTTCCTCAAATCTTGTGAAAAAGTCAGACACATTCTCATCTTTCTTTTGTTTACACGCTGATAGCTTGTCCCAATTTACGCGTACTTCAGGCATTATTGTCTTCATGTACGCTATAATTCTACCGGGAAGTTCGGCTATTAACGGCTCAGGTTTAAAACCACCGATTTGTCTAGCATCTGTAGTTGCAATGTTTGCCCACGAGTCACCTAGTTCCTGATCGTGATCCGTATGACGTATCTTGCTCCATAAAGGATGTGGAACAACGTTTCCAAATAACATGTCTATATCCGCTAAATTCATTATACATGAGCTTGCAGTTTGCGATAACTCCTTATAATACCCAGTGGGGTTCTTACGAGGGTCAGGTAGTGACTGCTTGAGTGCTAATACTTCCGATCTTTTCCATGGGACATGTACCCATACACGCTGGAAATGAGGCAGAATTGGCGGTACTGCATTCGCATCGCCTTCCCTCCAAACTGGAGGAACCTCTCTCATGGGGTACTGTCTCGCTCTTTTCCTACTAGACGTACCACATTCAGACGATGACCCAGAGTTGCCACCTGTACTTCTATATGATAATAATACCTCAACTGCTTTGTCGACATCGGGACCTACAATCATGCCTTTCCCAAATTTAAATTGTACATTACACAACTCTCGAGCGTTGCTCTCTTGACCATTATCTTCCAAATCTTCACACAGAAAAACACACATCTGTTCAAAAACATATCTTTGCGTCGGTTCATCCCATTGACGAAAAACGTTCATGACGGACTCTACATCATATCTGGCTGTATCCAGAGCCCAATTCCGTGCTAACTTATTCAGGCATTCCCTCTCTTGATAATCAGGCATTTGGCTTCGTCTTTGTCCCGTATTAGGGGTCGTTTTAGGCGACCGAAACAGTGGTGAAGGAATGTTAGTAACAATGCTGGCCATTTTATGCCAGACGAAAGGTGAAAGCGGAGGAATAACTGGTGGCAGAACAGAGTCACGCAAAGCAGAAACAGAAGCGTTCGCAGAACTAGTATCAGAAGAAATAGAAGGTGCGCTAGGCGAAGTTGTAGAAGGAACAGTAGGAGAAGTAGATGTGATTGGTGAGCCTTGAGGAGGCTGCACTAGAGAAATAGAAGCCAGCTGAAGAGTAGCTGGTGAGTGCTGTAGAGGAGCTGGTATAACAGCTACCAGAGGTGCAACTAAAGGTTGCGGAGGTGCTGTGGCATTTTGCGCATAGGGTGGTGGCGAACTTAGCAAATGAGCCATTAATGGATCTTTTTCACGCTCTTTTACTGTCTCTTGCTGAAGAGATGGTAAAACAGGATAGCATTTATCTATTGCCATTTTACGTTGCCTGTGCAACTGCTCACTTATTCGATCCTCTTCGTTGTCTTTAAATTTTATCGCGGCTTGCATTACTGAAATACCTCTTTCTCTCTTATTTTTCTTTTCTAATTTAATTTCCTTCTGTTTGGCCTCTTTACGCCATAAGCGGAAAGAGTCAAACATCGCCGGTCGGGCTTTCTTCTTGAACAGTTTGACCTCTAGGTTATCTAAAACTTCCGAGTCGAAACTACCATATTGGGGCCATTTTAAAACACCATCCTTACGGGTGTATTTTATCCACACTTTATTATATGTGATAGGACCTACGCCATGTTTTACGTAGAGCTCATATGTTGGAGTTCCAATCGGAGGAACCGGACAAGAATCCTCTAATCGGGAGTCCTTATTATAACCAAGACAAAACAAGTTTCCAAGTCTGCTAAAACCAGGCATCTTCGCTCACTAGTCTAGCTTCAAACTTCAAAGGTTTATCTATTATGATATTTCTCGTGAAAACACGAGTCCTTCGGCTTTGGGGCTTGCAAGTACCAAATCAAGTCGTATCTCAAGGATACCAAAAACTAAGGACAAACTAAGGACTGGGAGACGCTCCACTTATACTTAACTGAAGTATTTGAAGATCGGTGACGTCGCTAGAAGACTCGTCTATCGTTTCGCTCTACCAAGGATCACTGGGTCCAAAACAAGGCGATAGTCAGGGCAGCAGTCCTTCGTAGCCGTCGGGACGCGGGGAACCTCGCAGCAAAGACCTTCGGAACCACGTCGACATACAGGGGTCGCTGAAGTGGCTGGCCGTCCTCCGGAATTTTCACACGAAGCTCCTCACGAACATCTGGCTTGGACCGTCGCCGCTTGATATCGCCCCGAGTTGGGCGCCAACTGAGGTGCCGGGTTTTTAGGAACCCGGTGGTGCCAGAGGATAACACCCGAAGACCTCTGAGTTCTCCCTTGTTCCGGACCACAGAAACAATGAGTCTTCTAGTCGCAGTCAGAGATCAAGTTTTATTGGTAGCTACCAAGTAACACGTGTCCTAGAAGCACGACAAACACGGGTCATGTATTCTCAGGAGACTGTACGTGTTCGTTTTTACAGAACCAGCCTTCTCCTTTTATACAGGAAAAAATGGCTTTGAGCAAGAATTCTTGAGTTTATGATATGGCTATAAACATATTTCTGCAATAATACAAAGTGCGGAGTCATGTAAGCAAGCCCACATTTTAGATGTCCAGTTCGTGATAGATTACCCAGCAAGATCCGGGACTCCCATCAGATATCGACGAAACACCAATAAAGGCAGGTACCACCCAGTCATAAAACTGGCCATAAACAAGGAATATGGACAGGTGCATGTTTGTAGAAAGCATGTTCTGTATGGGGTGAATGGTTTGTGGAATGTTATGCATTGATGCTATCGTATACGGCCACTGGGCGAGGAGCTGCCCAAACAGGTTTGGCTTAAGGCCATGGAGTCAGTTGGGACAGGTCAGGGGGAAGTCAGGGAAGGTGGACGTGTCCCTATGGATCAAGCTCGACCTTTAATTGACTTAACATGAGGGCAAGACGTAAGATGGATGCCGTTCACAAAATGGAGTCTAAGGGATTGGGACGGAAACTACGATTTAGGGGTGTTGGCAACCCTCGATTGTGACGCAAATACATAGGAATGATGTCCTAATCGTTATCGGTTCATGGACACCAAAATCGTCATGGTACGCTGATATTTTGTGACACGGGTATTGGACCTCGGTATTGGGATAACAACAGGGTCCGGATTTTCAGAACCACAGACTAGATGAGGATGATATGAAAGCACTCGACGGAGATTTGATGCTTACAGAAGTTGGAGAAGTTGTGTCCCGGCTATGGCCGGGAAGAACCCCTGGCCCAAACGGAATACCCGCTGAGCTCTAAATAAGTTGCAAAGACTTACTAAGCCCCACCTCCTAGGCCTCTACCAAGATGCCTATAATGAGGGTATCCTCCCGCTAGACCTTCGGATAGCTACCATTGTGACCATACATACGGAACGTAAACTCAAAGATAGGTGTGACTCATATCTCCCCATCTCTTTGTTGAGCACAGAGGTTAAAATACTATTGACAATTCTGGAAACTCGACTTCTACGAGTTATCGCGATTCTCCTCCCCTGTGACTAATCCGGCTGTGCCACCAGATGGAATCTCTGCATGGAGCATAACTGGTTGATGGCGGTCAAGGATTGTGATGTCCCGCATGTTTTTATGTCATTAGATGCCAAAATAGTATGCGACGCAGTGCACTGGCCCTTTCTAGATTCCAACTTGGCCAAATTTGGGTTCGGCCCGAAGTTTAGGAAATGGATGGCATTGCTATACCCCTCCCACAGAGCAGCTGTGCGAGTCAACGGCAGGCTTTCCCATGACTGCCCTATTGCCTGTGGGACCAGACAGGGGTACCCCTTATCTCTACTTTTATTTGCACTAGTTGTGGAACCCCTAGAGTGCGTGATTAGGCTGCGCACTGGGGTGTGGGGATTCAAGGTTACCCCTGATGATCATGTGGAGGAGAAGGTATCCTTATATGCGGATGTCATCCTTCGGTTTGTAAAGGAAACCTGACACAGTTTTTCAAATAATTAATGACTATGGCCGGTTCTCAGGCTACAGGATTTACTGGCACAAGTCAGTATTGTATTGCCTGAGCCAAATAGTAGACAGGCCTCCACTGCTAACTGACCTTGAAGTCTTTCTTACACCTCACACAGAGGTCTTCCACAGACATGCCATCCTGCTGGTGTGGAACTAACTTTAGACAAGACGCAGACAGATGGAAAAATCTACCTCTCACCATAATGGGCCGGGTGGCCATGTTTAAAATTATCATCCTGCCCCAATTTTTATATGTCCTCCTGAATACATATTACCCTCTCCCCAGAACAATATTCAGGGAAAGAGATTTCGAACTCCGTTCACTATTGTGGCTGAAGGGACACCCAAGGATTGCCCTAATGATATTAAAAAGCCACCTATCTAATGGAGGGCTGGTGCTACCAAATGTTGAAGCCTATTACTGGGCATTTCACCTAACCCCAATAAACTACTAGAAAGGGAGATACTGACACCCAACACATTCCTACCCTATCTCTATGGAAGAAAGGGGATGCATAGGCTGCTCCCTGCAACACGTCTTACTATGGAAGTGAGGGAAAGGGCCACTAGAACCTTAGGGTGGGCCCATAAGTTTACTCGGACGACACTGTTGTGGAAGGGAAACTTGCTTAGGGAGGTAGGTGGGCTCCGAGGCTTTGGAGTCTGGAATACGCGGAGGATCTCTATTGTCAGGGGTAGCATAGTTAGGGGTGAATTCAAATCCTTCTCCATCTTCCGTACAGACTTTAAGCTACACAGCTCCCAATTCCTCAAGTATGCCCAGTTGCGGCATGCGTGGAGAGCAGAGGGAGTGGGGGGATGGACCTGCCGGAAAAATACGCATCATTTTAGGGGCGATTACTACAGGAAGGGCTCACGACCAAGGCAGTGTCGCTCACCTTTAAGACAATGAAATAAAATATGCCCAACACCCTCTGTAAACTCAGGGAGGTGTGGAAGGAGGAGCTGGGGGGGATGGAAGACGTGGACTGGGAGGAGGCCCTGATGCATCCTAGAGAGGTTGCAATTAAAGCCAGACTGCGCATCATTCAGTATAAAATCCTCCATAGGGTATATTATGATAGAGCTAGGTTACACAAAATGGGCTGG
Source organism: Lissotriton helveticus (assembly GCF_964261635.1). Lineage (NCBI taxonomy): Eukaryota > Metazoa > Chordata > Amphibia > Caudata > Salamandridae > Lissotriton > Lissotriton helveticus. Next base: position 1,051,856,879 of record NC_136067.1, read on the forward strand.
GCCAAGACCTCTCACTGTCTACGCTGCTAGGCTGCAGTTGGTATTTCTTATACATGTTATGGAGTTGCCCCATATACAGTCATACTGGGTATGATAATTAAAGAGTTGAATGCAATATTGAAGACATCCTTTCCAGCAGACCCAAAATGCATCCTTCTGGGCATCCCATGTGATCTTTACGTGGCTATACCTCAGTTGCTTTTTAGCACCATGGTCCTAGTGGTGGCGAAGCTCAATATAGCAAGAAATTGGGGTTCCCAAGGCACTCAGAGACTGCACGAATGGAGTAGAGGCATTGACCTGTACATGGCAGCTGAAAGGGTCACATACAAGAGTAGAGGGTGCCCCAAGAAATTCACTAGGATATGGAGTATTTGGCTGAACCATTATAGTTTAGCTTTTCGTGATGAAGGTCCTCGAACCGCAGATGACGGAGTTATGGCTGGATGGCCAATGTAGACATAGTGAAGGGAGTGCTGTGGGGGAACCGTGATACTTTCGGTAAAATAGGGGGAGTGAACCGTCTATTTTAACACCCGATATGCTTTGACAACATATGTGACCACCGGGGCTGAGGTAATTAGAATTTCAATTATTGACTTGAATACGACCTGTTGTTATCATTGAGCTGGTTGTATGTTTCTCATGAAATTGAAATAAAAAATATATATATTTAAAAAATAAATGAAAATGGTAGTCAGTGCGCTAGACTCGGAGCGAATGGCCAGGGGGTGGGAGGTGTTGGAAGCACTTGAAGGGACTTCCTTCCCAGACGAGACTGAGAGGAATGGGAAGGATCGGGACGCGGCTTGGCGAGAAGTTTTCTGGTCAGGGTTGGGGTCGGGTAATTTTTAGGGCTGTGGGCCAGGTTGTGGGGCTCAGGGCAGGAGTTAGAAGGCCGTTTTTAGGGCTGGGGTCTGTGGTTGCAGTAGTTTTCGGGGCTGGGCCGGGTTTTAGAGCTCAGGGCCAGTGGCTGGGTTGTAACCTTTACCAGGCATAAACCTTTACCAATCATGGTTTTACAACTAAATTTGCAGTAAAGGCATGCGTGGTAATGACGCGGTCTTGGTAAAGACTGCATTGTTAAGCATGTGATGTAATCTCATGCTTAGTTCTGTCATACAACTGGTAACTAGTAATGCAACAAAATGAGCAGTGCAATTTTACTGCTTTCAATGTAGTAAACCAGTTTAGAAATGTTAAGTCCTTTACAAATGCTTTTCAAACAGGGCCTTACTGGCCATAGCGGGCACCGGGCAATCCCCTGGTGCACCCCACGGTTGGGGACGGTTTTGGGGCCCTGGGGGCAGTTTTTGTTACAGGGTCGTTTCTGCAGCATAGCTGCAAAATCGGCCCTGTACCAAAATAGGCCGAAAACCGCCCCCCGGCAAAGAGCTCGACGGCACCTCTAACCCCCTTGAGTGGGGAGGGGGAAGGGGGGTGGCGGTGGAGCACTTTGCCAGGGCCAGTTGTGGTTCCCAGTCCGGCCCTGTTTTCAAACAATACACACCAGTATTTAAAATTATTCAGAAGTCTATATGGTGTGTGGTGCTTTCCCCGGTGGTTCTAAAATGTATGGTATTGTGTTAAGCAGATGGTGAACAGTGTGGGAGAGTTGATTTGCTTTAAAGGTGATGTTTTTTAATGTATTGGCTTTGAATCGTGCATCCTTAGACTATGCTAAAATGTTATTATTTGCAAAAGGATACATGTGTTGTTATTTTAATTCCATTCTATGGTCACGAAATCTGGGGAGCTGCTGGATAGGGCATAGTATATGGTATTGGGTCATGAGGGCACAGCACTCCTAATTTAAGAAGTGCAGGAGGTTCATTAGGATGTTAGATTGCTCCAAAAATGTAAATGTCAAAAATATTTCTCAAGAAAGAGCTTGTTTGCATTTTTTTTAAATGTTACATTTTAAGTACCAATTTGTATTTGTTAAAGTGTGTTATTTGGATTTTTTATCATGCATGAATGTATATGGTATTTTTATAGTACAAGAATACCCAAAAGGCAGTAGAGCACTGTACAGGGTGAAAGACAAGGATAAAGTAAACAAGTGGTAGAAGATGTAACTGGGTTGTGGATAGTTATTGAATTGTGATGTGGTGTTCTTTAAAGAGGGGAGTCGTCGACTCTTTTCTAAATTGAAGCAGCTTTGTGGTGGTCTTGATGCGTACAGGAATGTTACTCCAGATTCTGGGTAAATAGATGGAAATTCCCTGCTGCCTTGTTTCTTCTTTTTTACACTCCTTAAACTCCAGTCTAATGGTATCCTGGCTGTAGCTGTGCCAAGAACCATCAGAGATGGTCAGCTTGTCTGCAAGATTAGAAGGAGAGCTGGTTGTTCTGCCTTTGTAAATGACACCGCTGGTTTTGAAGATGGTGCTGGCCGACAAAGGGAACCAATAGAGTTCCAGCAGAATGGGATTGTGGTTTGACCATATTCCTTCGGGCTCTGCATGAGACCATGTTGTAGTATGTAGAATGCCCTTTAATGAGAAAATGTGGAGTCTGGGAAGCAATGAAGCAGGGAGTTATCATGATTCAGATGCAAGAGTACAAGGACAGCAGTTTTTAAGTCACTTTTGTGCAACAAAAAGGTTTCACTTTGTTTAGAAGAGAGTGCTGGAACCAAGCAGTTTGTTTTGGCAATGTGATCCTTGAGGATGTGGTTGGCGTACAGCGTGAATCCAAATGACTTGCGATTCCATAAAAATTGTGGTTTAAAGCCATCAAGGTTAATGTCATTAAGCCAGGTTTGTACTGTTTCTTGTTTGTCGTTCTCTGTAAATAACAGGAGTTCTATCTTGGTTTAGTTGAGCTTCAGTAAGGTACTGGACATGAAGAGCTGGATGATGTGCAGGCATAGTTTTAGGTGCTGAATATCTGAAGCAAAGGAGACTTTAAAGTAGAGTTGTGCATCATTAACATATTAGTGAATATTGCTGGTGTTCTCTGTGAGCAGAGCACCAAACAGCTTCATGTAGAGGTTGAAGGTGACAGGACACAGTATGGAACTCTGGCGGACTCTGCATGTGATAGAAATGTTATGGGACCTAGAGGTGTCCATGTGAACAAACTGGTGTTCGTTGGAAAGGCAGAAAGAGAACCAGCGAAGAATATTGCCAGTGAATCCCATTTGAGACCCAAGAGTGCGAATGAGTGTGGGATGGTTGACTGTGTCAAAGGCTGCTGAGAGGTCCAGCAGTATCAGGAGGCATGTGTCATCTTCATCTGTGGTCAAGAGAGCATTGTCTATGATGTCTAAGGTAACGGACTCAATGTGCTTTGCAATTTGAAGCCGGACTGGTAGTCGTGTAGGAGACGGTTAGCAAGGATGAGTCCTTGGATTTGAACATAAACTGCTTTTTCATTGATCACGCCAATGAATAGTAGATCAGTGATAGACCAGTAGTTGGCAAGTTCATCATGGCTAGGATACGTTTCTTTAGGAGAGGGAGGACCTGGCCAGCTTTGAGAGCTTTAGGAGAGATGCCTTGAGCGAGGGAGGCATTGACAATGGTGAGTAGAAGAGAAAGAGAACCCAGAGAGAGAGCCTTGATGAGGGACGTCATACATAACCTTCGTAAGAAGATACTTTGAGGGAGTTGAGTATATCAGCGATATCAGAAGATATAGGGCTTGAAGGCTGAATATTATTGGATTCTACAGGAAGGGGAGGGCATAAGAGATGAAGCAAGGTTGGTGTTGTCTATGTACTGTTGGATCGTTTGATTTTATTTTACACTGAAGATGAGGTGCACTTTTCTGTGGACTGAGGTGGGTCTGGCAGGGTTAGTTTAGTAAGTAGTGTTTGTTTTTTCTTCCACTTTCTTTTTCTTGTCTGTGATGGATCATTTACTATCAGCATTGTCTTTGGAGTACCAGGAGGCTAAAGGTTTGGGCTTGCACTTACATGGTTAAATTGGGGTTTGGGTGTTGACATAGTTTTCCAAAAAAGTGTTAAAGTTATTTAGAAGGCGTTGGAGTCTTAAGTGGAGTTGATAGGGTGAGAGATGAGTTCATACATGAGATTTTCTGTGGAGGAGTGTTTGAATGATCTGAAGGTTTGGTCTTTTCTTATGTGTTGACCCTAGTTTGTGGGTAGAACACTGAGCAGGGAGATTGGGGTGGCAAGGCAAAGTGGTCGGTCCAGTCCAGATGTATGGGTAGTTTGAATTGGATTGGTGGTGATATTGAGAAGACAAGGTTGAGGATTTGGCCTTTGGAGTGTGTTGGTTGTGTGGCATGTTGTCACATGTTGAGTGTGTCAATAAGATTGAAGAGGGGTCTCCTGTTTCTTTCTGAGCTTGTATTGGGAGGTTACAGTCACACATGATGGTGGTGTGGGCATGTTGGATGGATGAGGTGGCATTCAACATGAATACTTTTCTAATATTTTTCACTTAGACTAGGAGATCTGTATGAAATCAAAAGATACATTTGAATATAGCTGTTAGCAAATTAAAGCCAGGCCTGTTGGCTTTGCCCATGCTTATTCTGAGCTAGAGATTATTTAAATCTCATAGTTTGGCAATTTACAGTTCTTCAGGGACTGCAATTGTAGATGTTTTCTTGAATGTTGATGCTGAAAGTGATTCCTCCTTTTTTGCCTTTGTTTTTAGTTTCTTAAGTATATTTTAAGCTTGTAACTCAAAATGTAATTTAATTGTGGTTTATTTTGATATACTTGTATTGTATTTGCACTTTCTGGGATTTCTCGTGTCGCTGAGCACTTAGTATGGTTTTTAGCAAGACAGTCGTAGTTTCAAATGCTATAAACGAAATAAATAAAAAATAACAGAGTCTCTTGCATGCTTCACGATGTTTGATTTGCATGCCTTCGTGCCCACAACAGGAACACCGGAGACGTTTTAAGGTATTGTAAAAAAAAGGCTCTGGCCCAGGGCCCCTACTTTTCAAGGAGCCTCCATGTTAAACTTTTAAATGCTCCAAGACTGCCTAGACAAGAGTTTGCAAATAATCAACTTTACTTACTTTCTGTTTTTTGTCCAGTGCAGGCTGATTCTGGTTAGATTCAGCAAGCACATTCAGCTTTTAGAGTTCATAGTCCCAGTTCAACTGCACAAGCCTTTGGCCTTTATGCAGCCTTTATGCAACATATGCAACTTACAGTGCAGTGAAAATTGGCATTGTGTTCTCCTTTTGTGACTATATCACCCTTACAGAGCTCCTGCCAGACTAATGTGATCAAAGCCTATTACTACCTCTTTCCCAATAAATAAAAGTCCCACGCAACTCAGGCAGTGCACCAAACAAAAGCACCAATTTGCACCGTATGCCTGAATGGCGCTGTCAGACTAGCGGTACAAAAGGGGGTGGTGATGGACGGAGCATCTGAACCAATCAAACACTCACACCCAGTCAAAAGATCTGGGTTTGATCCATCACCGTTCTTTAGCCCACTCTGCCACCCCAGTTCAGACATGGCTACATGCAAATCAGTCTGACCCTGTGCCTCACGGGAACAGTCTAGCCCGAACTGCCAAGCCATGCCTTCCCTGGACCGGAAACAAGCTTCCGAGGACCGGTTTCTGGCATTCCAGCCGTCTTCAGCCCGGCTTGCTTGAATCCAGTGGCAAAGTGAGCAAGGGACTCACGTCTGAGCATACCCTGCCACAATTATGGCGGCCAAAGCGGTACAAAAGGGGGTGGTGATGGACGGAGCATCTGAACCAATCAAACACTCACACACCCCAGTTCAGACATGGCTATATGCAAATCAGTCTGACCCTGTCCATCACCTATTGTTTTTGCTGCTGTCAGACTAGCTACACCAGATATTATGGGTCAAAGGTTTGCGTGGGTCACTAGTCTGTCCGCTTTTCTGGCATAGACAAGCTGGAGACTGCTTTACCAAGACAGGGCCCGAGGACAGGCCACGTCTCAAAGTGCATTGCAAAGTGGCATTATATGCTCCCTCCATGACTGCACTGTCCATCTGGTGCAGCTGCTGGGTCAGTGCGATCACAGTCCAGTGAACTGATGCAGAGTCCCTGTTCCTCACAGAGGTGAGACAGGAGTGCAGTTAACATAAACAAAACACCCTCTGTAGGCACAGGCCCAAAAGTAAGGCACTAGTCCACATGCAGCTGTCTTGCATCACCCATCTAGTCTTTCGGCTTCTCTGTTGCTGGCCAACAGAGAGAGAGACTGTTTGTTCTGGGGTTGGGCCCAGTGGCGGCTGGCCAAGGATGTGTGTTGCCAATGATCCGACCAGAGTTGCAGAGGGCACGAATGAGCTAAAAATGGATATTAAATTCAGAGTTGTTCTATGCAGTGGGGCCGAAAATATGTTTGGACTGGGGTCTCTGAAATCCTAAAGATGTCCCTGAGGAGCACTCTGCAAAGAAAATGATGCGTTCTCACAGAGTTTAATGTCACAAAAGTATTGCATGAAATAAATATACTTGTATGCTAAATGTGCAGAATATGGGCTAAAGTAGAAAGGGTCAGATGACCAACAGGTCTAACCCTGATTTGGGTAAGCTCAGGTGCTCCTGTCTCTTTTGTATGTCCTGTACAAGCACTTTCTATTAAACAGGTATGCATGTATGATTGAATGAATGAATTAATTTATCGCGTGATTACTCAAAATCATTTAAGTAGAAAAAGAAGATCAAACAATCAAGTTGAAAATCGCAATGTGATCTTAATTGGCAGAGTACTTCATAAAATCTTAGCAACAAATTTTAAGTATGTGACAAATTGTCTCTCGGCCCAGTGGCGTGATGTTGGATAACGTGTCTTTTTACCAAACTTAAAACAGGGCGACTATAGAGATTGGCGGATAGTCTGTAAAGGTTTGCGATGAAGTGTAAGTGCTATTGAAAATTCCCATATACGACGTGGAAGGTAACTATAATCTGCTATTAAACGTGTCTATACAGCCGTTCATAGACTGTAGGGAGTAAAGCGCCTCTGATAGGCGTTGGTTCTTGTCGCACTTTTTTTGCTCTTCAACAGATCAAAATGAAAAGCTCGTCTTTTGATTTGCAAGAAATAGTTGTGATTAGATTTTTGTTTGCCTCGTCAACTTTATGTACAAATGTGTGCCTTCTGATAAGGCCATTCTTTAAGGTGCGGTCATCGTTTTGGTGTTTTTTTTATATATAATTAGTTAGGGTGACCAGAATTTTAAAGCCAAAAACCGGGACATTTCACAAAAATAGAAGGACTACAATTTTACTTCAAGCGATGAGAACGCTCCTCAGCATTGAATTACAGAACAGGCAGTAAGAACATACATAAGATGCAATTTTTAAGCCCAGTAGCTCGCCTGTTAATTAAATTGCTTTCTTGAAACAATTGCTAACTATCCCTGCTTTGTAAAACATAAAAAACACCTCCCACCATTTTCAATCGACCCTCTCTAAAAACGGGGACATGAGCTAAATTTCTTGAAATTTGCTGGGACAGCTGCTTAAAAACAGGGACCGTCCTGGCAAAACGGGGACGCCTGGTCACCCTATAATTAGTGCAATTAGCAGACATTAGGGCGTCATAGAGATTTTGAGCCCATGTAGAGATTGTATGATATGGTGCACGCTATTTGTTTGCCAAAATAAAACCTCTGGTGAGCGCACATCTTTGACCGTGGAGTGCTCATTTTGTACATCTGTACAGGTGGGTGTGCCCCCCCCCCCCTCCCTAAGCATTCAGCCTGACAAAATGGACGTCCTTTTGTGGTGCATTGCATGCAAGTAAATATTGCATACTGCCATTTAATAGGGGGAAGACCCCCTAAATAGTTCTCCACCTGGACTGATATGTGTACAGTTCTATTTCCTGCCTGCTCTGGGGCCTGGGGGAGTAATGTTGTCCTGATTACAGCAATGGTGTTCTCGAATCGGGTTCAGTGAGGCGTCACTCACTTGACTCAAGTGGAAACCACATTAAACCTCTCGTTATCCCTCTCTTTATGTAATTTCCCATAGGTCTGTCCACAAGAAAGGCCCCACGGCCATATAGCCGAGTCTGGACAAGTTGGCCAGACCAATAAAGAGTTTGAGTTCAGACAGGGAGGAGGGAAACTGTTTACTCGGCAGCCATGGCTGCGCCCGCGCCCCAGCGCCACCAGGAACATGTCAGGGTGCCACAGGATGTGGGGCCTCGGCGACACAATGCGATCATTAGCGTCACACGCTGTGTAATTGTTCACAGGCTGAGAGCAGGCGTGGCTCTCGACTGACGGATGGCTGGTTAATGGCGCCCTCGCGGTGACGAACAACCTTCCAGATGCTGCTCTGGGCGTCCAATAAAAGGCGCTGTGCGTCGGAAACGCAGTGACGTAGCTCGCGAGATACATGCCTAGTGCAAAGAAGGGCATGGGTCCTCTGCTTTAATTGTCAACTACAGAAATAATCACGGTTCAATGACCCCTCTGGGCTCCGGTGCCACTGCACCTGCTGCACTAATGTGCTCAGCTATAGATGACAGCCCATAATCAATTCAGCCCCTACGTGGGATGCAAAGACACTATTCTTTGGTACTGTAGCGAACACGATTGTATTTATATAATTTGTGTATAATGTATTTTTAAAATAGCTGTACCCATGTATCATTTCATAGGTAGAACTGGAATGAAAACCAAAACTAGCCTTAGGGGAAAATGCTCAAATCAGTCCCAGACCGTAGCCAGAGTAGGGCCCTGCGGCAGCCCAACCTGCTCTGAAAGCGTACCCGTTAGCTACAGAGAAACATTAGTACTCTCCCATTAAAGTATGACATTCTTGCTGAGAAGGGCAGGTACACTCCCTTTGAAAAATATGCAGTGCCCTTACTCAGTACCTGACAGTATCTGAAAGCACTGGGACTGCAAACAAAATTCATCCCCGGTACGAAATTCCAGTTAATCACTTGCACGTACGTGTATTGATCAGGATTAAGTTACTCTCACATAGGTTTTTGGACATCCGCTTAACTGTTACACAAACATGTCACTTGATTCCAGTTGCACCTTGGAACTAACTAATGGTTTTTAATAGTAATTGAGTATAACGTGCAGTGTTAATATAAACAATGTTAAAAACGTGTGTCAAATGGTGTCTAATGTTTGTTGTTGGTTTCAGTTCATATTTTTATAATTTGTTATTGGTTTAGCAAAACCCTAAATTATTAAAGGAGAACATCACATTGGCAATTATAAACAACCCAACATATTAGTGCAATTAAATAATAAAAGGAAAATTAAAACGTATATCTAGACTAATTGTTTTAAATCGTTTAGAAATAACACAACTCCTCTACAATACACACCTACTGGAATTTAAAAGAGCTCACATGAACATAATGTGTTTTAATGAGCCCGAGATTGCCAGCAGTGTAAGTAAATGTGCCTGGCAGCAATAAGCAAGATGCTACCAGTGGCAAAACCACTTGTTCACATCTCTAGGTAAAAATGGCATAAATGACATACTAGGAATCTTACTGACAATCCCACCACTTGCTGATCTTGTCCACCTGTGGATTTGGGAGGGAGGGGTGGGGGAGAGTGAGCAGACCAAGAAACCAGTTAGAGTGTGAAAAAGGCCGCTTTAATGAAACAGGTGCACATTTACACAACATAACCTCGGCAAATGCCTAACAATCTAAACCTTACCAAATGATTGTATAGTTTTCAACCCCCCAAAAACCCGCCCCCGCCCCTCACCCTTCATCAAACCCGCCCCCAACCCGTACATACCCAATCACATAATAAACCATACAACAATCCCACAAAAACATTATAACTTCCACATTTCCCAAAGCCATAACTCAAAATCCCAATTACATCTCAAGCCAATCCAGATCCCCCAACCCATGTCTCCGAACACAAATTCAACCTGCACAACTTCCCCCAACAAAATCCAAATTCAAAAACTATAAGCTCCCATCATGGCCTAAAACTGGCAAACCAAAATAATCCGCACCACACCTGTTCCAAGCGACAAAGTATAACAATATGAAAAAACCCCTATGTCCACCTGTTGCAACCAGCTAAGCCTAAATTAATAAAAATACACAAGAAAAGAAGGGAAAACAGAAAAAAGCACCGCATAAAGGGGAGGGAGGGAGGGACAAAAACAAGCTGCAAAACAACCAGCCACCAGGTCACCTGTGCCTAAAATGGTGGCCGGAAAAAGGAGCCCAGCCCATTTATAGGCTGGGCTCCAAAACAACCAAAACAAGCCCAAAAAGAGCCCAAAATTGGAGACTGCTCCAAAATGGCCCCCACCCAAACCTCCCAAACAGCCCGGGGGAGGAGACCTCCCAGGGGTCGGCTGCCCTCCCCCAAGCCCCCCTTGGGAGGGAGGGGTGGGGGAGAGTGAGCAGACCAAGAAACCAGTTAGAGTGTGAAAAAGGCCGCTTTAATGAAACAGGTGCACATTTACACAACATAACCTCGGCAAATGCCTAACAATCTAAACCTTACCAAAAGATTGTATAGTTTTCAACCCCCCAAAAACCCGCCCCCGCCCCTCACCCTTCATCAAACCCGCCCCCAACCCGTACATACCCAATCACATAATAAACCATACAACAATCCCACAAAAACATTATAACTTCCACATTTCCCAAAGCCATAACTCAAAATCCCAATTACATCTCAAGCCAATCCAGATCCCCCAACCCATGTCTCTGAACACAAATTCAACCTGCACAACTTCCCCCAACAAAATCCAAATTCAAAAACTATAAGCTCCCATCATGGCCTAAAACTGGCAAACCAAAATAATCCGCCACCCAGAAAGCAGTGGGGGATAAGACCGAAAAAACCCCCTCCTTTCTGCCCCCCACAAAGACACTAAACCACCGGGGGAGGGGGGGGGAAGGGGTGAGATTGAAGCAGAAAACCACCAAACGAAACACTACTCACCCAAGACACTTTGAATCGTCAAACAGCGAGACAGTACCTCTCGCAGCTCCAAGAGATATAAGTCCATCCCCATTCCGGACAAATGTACCCCATCACTCTTAAAGAATTCCACAGCATCGTAACGAATGTCACTATGGACAATACTACCAAAGCCTAAATCTCTACAAAACCTAGAAACTTCCAGATTGACCTTCCTACGAGACTTATCAATGGCTTTAGGTTTCAACGCATTTCTCCAAACCCTCCTAGGAACCAATTCAGTCCACAGGACGTGACACCCAGACCAATGCTGATGCAACAAAGAAAGATCTTTTTTCATAGCTCGAAGAAGAACAACACCCTTAACCAGACCCAAATCATTTTCCCCAAGATGCAGAACCAAAACATCTGGACAAACCCCACCTACCAACCAAGAATTAAGGGCTGGAATCAAGTCTTTCCACAACATACCCCCCTTTCCCTTCCAAACAATATTAAATAAACGTTCATTAAATCCCAACATCGAGCCAAAATAACGCAGGCGAGCTTGAATTTGCGCTCTCTTAATGAATGAATGCCCCACGATCCAAATAGTCAAGAACTCAGCGCGAGGACCAGCCACGGAACCTGAAAAAGAAAGAAGTATCAGAGAGGCAAAACAGAAGAAGACGCAGGCACTCCCTCTTGTCTGATATAGCGCTGAAAGCAATTGGAAGTCCAGCGCCCCAAGCTCATAATGTCTTCCCTCGACCAACCCCTGTTAAAAGCCTCAGTTGCGGCCCCAATTCTAAAAGAGTGAGTGCCATATAAAGACTCATCAAGGCCAAGATGACGCAGTGCTTTACGCAGTACCATGCGCAACTGATAATTGGTCACCACAGAACCATCCAGATGTTGAAAAACGGGATGCTCAGCAACACCACCCGAAACCTCCCACCAGCATCTGGCCCACCTCAAAGGACAAGTCTCCGGGGGGAAAACCGCCTCCAACCAAAAACCTTTGCCTTTATTCCTCTGATCCGTCTTAGAATGAGACAGCCAAATATGAACTCCCCTAACCGACAACTGAACATCCCCCCACAAAATACCTTTCGAAACTTTATTTCCCAACAACTCAGACACCCGGAACGCCCCAAAAAACATCCAAACCATCAAAGTGGCAAACAGACAAGCTTCCACCCTATCAGTACACACCAAAGGCAACACTGATATGATATTGAACAGCTTCTGCCAAGACAAAGGAGACCTCAGCGCATGGACACTGCCCCGCTCCCAAGACCACCCTTCCAACATTCTCCTACCCAACTCCCCAGCCGACGGAGCACAGCCCCAGAACAACTTACCCATAAAAGAAACACCCGCTAACTTCCCAGCAATTGTGACTCTGGATAAACCTTTATCCATTAAACCCAACATGAACTGAACTACATCTTCAGACCTCTGCCCAAGAGTCTCCCTCTTACAAGCTCCTGAATACAAAAATTCCTTCCAAGCCAACTCATATGCCACCCTAGTAGAGGGGGCCAAAGAACCTAAAACCAGTTGAACAACCCTGTGTTGCCTACCGTCCACAGATGCTCCGGCATGGGAGTCGGCTCCTCGTCTGCCTCCAAAGCGAGCCCACGGAATCTCTCCCACTGCGAACGAGACAAAGCATCCGCAATGTCATTGTCCACACCAGGAATGTGCAGGGCCCTAAAGCAGATGTCAAATCTAAGGCATCCCAACACAAAGACCCTGAGCAACTTCAGAACTTGCACATCCTTCGCAGATTGTCTATTGATGACCTGCACCACAGCCAGATTATCAATCCTGAAAAGAACCTTCTTGTGAGCCAAATCCCGGCCCCACAAAGTAACTGCCACAACAACTGGAAAAAGTTCCAAAAAGGCAATGCTCCGGCCACCATTCTTCCAAGCCTCAGGCCACTGTTGAGCGCACCACCTCCCTTGCCAATACAAGCCAAAACCCTCGCTACCAGCCGCATCAGAAAAAATCTGCACATCCCAGGTCCAATCAACTTCCCTGTACAGTGGAACACCATTGAAGGAATGCAAAAAGGTGACCCACATACGCAAATCCTCCTTAACTCCCGCTGACAAACGAATCCGGTGATGTGGCAAGTAACGACCAGACAGAGCCCTGCCCAGCCGCCTACAGAAAGTCCTGCCCGCCCTGACCACCCTGCATGCAAAATTAAGGTGACCCAGCAAGACTTGAACCTCCCTCACCATGACTTTCTCTTTAGGTAACATCTATTCCACCAACTCCAACATGTTCCGTTTCTTGTCAAGGGGTAAACGAGCTTGCATGGACTGAGAGTCAATTTCAATGCCCAAAAAAGACATGGTCGCGCAAGGACCCATGGTCTTCTCCGGAGCCAATGGTACACCCAAATGAACCATAAGTTTTTGAAACGTAACCAAAGCATTCTGGCAGTCCAAAGAATCAGCAGCGCCCACAAAAAAGAAATCGTCCAGATAGTGTGTGACCAAAGTGTGACCAGATTTCTGAGTGAAGAACCATTGTAAAAACGTACTGAACGTTTCGAACTACGCACATGACATGGAGCAGCCCATTGGCAATGCTTTGTCCACGTACCACTTCCCAAGGAAATGGATACCCAGAAGCGACCAATCTTCAGGATGAACTGGAAGCAATCTGAATGCGGATTTAATATCGCATTTTGCCATTAACGCGGAAGGGCCCGCAGCAACTACCAATGACATGGCCACATCAACCGAAGAATAGGAAACAGAAGCCGCTTCCTCATCGATAAAGTCATTCACTGACCCACCCTCTGGCCATGACAAGTGTTGTATGAGCCTATCTGCCCCGGTTCTTTTTTGGGGACCACTCCAATGGGTGAAATTATTAAGTTCTCCAAAGGCCAATCATCAAACGGACCTGCCATTCTGCCTTCACACACCTCCTTACTCAACTTTTCCTGGACGACAACCTTATGCTCATCTGCTGATTTAAGATTCTTCGACCACCGCCTCACACGAGGCCCCACATAACCTAGATGAAAACCGTCTCTGAAACCAGACACCAAAAACTCTCGCAAACTCAGCTGACCCATAACCTTGTAACGCTTCGGACAAATGACTAACATTAACCGGTGTATGAGCCTTTGGGCCCAACACCTGATGAAGATTTTCCTCCCCTGTGAGCTTGCGGTGGCTGTGTTGTGGTGTGATGTCCCGAACCCTGCTGTGACCATTGTTGCCCACCTGGAGGCCGAAGCCCCCAACATCTCGACAAAGGGTGGCTCTTCTTCCCACACTGGGAACATTCATGTCGAAATTTACAGAACTCCCTATTGCATGTCCCTCGATTGAAATCCCAACAGGTCCCCACACTAGGCTGCGCTGATGTAACTGTCCCCACCCCTCCCCGGGTGGGTCGCGCCTGAAAGGGGCGATAAAGTAAAGGTAAACCGCTTGCTGTAAAGATTGTTTTACCACTCGCTGAAGCACCCATAGTGTGTTGCCAAAGGTCTGTGTCCAATTCCCCCCATTTCGCCTCAGGATCCCAAGCCATACGCGCCCTAAACTCTTCATCATATTGCGCCCATGCAAAGTCATTCCTTGTGATTTGCGCTTTACGAATCACATCCATGTACTTGAACAGTGAAACACAACGCTCAGGGAACTTCTCACAGTATACACTGGCATATATCAAAAAGGCCGCTGTCCAATTTTCGATGGTCAAAGGGACTTTAGGGCGCTTAGCTAATTCGAACTCCTCCTCTTTGGAACCCTCTTTAGCACGCACCTCCCTATGCAATAACTTTAAGAGTTCCACATACTCACCATTCCATATTTTTTCCTTAGTGCTCAACATTAAATGAGCCCCCAATGGCTTAGTGACGCCCATATAGGGCAACTTTTTAATTTTCAGCTCTTTACTATGTAAAACCTTTCCCGTTTCCACTCCGCCTGTAGAAGTCCCACTGTCAACCTTAGCAGCCACCCCCGTATCAACCCCGTCAGTACCCACACTCTGATCCTTCACATAGCGACCCTTGTATAACCTACCGTCAGACCCCTTAGAAACTACATCCTCCCCAATCCCAACAGATACCATTTTGGCCCGAGGCACCACAATCTCACCTGGACGTAACAAAGGAGGCCGACTCGGCTCCGCTCTCCATGCCACATGTGAAACGTCATCTGCCGTCCGAGGAGCCCTCACCGAGGGGCCGAGCACTCGTGGTCTGGACAACTCCGCATGACTCTGCACCACCGGTGCCTGTAATGAACTACAAGAGACATGAGAATGCCAACTTTTTCCAATGTATGTGAACGTCCACGGGCCTTACCAACCCTTAACTGTGACCGTGGCGGGGAGGCCGACTGTACTCGCCGGTACCCTCCTCCACTATTACCAACCACAAAACCTTTGTCAACGGGCAAAACCAAATTATGACCTTGAAGAAATTGAGGCACCAGAGAAGTCGTGCCGGACCTGCTCCTATGAACAGCGCTGTAATCCCTCGATGAGGCCAGTAAGGTCGCGCTTGACCTACTTACACTGCCTGTGGTGACTTCCCTCGTTGGGGCCATCGAGGTCGCACTGAACCTGCTTGTGGTAGCCACGACGGGATCCCTCGATGGTACGGGACGTGCCGCGCAAGGCTCCACCCTCCCTTCACCTTGGCGTGACTGGGCTGCATGCCGCCCTACCAAGTCCGCTGCTCCAGACCGCTCTCTATCCTGCAAAGAAAAAGGCCGGACTGATGTGCCGGGTCCCTCACTACATAAAACACCAGAAACTGAAGACAATTCACCTGACGCCCTACTAAAACCCGGACCACTCTCCTGAAAAACAACTGAGCCAACAGGGACTTTCCCTTTAAGAACAGCCCTCAACTGAGGGGGAGAGGGGGAAGGGCCGCACACCTCCTCATCCGTACTACAATCCAACAACTCTTGAAGAAATTTGGACGCCTGGCCCTGTACCTGTGAACCCTGACCCACACTCTCCTCCAAAGCACCTGAAACCCTACCCTTCCCTCCTACCTGTAAACCAGGAAAAGTCACCGCACCAGACATTGCAACCATACCCCCACGACCCCCCCCTTCTGAAAGTTAGCAGCGTCCCTCAGCCCTTCCTCCCAAGATGGAAAAATATCCAAACCCCCCCATGACCGAACCCGAACCCCCAAGGGAGGCTCACTAAACTGACCCCTTACAGAAGAAGACCCCTCCACACCCTTGTCCCCAGCCCTGGGAACAGAAGGAACCTGTGAAAATAGCAACGCCTCCTCCCCAAGGCCTGAATGCAACAAAAAAGAACCCTCGTGACCCCCCATCTGAGCCCACTCACCCTCCCCCACAGAACCACTGCCCACTGAAAACACCTCACCCCTCGCTGAAACTGGAGGAGAAAACAATAATGGGCTAAAATGACCCATGTCTGCACCAGCACCCCCAAAGTCCCTCGACAAATCAGACATCTCATGACCTGCAGGCAAAGAATCTCTATATATGCGCTTAGGCGTAAGAAAACTTTCACCCTGTAAGGCCACAGGCGCCGCAAAATCAGCCTGCCTATGACCACCCTGCTGTAAAAACCCTTCAGACATAGGATTAAATTGCCCGCTTTGCACTGGCCTAAAAACCACTGCCTCGCGCTCTAAAACGGCCTCCGCCCCTCCCCCGCCAGTGACGTCACCAACCGTCACCACGGAGGCCGAGGCAGAGCGACGCGTGCAACCGCGCTGTCTAGAGGCACGACGACCTCGCAAAACTGGAGCAGAAGCCGCCCTGTCACGCAAGGCTGCTACCGGTACTTCAACCGGCGCAGCCTGAAGGTCACCGACCATCCCAGGCCCGCCCACAGCGGGCCCCACCGCCCCCACAGACTCAGAGGGCCCCGAACCACTCCCCCGCCAAGACCTCACACCTCCTAGTTCTAGAGCGGCCCCTTACACTTACCGCCTCTTGGCGCCGACGTTTTGGGGATAAACACGCCGCCACGACCGCCGGCACCCCTGCAGAAGCCAAACGCTGGGGACATTGAGGCCCGGCCTGCTCCCGGTCACCGATGACCAAATCTAAGCGTCCCGCTTCGCTAAGCAAGCGTATCGCTTCCAACACGCGATAATCCTCGCCAGCCATCACAAACTCCAAATTACACAAACAACTAGACAAAATGCTAACAAATTGCCCTATAAAAAACTACTGACAAAAACAAGCTGCAAAACAACCGGCCACCAGGTCACCTGTGCCTAAAATGGTGGCCGGAAAAAGGAGCCCAGCCCATTTATAGGCTGGGCTCCAAAACAACCAAAACAAGCCCAAAAAGAGCCCAAAATTGGAGACTGCTCCAAAATGGCCCCCACCCAAACCTCCCAAAGAGCCCGGGGGAGGAGACCTCCCAGGGGTCGGCTGCCCTCCCCCAAGCCCCCCTTAGGACCAAAATGTAGTTACGTTAAGGCCATAATTTATGACCGATAGCAATTCTTTATAAAGCACAATAAAGGGTGCATACCAGTGCAAAAAAACATACATCAACCGCATTGGTGTATACGTTGAACAAGTTAGAAAGAAGATAGGGTGGTTTCGTAGTGAATTTCTACTTAAATTTGAAAAAATGAACAGTCAACCTTGTAGTATTCTCTTCATATCTATTATATGCATGTACTTTGGAACCTAGAATGTTAAGATGTGTTACATTTCTCAAGTTGCCAGTTGGCTGCCTGGTAGCTGATGGTTAGGATGTTTAAGAATAAACTCAGCTGGGGGCGTGGCCAAGCAACATGACCGACAGGACGTGAGCTCTACCAGCTCCGTCCCGAGGACCCGCTGAATCCTGATTTAATATCCTGCCTGGGCTGCCGGAGTCCCTGCATCCGTGGTCGGAAGCCTCGCTCACTCGCCTGGAGCCTCTGGGCCGCCGGAAAGACTCGGAGGTCGGCTAGAAGCGGAGGAGGAGGCGCCTTCGGCATACGCGGCGTCGCTCTGACCTACGCGACGCCGCGGTCTGGGCCTAGGACGTGGAGCCGTCCGCTGCGCTGCCCGCCTGGCGTGGGCGCACGATAGCCCCTGACACGAGGGGCTCCCTGGTGCACCTCTGTGCTCTGGAGTACATCCCTGGGACACTTCTGGCGCTGGCGGCCCCAAATCCCCGACGTTCCTGCTTGCCTGGGGAAGGGACCTGTTGTGACAGCCCGCATATCTGGAGACCCTGCGAGGCGCTGCGGTCTCCGTCAGTGTTCTGCCCTGGCCCCTGGCGGGCCTGGATTGTTGAGTGGTCGGCTTTCCTGGACCCCTGGCCGGATCGCGCCCCCCCATCGAGATACGCCCCCCCTGCAGGGGCTGTGGGGCGAGACGCCTGTAGAGTGAAGGTGGTGCTGGCGCCTGATACACGCTCGCCCGCCATCTTGGATGGCTTGCTCCCGGGTGGCGCTGTAGCCGCATACGAGAGGGGAGTACCTGCCTGAAGCTGGACCGGCTAGTGAGCGCCTGCCTAGAGGAGTGCCCCTGGAGCCCTTGGGCCCACACTGTGGAGGACTGGTGGCGGTGAGGCCCTGGGGAGGTGCGTAGACGGACGATTCGGCCGGCCTTCAGTGGACGCGGGGCCCTATTCACGACCGGGGTCTTGGCGAGGCCCAGAGGTCGAGGGCCTGCTATCATTGTTTTTGCAACTGCTATGGTGTCGCCTAACTGGCATTGGACATACCCTGAGTCCTGATTGACGTGTGTTTAGCAGCGGCCTCCCCGCTGCCTGGCCGTGGTTTGGACGTCCTTGTGCCCTCCTCCCCAACCCGGCGTCCCGCGGGTGGGTACCTGGGAACACGCTGATCAAATTTACCGTCCAGCTAGTAGAATGGCGGCACGCAAGGATAGATCCTCGAAGGGCTCTCAACCCAACACTATTGTTCAATATACCACCCCGCGTCTGCAGCCGCAGAGGATTACGCGCCAGACGGGATCCGAAGACGGAGGCGGAGACCCTGCGGAACCATCTAGAGCCGAACTTTTAAAAGCCATTCAGGGTTCTCACTCTGCCCTGGAGCGGCAAATAGTGACAGTCTCTATTGATGTGAATCTACTCCGCACTGACCTCCACAAAGTGGCAGATAAAGTATCGGATGCAGAGGGCAATATCACGCAACTGCAGGGTGAGGTGGCTTCATTGCAGAAGACAGTTGCGCAACTTACATCTACTACTCGAGCCTTGGAGCGGCGAGCTGAGGATGCGGAGGGGAGGGCCCGTCGAAGCAACATACGGGTCCTGGGCGTGCCGGAGAGATTGGAAGCGGGAAACCCAGAATGCTTCCTGGAAAACTGGATCCGTACCCACCTGTGCCCGTCTGGGCTGTCCAGCGTCTTCGTCGTGGAACGGGCACATAGAGCCCTTGTGCCCCCTCCGTGCCCGGGCGAGGCCCCTAGAGCCCTCATTGCGAAGATCTTAAACTATAAAGACCGCGACTGTATCTTGAGAGCTGCAAGGGAGGCGGAATCCCTCATAATTGAAAACAGCCACGTGTCAATATACCCTGACTACACTCAACAAGTGCAGGAACAGAGGAAATCCTACCTGGGAGTCAAGCAAAAACTCTGTGATATGAAACTCCAGTATATGCTGTTGTATCCAGCTAAACTCAAGGTGCTCTCTCAGGGCCGAGCGCACTTCTTCGAGACGCCGGCAGAGGTATGGGAGTGGCTTGAAATCAGGGGTGATGACCTGGCCCCTGGGTGAGCGAAGGGGCCCCCGTGAGACTTGGGGGACCAGACCACAGAGACGCCGCCGGGGGAGGGGAAGACGCCGACTGGATCCCGTGGATCTCCTGGGAGCCGCCCTACAGTGGGGGCTGATGGTGCCATTCGCATGGAGGTATCGCCCCTTGGGGAGGAGCCGGGATCGCCCGGGGGTTCCCCCTCTGGTGTGGTCTTGGTTCCGGACACTCTACAGGTAACACCGCTGGCCACGGACTCTTCGATCCCGGTGGTCCCGGAGACGGCCCTCCCTGAGCCAAGACTGGAATGATTTGTTGACTTGATGTACATGTTTGTATGTCTGTGGAGATTCACCGCTTGCGAGACCTCCTATTGATACGTTGGTAAGCTACCACAACTCCTTGCTATTACTGAGACTTTGGGATATATAGACTGTGATGGTAGACTTGAGTCCTTTTGGCATATGTGGCGGTGAGGGAGAACAGGGCCAACTTTTGCCTTGAATACCTACTTGCCTGACATACGGATGGAGATGGGTGGGCATGCCCAGGGTCTATCTTAGGGTCCTTGGACTTTTCGGGGAGATGGGAGAGAGGGTGGGTGGGGTTGACTTGAAGTGTGTGTGTGTGTGTTGTATGGATGGTATGGGGTGGCTGTGTACGTCCTGGCACTGGCAGGGGAAGAGCGGGGTGGCGTTTTTCTTTGTTGCTATCCTATCGCTCGTGGGTGAGGGGGGAATCTGTTTTTGCGACTGTTTCGGGTGTTGGGGTTGCTGGAGGGTGGGTTGGGATTTGTGCTGAAGTTATTGTTGGCATCATGTATATGTTAAATCCGAATTGTGGAGGGTTCCCTCGTGGAGCTCCTCCTTTAATTCTGACTACTGTGGGGTCCGGATGGGGGCGGGTCATATTGTACTTCTACTGTAGCCCGTGTGGGCGTGAAAGTTGGACATGGGATTTACATTTTTAACGGGGAATATGCGTGGGTTGGGTACTTGCCCTCAGAGACACAGAGTCCTCACTTTTCTTAAACGGCATGGGATTGCAGTGGCTTGTTTGCAGGAGACCCACTTAGACGATGAGGGAGAGCAGCGCCTGTCTAGGAAGTGGAGGGGCCAGATCTTCCACTCCTCCTTCTCTACATATGCTAGGGGGGTCCTCATCTGGGTGGCGCCGGGGATTCCTTGTTCTGTCCAGTATGTTGATGCGGATGTGGAGGGTAGATACCTGTTGGTGAGACTTAGGTTGGATGATAAGGAACTCCTGCTGCTTAACACCTATGCCCCCAACATCGATGATCCGGCATAATTCTCTCGTATCCAAGATCTTGTGGCCCCTAGTTTTGGATGCTCCCCTCCTTTGGTTTGGGGACTTCAATTGCATATTGCACCCCGAGTTGGACCGCCATCTGCCCCGGTCGGGCACTAAGCCCCGTATGACGGCGTGTTTGCGGGACGTGATGCACAACCTTGGGGCGCTGGACGTGTGGCGGGCCTGTCACCCCACTCAGAAGCTCTACACATGCTACACCCCGACACACGGCACCCATAGCAGATTGGACCGCGTACTCGCGGCTAACCTCACTCCATCTCTCACCTTGACGGTTACCCATATGGCCCGGTATTTATCGGACCATGCTCCTGTGACGTGCGTGGCGCAGTGGCCTGATCGAGTTACACATCCTCGCACATGGAGAATGCCCGCTGACCTCCTCCAGGACCAGGTGGGCAAGGACCATGTGGCGGCTTCACTGTCGGACTATGTGGATCTGAACTGGGGGGATGACGAGCTGCCCTATTCTGCTAAGTGGGATGCACTGAAGGCGGTTGTGCGCGGAGCTTGTATGGGCCTCACTTATGGGGTCAGGAAACAATTACTGTCAAACTTGCAGGATGCAGAGGCTGAACTTAGGCGCACCCAGTCCCGCTCTGATCCGGAGATGTTAGATCTACGGGCGGAGGAGGACGCCCTGGTGTCAATCCACGACATCCTCTCCCGGATTTACTCTGGGCCAGTACCGGCAGCGTCTCCACCGTGAGGGCGATAAATCTGGCCGCCTGCTGGCTTGGATACTTTGGCGTGAGTTTGCACAGGAAAGGATAGTTGCATTGCGCGACCCGTCTGGTGTTATGGTTCACGCTGAATCTGATATCCTCGAGGTCCTCCGCAGCTATCTCCAGACGGTATATGCGGTAGACCCGTTGGGTGCGGAGGATACCTATCGTTCGTATCTTGAGGACCTGGACCTCCAGACCTTGCCGGAAGCGGCGGCAAAGGAACTAGATGCAAAACTGACACTGGGTGAGGTTACGGCGGCAAGAGCCGCCCACCCCCGTGCCAAGGCCCCTGGTGGAGACAGTTACCCAGCAGAGTTCTACCATTCCTTCGGACATGTCCTGGCTCCCCTTTCGTTGCAGGTCTATGGTGAAGCTCTGCAAAAGGGCGCTCTTCCGCCCACTATGAATCAGGGAGAAGTGTGCATGATTTTGAAGCCGGGAGGGGATAGTGCTGCCCCCCGGGGTGTACCGCCCTATTACCTTGATTAATACAGACGCGAAAATCCTCACCAAGTTATTGGCCACCCGCCTTGCCCCACATATGACCCCACTGATACACTCCGACCAGTGCGGATTTATCCCGGGTCGTAATACGGCGATGAATTTGCGCCGCCTGAACTATATCCTGCACGAGGTAAGGGGACGAGAGGGCCCTCATGTATTGGTGTCGATCGATTTAGCTAAGGCTTTTGACACAGTGCACTGGGGATACTTGATGCAGGTGCTCCAGCGGACTGGGTTTGGCCCTGTATTTCGTGCCTGGATCCGAGTGCTTTACAGCGCGCCTCGGGCCAGGGTGCGGTTGGGATCGGCCCGTTCGGAGGAATGGCTACTGGGGAGGGGTACCCGGCAGGGCTGTCCCCTCTCCCCGCTCCTTTTCGCGCTTGCGATTGAGCCCCTTGCCGTCTCTGCCCGCGCTGAATTACTGCGCTGGGGGATAACCGTGGGTGACGCTTCTAATGTGATATCCCTGTACGCAGACGATGCACTCTTTTATCTTACCTCCCCCTCTGAGGCCCTCCCCGACTTGATGCGGATCCTGGATCGCTTTGGGCGGCCTCTTGGTTGCGGATTAATCTAAAAAAATCCCTGGTCTTCCCGCTGACGGGCTGCGTCCCAGACCCCGGCATGGATAGGCCTTACATGGGCTTCCGTTGTGAGCATGAGGTGTTCCGTTATCTTGGTATACAGGTGGCCACATCCGATGAGGACCTGCTGCTTCAAAACGTTGACAGGGTGCTCGTAGCCCTCCGTAAATCTGTCACCTTCTGGAACACGCTTCCTCTCTCTCTCATGGGACGACTGGCGGTTGCCAAGATGGTGATGCTTCCTAGGATTCTGTATGTTCTACAGAACACCCTATGTCCTTTGCCTCCCCGAGTGTTTCGCACTTTGGACTCGCTCCTCACCTCCCTGCTCTGGGCGGGTGGACGCAGCAGAGTGGCTCTACGCACAGTAGTGCGCTGATGGGAGGAGGGAGGCCTTGAGGCCCCGAGATTCGAACTATATTACTTCGCGGCGCAACTCCTACCAGCGGCGAGGTGGTTTGCAGAGGAGAGCAACTGGGAGTTGCAATTGTTGGCTGGTACGGTCACCGAGAGGGTCCTACACGAGGCCTTGATGCAGGGCCGCGGCGCGGATGACACCCTTCCGTATGTGGTGCGCCACACGGCCGCCGTTTGGCAGCGGTTTGTTGAAAGAGTGTTGAGGCGAGCGCCGTTTCATAGAGACCTTCCGATATGGATCTTGACCCCGGTACTCCGGTTGGAAGAGACTATGTCCTACCGGTGGTGGCGCTCTGGTGGATGTGAGACGCTAGCGGATCTCTACCCAGACGACTCCTTCTTATCCTTTGAGCATGCCAGGGAGTCATTCGAATTGGGAAGGGGGCAATACCTCTACTATCGGAGCCTTCAAGACGTGGCCAAGGCAACATGGCCCAGTATCCGGAGGCCCCTCCGCTCACGCACACTCTTGACATCATATTGTCTTGTGGACGTGGCAGACGTTTGATTTCCCTTCTCTATTCGGCCATGCGCCGAGACTCGACCCCCCGTCGGTGCCGGCGTGGGCGGCTTGGGAGACAGACCTGGGGGTGGCAATAGAGCCAGGCCAGCGGAAGCGGATCGGGCTCTTGACCCACAAGGTCTCCTGTAATGCGCGCTTTAAACTCATACATTTTAACTTTACCCACCACACCTATATGACTCCAGTCTCCTTGCATCGCATCTCGGCGGATAGACGTCATAATTGCCCGAGATGTGGCGCGCAGAGGGCGGGCTTTCTGCATTTGGCATGGGTCTGCCCTCCGGTTCAGGACTTTTGGAGGGAGGTAGTGCCCCGCATTGCTCGGGCCACGCATATCAAGCTCCTTTTGGACCCGCTCCATTGTCTCCTGGCGCTGGTACCCAAGCCCAGGAAGAAGAAGTTGTCTTATAAATTCCTGCAACTCTTGTTGGTCCTGGCAAGGAGGCGCGTAGCCATCACTTGGATGGGGCAGAGGGCACCCGAACTTTCCCCTTTGGCTGAGAGATGCGAGAGAGTGGGCCCTGGCTGAGGAGACGCACATGCAGCGCACTCGCAGAGATGAGAAAATGCAGGATGATCTGCTTGCCTGGAGGGTGTTATGCATGGAGGGGCTAGCAGAAGATGAGTGGGACGCCACCAGCGCTGAATTGCTTACTCCCACTGATCCAGAGTCTGATTGTGCTGAGGGGGGCCCCGGAATAGGGAGTCTAGATTTGGTGTAGGAGCCCATTGTACCCACGCCGGGTTTCCTTAAATTCTCTGTTCGTATATTAGCTGCGATCCCCATAGGTCCAGATTGCTTTATAATGTCCGTGCTTTAGCTGGGCCCCACATTTATGTCTCACTTTCCTGACATTGTACTGTTGATGCCTTTTTGTTGTTCTTTTCTTTGTTTTTTGGGGGGTTCTGATTGTCGTTATAATGCTATACGCGATAACCATAGAAATGTGAAAATTGGCAAATGTACTGATAATTTTGGATCCTGACGGCGCGAATGCTTCTTTTCCATCCTCATTACCTGCTTGACTCTACGCCGCCCAGCCTCCGGGATGTGGGCCCTATTTGGCTGTGTGATTTCCTAGTAACAGCATGTTGTTATTTTGTTTGCATGCGCGATCTGGATATCAATGTATTCTGTGCCTACTTTATATTTTCGCAATAAAAAACATAATTAAAAACAAAAAAGAATAAACTCAGCTTTATCTTCTGATAGAGCGCGCGAGGTCACCCAACCAATAATTTCGCCGTTTTCCGGCTTCGGGCCCATATACTTTCAATTCACAATATTCATTGACCGGGTGACTTCACGGGCTGCTACCAATTTGTGTGAATTCCCTACTGTTATTTCTCAGCGTACCCGACATACCATCCACCGACACGGGTACCTATGACCACAACGGATCAGGGAGCTAGCTGTAAAAGGAAAGGCAGCAAAATACAAACTCAAAATGACATTCAATACTGTTGTAAATGACCACGGACAACTGGAAGTTTTAAAATCTTTATCTAAAGTTCGTTTTCTTCTAGCATGAGATTTACAAGAATAAGGCAATCAATAATCAAGATAACGAAAAGTACATAACTATAGAGAAATAAAATCAGGGTAATCATGGAAATGCTAATATGAGATGCAACAGGAAACGCTATGCATTCAGGGTAAAAGTTCTTTAGACAGTTTAAGTAAGGCCGTTCTAGACCATATCAGGAAATGACAAACTGCAATGCAAAATATGATTTCTAAAAGGTAGGGTAACATGGGAACACGTTATGAATTTATGCAATTTACTTTACGTTTGAATAATTGCGGCAAAGCATGGAAAAATCAACATATGCAAAGGTATGTCTTTATTAAAGCAAAAGACAGAAAAATAGAAAGGTGCAAGTTTAAAGAGTTTAGAGCAATATTTACCTAGACTGGTGTGGAAACCAACCCCTGGCCACGGGTCAGTTAAGGACAGGAAACCCTCAAGGAAGGATACCCCTCAGTGGACAGCAGGTGCAGAATGGACACCCAGGACAGGACAGGAAACCCTCGGATTAGGAATCAGGACAGGACCTCAGGACAGGACAGGAAACCCTCAGGACAGGACCAGCACCCGCAGTTCGGAAACAACGCCTGTGCTCCACCCTCTCTGCGGCTATCGATCAAGACCCCGATTGGGTCAGCGAACTCCCAGCAAAGTGCTTCGCCAGCACTTTAAGGTTCAGTAGAACCTTAGTCTATGGTAAATTTCGGACAGAGTGCTCCGCAGCTCTCTGTATCTTCAGTCACCTATTGAGTGCGATGGGTCAGTGACAGGTCAGCTAAACCAGACAAGTCGGACAATTTCCCTAGGTGAACCCAGGGTAGATATACAGTTTGGGGACGGTGTACCACCCCCCAATGTTGCAAAGTGTCAGAATCCCTCAATTTGGATTGGTCCTAAGATAGGATTTGGGTAACACACCAATCAGAACACACTATTTGGAGGCCTTATTTACATCTCAGGGCACCGCCTAGCAAGATTGGGGTTCCCATGAGAAAATTGCGCAGAATACAGGGAAAGAATACATTTTAGCAACATAATAGAACAATATCGTGATGCTGCGGGGCGAAGGTGCTGCTTCCCAGGGTGGCTTCTGGTATCAACCTTCTTTGGCAGCAATTCAATGCCAAGATGGCTTCTGGCGAGTCTGCGCACAAGTACCCTCCAAGATGGCTTTCGGCTCAGTCAGACCCCCATTCCCCGCGGTACATGAAAAGTAAGCAAGAACAAATTAATACATAGAAATAACATTATGAAAACACATCACAGGGTTTGTACTTTCAACTTATCACTAAGAAATATACTTATGCAGTCTAAATGTTAGCTACATATATACGAGCACAAGAGCAGTGGCACGAGCAGTACCACGTTACTGGCAAAGCTATGCATTACGCATGCGCAACTATTTCCCTCCAAACCTGCAAACACATCAGGACACGTGAGTGTGACTGACGCATGCGCAGACACTTACTTCAAAGCAGCGGCCATTTTTATTGACTCAAATAAATCGTTTTAGTAAAACACATAGGCAAGCTTCGTGGACCTCGTTTTAAACATAAAATAAACGTTAGTAAGACGTACAACTTATTACGTTATTACACATGAACGAGGTTCATGACAAAAGCAAGTCGCAAATGCGAAGCTTTGCTTCATCAATCCCCTCTTTGATGATATTTACTATCATCACAAAAATAAATGGAACCAGATGCCAACTTCTCACACTTTATACAGCTCTATCTCTTCCAACAATCTGTTCAACTTTTCTTTCTCATTTTTGGTAGGGTGAGAATTCTTCACCCTTTTGTATATCTGATTATTCATCTCCTCCAACTCAAGCTCATCCACACTTCTTTTCACCCCTCTCGCATTCACTTGATGCTTTCTGGTGTGCTTACGGCATTTGCAACAGACAAATATGAAGAATAGGATGAGACCTATAATTCCAATTGGCATCAGTACCTTGAACAATAAGCTTTTACCTACGCTAGCAAGCCAATGACCTACATTTGAGAGACCATCTACCAGTCTCTTCCAGGCACTGTCAACCTCGAGTGGTTTGAGTTCCCTTTCCAAATTAGTAATGTTTTTCACGTATCTTTTGAGCTGTACACTTTTGTCCGGAATATAAGTGCAACAATGTTGCGCCTTCAACATCCGGCAGACTCCGCCCTCTTTCGCTAATAAGGTGTCAAGAGCAAGTCTGTTCTGTAAAACCATTGATCTGATCGCAACCATTTCGGTATTGACCAGCAGAAATCCATGAGCTGTGTCAGTAGACAACACATCCACTATGGTGGACAATTTGCAAATTCTGTGAGTGTTCAGAACCACTCCCACTCCAGGTATCAGTGCACTGAAAATACTACCCATTATTTCACCTACACTTTCTCTTTTACTACGCACTAAGCCATTAGTATTTTCACTGCTTCCAGCAACTCCATTCACATGGTATATTTTCGGGAAGACAATGCCAATATAGCAACTTCCATACCAGTGATCCGGCAATTTGAAATAAGCCTTGTCCCCACAAATATAATAAATTCCAGGAAACACAGGCTCTGACCCATTTTTGAAACCCCAACCTCCAATTACCTTGTAATTGTGTTCGCATTCACTGGAACCAATGAAAATGTTATTATAATAGCTAGTCTTCTCGCGGTGAAGACATAGCTTGCCTTTCTTTTCAAAATCCAGCAACAGAGCAGGACCCGCCCCACCAGTTGAGGTGCCTTCCATGTTTTCCGCCCATCTTGGCCTTTTCTGTCTTTCGTCATCTGCCTTTCTTTGTATCTTAATTCTCCTTTTCTCTGCCATGTTCAGGAACATCTTTTCCTGTTCACGCAAAGAACAAGTCAAGTTATCTCTGTGTGCGTCACCTATGTCGATATTACCTATAGTCAGAAAGTATTCGCCCATATAGCGAGTAACGTCACTTTTGGTATGTACAGGATTCAAGTTCCCATGTATAGGAAGTTCAGAAAAGATCACGTCATTGTTAGAGTAATAGTACTGTAACGGTCCTCTTTTGTAAAATAAACTAGCTAAAATGCTACAGGAGATTCCATATGTCAGCGGCAAGTGATGGTATGTCACGCCTTCAGCTACAGAGGTAGGTAGCTTCATGCAGACATAGCAATCTTCAATTTCCATAGTCTCTACATAGTGTATTAACAAGTTTGCGAAAACATTTAAGTGGGTCCTGTTCTTAACTCCATGATAATGTAGTCCTCCCTCATCTGGTGCTTCTAAGTCTTGTTTTGTCTGTCTCAGTGCTCTCTCATGTCTTGCTACACTCTGTGTTGTCAGCTCCTCACTGTCAGTATTTACAATTTCAGTAGGGACAATATTAGTATTTTTTCTCACTGCAAAGGGAATAAACACTGTTAGTCCTATCCAAACTAATATCAGGACAACTATACTACATACACATACCTTGCAGCAAGTTTTGCAACAGCTGCGACTAGGTCTACCACTCACGCTTGAATCAGACATTTTTGGCTCAGAAGAAGTTTCTCGACCCCTCTTTGTGACTTTACACGAGTAGCTTACTTTGTGCAAATTCACGGTGGCTCGTCTTCTTCTTCGGCAGAGTACTCAGGGACGGGTTCTCCGTCGCTCTCGTCAGTTAGATCAAGATCTTCAAATTCTTCCAACACAAGTGTCCATTCAGGTGACTTGTACTTTTTGTTTTGTCTCTTTATTCGATCACTCCTTCTTTTGGAGGTACCTTCTTGTTGCTTAGCTATACGAGCACTTCTCCTTTCTTCTGCACGTTTTTCTTCTACCGTTTTTATCCTTAGCCTCAATTTCTTGACAAATCCAGGCTCAATGTGCTTTCTTTTCTTAAGTCTTTTAGTTGGCACTTGGACTTCATTTTCTTCTCTTGCCCTCTTGTTTTCATTAGTTGGTGGCAATTCTGCTTCAGTTTCTCCCTCTTCTATCTGACTGTTTCCAGGGCTAGCATCTATTTCTTCTGCTTGGTTACTAATCTGGCCTTGTTCAGGACAGGTTTTGGTTTGTTTTTCAAATGTCTCTGTTTCTGTTTCCTGAACACGTTCTTCTAATCCTATCTGATCCTGTTCAAGCACTTCGATCTCTGGACTTTCTTCTACTCAAACTATTACGCTATGTCTAGTCTGTCCCTTCCCGACATCAGGAGTCAGTGGAGGAGTATCAATCACTTGCTCTGTATCCTTCACTTGTTCTGTATCAATCACTTGCTCTGTATCATTCACTTGTTCTGTCCCTGTCTGACCTTCTCCTTCCTCAGTTTTGTTGTGAATCTCAAGATTCTGAGGTTCTTCGCCTGTGCCTTGCTTTTCCTCTCTAGTCCACTCTCTACCTTCACAAAGTCGTTCTCTTGTTCGAATGGGGTCTTCAGTGAGATCAATCAATGGTATCCACTCCTCTGGCCATATGCTCGGCAGCTCGTCTTCAGCTACTTCTGGTTCAGCTTCTTGGACCCCTTCAGCAGGCTGGGCTCTTGGTAGTTCGTTATCAACTATTCCTGGGCCAACGTCTGCTGATTCTGCAGCTCGACTGGTACTGGGCTGTACGTCGTCAGCTACTTCTGGTCTGGCTCCTGCAGAGTCCTCTGCTGGACGCCCTTCTTCTTCAGGCTCTTCGTCTGGTAATACCTTCTGGGTGTGGCTGGCGTGTATCCAATGTGGAACCCCTGCACACTTTACTGCTGTGGTAGTTACCAGGATCACCTGCCGCTTCTCTCCCCACCTTGGCTCCAGGCAGCTCTTCCGAGTATGCTTCTTTATCTTGACCCAGTCCCCCGGGACCAGCTTGTGGAGAGGAGTCGTTGGATTGAGGATGGCGTCTTCTCCGATCTGGCGAGAGATAGAACGCACTTGGTCACCCAATCTCTTGCAGTATTCAAGCACCAAATCATCAGTAATACTCAACAGTTTGCTTCCTGGCACCCATGCTTGTCTCATCACTCTTCCCATAATTATTTCATGGGGACTTAGGCCTGTCTTGCGGTCAGGAACACTTCGGAGTCCCATCAGGACCAAGGGCAGGGCCTTCACCCAGGTCATGCCAGATGCATCGCACAGTTTTGCTAGTCTGTTTTTGATAGTCCCGTTTACTTGTTCCACTATTCCAGAAGCCTCTGGACGATATGCACAGTGTAACTTTTGTGATATTCCAAAGGCCTTACAGAGTTCGTCGATCACATCATTCTGAAAATGTCGGCCTCTATCTGATTCAATAGTGACTGGAACCCCGAACCTAGGTATCAGTTCTTTTAGTAAACACTTAGCTACTGTTATTGCGTCATTTTGGGGAGTAGGGAAAGCTTCCACCCACTTCGAAAATAAACAGACCATGACAAGGACATATCGCTTCCCTTCACAACGGGGCATGGTGATGAAATCAACCAGTATTCTCACAAAGGGACCCCTTGACCTCCCAATTTTCCCCAGTTCCACCGCAGTTTTCTTGCCTGCGTTCATCCTTTGACATGGCAGGCACCTCTGGCAGAGGGACTCTGCTACTTTCCTGAACTTTTTACTGTACCAAGTCTGTTGGAACACTAGAATCATGGCGTCCCTACCAATGTGTAATCCTTCATGTATCAATCTCGCCATTGTGCTAAGTAAGTGTCTAGGTAACACAGGCATACCAGTTGGGCCCAAGATGACACCATCCACACGTCTTGGTCTACACCCATCCTCCTTCCACTTCTCTCTCTCTTGCCAAGGTGCCGCCTGCTGCCACTCTTTCACTTTATCCCATGTAGGCACTTCTTCAAACACTTGAAGTTGGCAGCTGGTTCCTGGCCCCCCTCGTTTTGGATTTATGATATACCGATCTCTGGCGCACCATTGGGCCACTCGATCAGCAAAATCATTTCCCAGTGATACAGTGTCCGTGCCCTTCTTATGAGCAACACACTTTACCACTGCCAGTTCCTTTGGTAACTGGATTGCCTCTAAAAGGTCTTGAACAACTTTTCCATTTCGAATAGGGGTACCTGATGAAGTCAGGAACTCCCTCTGTAGCCATAACTGGCCAAAGTCATGCACAACCCCATAACAGTACTGACTGTCAGTATACACTGTTATGCGTAGGTTTTTCCCAATTTTGCAAGCTTTTATCATAGCGATCAATTCGGCTACTTGTGCAGACTTTACGTCAAATAGATAACCTGCTTCTTCAATTTTGGTTAAGGAGACTACCGCATAGGCAGCACTCAGGCCTCCTTGTTCATGTCTTAGACATGACCCATCTACAAATAATTCCTTGTCATGCACAGGCAATGGTGTTTCTTTAATGTCTGGGCGTGGTTTGGTGTTGAATTCTGTTAAATCAATGCAATCATGCTCATCATCCACCCCACCTTCCATATCCATTGGGTCGGGGAGCAAGGTGGCGGGGTTCAGAATACTGCACCTAACAATGTTTACATTTGCAGCACCCACAAGAATCCTCTCGTATTTAGTCAGCTGACTAGGGGTGAGATACTGAGTCTTCGTCCTGGTCAGTAAAATTACCACTCCATGTGGAACATACACAGTTACAGAATGTCCCATGACAATGGACTCACTCTGCTCTAAACTTGCACAGGTAGCAGCTACTGCTTTCAGACAACCTGGTAATCCAGCAGCCACTGGATCCAGGGTGGCAGAGAAATATGCCACAGGCCTTCTGGTTGTGCCATGTTCTTGTGTCAGGACTGACAACGCGCAATTATCGCGAGTGTCACAGAATAGGGCAAATTCCTTGGAATAGTCTGGCATTCCCAATGCAGGTGCTGTACACAGACAATCTCGTAGTTTGGTGAAGGCTGTTAAGCTTTCATCATCCCATTCTACAATATCTGGTGTTCCTCTCTTGGTCATTTTTATCAAGGGCCTAGCTAGGACTGCAAATCCCAGAATCCACTGCCTGCAGTATCCTATCACTCCCAGGAACATTCTGATCTCTTTCTGAGTACGGGGTAACTGCATCTTTTGAATTATTCTCACTCTTTCTGATGTCACTTTCCTGACACCTTTCTCTATCTGGTGCCCCAGATATTTCACTGATTTTGCACAGAACTGTAATTTGTCAGGGGCCACTTTATGTCCCTTTTCACTCAGGTTATTCAGTAGGGCAATGGTGTCAATCACACAATCCCTATGACTTTTAGACGCCACCAAGAGGTCGTCTATGTATTGCACTAGGACAGAGTTCCCAGGTAAGACCAGAGTTTCCAAACATTTTTTCAAGATCCGATTAAAGATAGAGGGGCTCTCTGTGTACCCTTGAGGGACCCGGTTCCAGACATACACGTGACCATTGAAGGCAAATGAGAAAAGAAATTTGCTATCTGGATGCAAGGGAATGGAAAAGAATGCATGACATAGGTCTATCACAGTGAACCACTCAGCATCCCAGGGAATCTGATACAGAATCACTGCTGGGTTCGGGACAATAGGGCAGCAGGGGACTACTATCTTGTTGACTTTTCGTAGGTCCTGCACTACTCTGTACTTGCCACTAGGCTTCTTGATGCCCATAATCGGGGAGTTGCATGGGCTACTCATTACTTCCTGTATGATGTTTCCTTCTAGCAATTTCTGTATTTCCAGAGTAACACCTGCTCTCACTTCCGCATTCATCCTGTAGGGTTTAGTATTGGGGTATACTGCATTGTCCTTGATGGCTATCTGTATGGGGTCCACGTTTTTCATTAACCCTACATCTTTCCCAGTAAAGTCCCATACCTCTGGCTTCACTGCTTCTTGGAGTTCTTTGGGCAAATCCTCCATGGTCATTCGTTTAATTTCTGAGTCAGGTCTAATTAACATTAATTTATAAATGCCGTCTTCATCTGGGGTCTGAATTTCAACACCCTTTGGTGTGCAAAAGATGGTACAGTTCATTTTGCACAGCAAATCACGTCCCAGTAAGTTCACTGGACTGGTGTCACAAACGACAAATCTATGCATTTCCTTAAAGTTTCCAATTGAGATCTCCATGGGCTTGGTAACAGGAGTACTAATCAATTGATTAGATACACCCACTACTTGGATGGCTTCTCCCGAGAGGGGTAGGTTTGGAACGTCCACTGTTCTCACAGTAGAACGGGTAGCGCCAGTGTCCAACAGAAAAGTGACATCATTTCCGTCAACCTTTCCTTCAATGTATGGTCCGGACTGGTCTACTGGCAAGGAGGCGCCAAGTACGCACTCCTCGTCCTCCCCTCTCAGGCCCCGTCAGTACTGGTCATCACAAAGGAAGGTATCGTTTAACAAATACTGCGAAGTTGCTGCATTTCTGTTCTCATTGCTTTCCCAGACTTCTATCTCATCACCCTCTGTGCCTTTTCCCTTATGTACTTGCTTTGGAGCTCGGGGCACCTGAACCGTTTTTACCTGTGGTTGAGTCTTTCTTGGTCTTTCTTTCTGCGTCTGTGGAGTTAAATCAGGTGTTTTGGGGTTATCGTCAGGCAAATAAGGACACTCGTTACGCCAGTGTCCAATTTCTCCGCACTGGTGACAGGGAAATTTCTTCATAGCCTCTTCCCTGCTCATTTTGGGCCGGGGCTTACCTCCCCCCCTACCCCCAGGACCTTGGGTCTGAGTGTTTTTGACCATATTACTCAACTGTTTTTCCTGCTGTTCTGCGAGCTTCACTTGAGCCCACATGACCTTTTCCTTGAGAGCCTTTTTCTTTTCTGCCATCTCGTCCTCGCAGTACTTTGCGTACCGCAGGACCTCGTCTATCTTTTTGGAGTGCCAACAAATTTTGTTATCTTTTATCCACTGACAAATTTCAGGCCTTAAACCGTTTACAAACCTGTAAATGAAATGCGTCATATCCTTCATCTCGATGTTATCTATACCACTGTATGTTTTAAACACCTGCAACAGCCTTTCATAATAGGAGTGCACTGTCTCGTCTCTCTCCTGCGTGGTCCTATCTATCCTGGTCCAATCAGTTTCCTTTGCGGGCACCTTATTTTTCAAATGCAGCATTACTTGTTCGTATTTTTTCATCACTTCAATCGACGGCTCCCCTGTGTTAGAGTCCCTCGGGTACTCCTCACTAGGCCAGCCTATGGCTATTTTACACTCGGTCCATAGATCTACCGGGACCACAATATCGAAAAATCCATCCAGGTCTTTCCACAGGCATTTTTGCACCTTTACGAACCTTTCCACTTGCCGGTACCAGTCAACTGGCTTTTCGCGCAATTTCGGGAAATCGTTAGTAAAGCACAATATCCTGTCTGGACCATGGAACGTGCACATACCTCCCACCTGGTACTTCACGCATGGGGCATAACGTTTCGGGCTTATCTACTTCTCTCAAAGGGAACTCAGGGGTCGCTTGTCTGGATCGAGCCTCATCTTTCTTTCGTGCCCACCTGCTTTTCCATTTTTCCACGTCTCCCCATTTTTGCAAAACTGCAAGCAACTCTTTAATCTGCACCTTTTTCCCTGACACATTCAAGTTCTCTATATCCTTGTCTGAGAATTCAGCTCTGTAAGGCTTTTGTAAGGGCTTGGATCTTGAAATATCTACCCCCATACTAGCTGCAGTGTCTGTCAGTTTTTCGTGGAGCACCCTGGTACTTCTGGTAAGGCTTTTACACATAAACAGCAACTCTTCTTCAGAGTAGGTATTTAATCTGTCTAATCCCACATTTCCTGCCATTAATTCCTCTATTTCTACCCTCAGTTTGTAGAGGTCTAAAGGTTTCGTTTGCGGAGTCTGTTTTTCTAATTCACGACTCCAATTTTCAATTTCTTCCGGGGTTACCAAAGAAACACTCCTAGTACCCGACGTTGATTCTAATTTAATTTCTTTCGCATTAAAAGGATTATGCCTCTTCTGCACTCCCTTCCCGGTCTGTTTATTTGGCAGGTCCAAGAACACAACTTCGGACTCGCACTCACTGGACTGATCGTCTATCAGTAGGGGCTCTTGCCTCGGCGGAGCCATGATTGGGTTCATAACTGGAGGGTTTGGACTTCCTTGATTATTTCCATACAACGGAACCACTGGTCCGATTGTTACCGGAATAGTCAAAGCCTCAGGACTGGCATTTAACTTGTGGTAAATAAATAATTAAATACCGGTACTATTTTTCAGGATACTATAATAACAGATAGCTCAATAAATAAGAGTCAAGATTCGAGGTAGCTGGAGTTTGCAGGTTTTAATACAGCATAAAGGACAGGAACAGGACAACCTGCACGGCAATAGGATGGCAGCTGCCGGGGGCTAACTTTTAATAACAGTGCACAAGCATATATACTTAAACAAAATACATGGTATTCAATACAGTAGGCGTAGCAGTGGGCGGGGTTCGTAACAGTCGCGAAAGATAAGGCATAAAGTAGGTGTAACAAGAGGCGTGAACATAGACATGTGATGCAAACGTAACAGAATATGTCATAAATGGGGCGGAAACATGGAGGGGGCTACCTAAGGAGCCGGGACCTCTAACCTAGTGGTGCGCACAAGCTGGCAATGACGTGTTACTAGGAGGAACTGGGGGCTATAACTTCTGCGCTAGAAGAAGAGACTAAAGTCTGGAGAGTCAGAGCGACATGTACCTAAACACTATCTAGTATCTGATGTTTAGAGAACATATTGATAGAATCCAAAAGTTATCAGGGTAAAGGCTAACAGACCCTAAGACTGGTGCATGCATTATTCTACATGTAGTGCGTGTTGAGGAATATTAAATGACCATTAATACAGTATTTCTCTTACATGGAGACATAAAAGCTAGACCATGACGGAAACTATTGATGCGATTCAGTAGCTTAGGAATGCAGAGAAGGAGAGCTGGACTGATAACTAGAATCATAACATACTCTTGGCAGACTGGCAGCCAGAGCCAGGCCGAGCCGGGCACTGTGAGGCATGAAGTAAGTGAAGGGTCAGGGATACAGGTGGGGGCTGTATCGCTCCTCGGAGAGGGTTCAGGAGACAGGAGCTGAATCTGAGTCCGGGCCCTTTTGAGGCCTAGAAACGGGGACTTTACAATGAAATAACGTGCACACTGAGAAGCGTGGCAACGTAACTTTACATAGGCCTAATACTCGTAGCTTTCACGAGAACTGGAAACTGGCATACTAGAGATGGACACAACTGTAATTGCGTCTTTAATCGGTCATAAGGGAATACATATTGCATATTAATCATGCACATATAGCATAAGATGGGGAACACGTAGGGACACAGAACACGGCAAAATTTACTTTTCCACATTCCCTCCTTGTCACTACGTTTCCATCAGGAAACATCTATATTCATGATACCATCTATCATTTCATACAGTATCATTTGCTCGTCTCGAATTGTCTTGGAACGGGATTTAGGACTAGGACTTGGAATACAGGATGTAGCACAAATGCCGCAAATCGCAGGGCCACATTGTATACAGAGGCAGCAACTGAATATGATCGCTACTGCAATACCTAGAAATGACAATACTTTCCATCCCCAGGCAGAAATTATACTCCAAAACCAACCGGACCATGTCCAGGTGCCTGGATTCTGGTGTAACTGATGGACAATTTTATGAAGTCTGGTTATAGCTGAATAAACAGACGGCGCGTTATTAGGAATGAAAATGCAGCAACTAGATCCGATGACTCTACATGCTCCTCCTCTATCGGCCAGTATGACGTCAAGAACGAGGCGATTTTGGAGCACGACAAATCTCATAGCAGATTGCTCTTCGGTTAAGTTACCTAGGGCAGAGGCAGTCTCATTCACTACTGCTTCAAGGGTTCTGGTTAATCTACGTATTAATTTACTATTCTGGATAGGGCCTATAAAGAAAAAGAAACCTCTATTGAAGTCTGTATACTGTTCTAGAGCAGTTTCAGTTTGATCGACAATTGGGGACTCGATCTCCCTTCTATGTCTAATGTGTACTAGATGTGTGTTTCTATGATAATCGGATGGGGCTAGAAAAACTGGTGGCAGTAGGAAAGCAATGTAACATGTTCCCTCCCAATCGAGGGGCAGACGAACATATGCGGTCTGACCACAAACAAAATAAGAATGACGTGAGGCTTTGAAAACAGATTTCCCACTGTCACTATACTTGACAATAGTAGTACAATCACTATGTCCTACATATACGGAACCATTATTTCTGCCACATAATTCGCCTTTGACTGGTAGTACTGAAATAGCAGGTAAATCTGGAGTAGTATCAGACTGAACATTCAGAACCATAAAATTCGAGGAATAATTTCCTAAATTATAAACTTCATTTTCTAGATCTAACCCTGTTCTGTGGGGAAGACCTTGCTTGTCTGGAAAACATGTACTATTCAGAAGGGTCATATCAGTTGAGGATGACGTTAACGTGGACCATGCTCCACACGAACCATTATGTGAAAACGGATAAGGAAACAGTGGCAGAACTCCCTTCGGTGTCTGGAAAGAGGGGAGTCGACCACACACCCAACAATTAGTGGCATTGCTGGTCTGGTGTGAATAGTGTAGCATTCTGATGAACGTGTTATTTCTCATAGCAAGACGATAGGATAGCTCGTGAGGAGGCAGATCACTAAAGGTGTGCTCTACTGTAGCATTAGAAAACATATTTACATGAGAAATTGGAAAACATAAATGAAATGCATAACTTGTGCAGGTAACCATCAAACTCAGAAACAATATAAAACTTAGAAAAACGATACATCGGATTGAGTTTTGACTAACTCTCTCACTATGGGGGTCTATCTCATACATGTCAGATACCTGTCTAACCGTTTCACCCGAGGGGGACTTAGACAATTAAACTGGCTGACTTATTTTACTAGACCGGAGTTTCTGTTTATACTCCTGCTGCGGAGTTTTCTCTAACAGGGAGGGCTTTGAGTCAAAGTCAATAGCGGGACAGTCCTTGAGAATAGGGCAATTTTTAGACTCGGAAGTGTCCGTAGAAGTATCACTGAACGTTTTACTTCTTAGTCCATGAAATTTCTTGACGTGAGACAGGTGCACCCAGCCTTTTCTGCCTTCCAACTTCACGGCCGTGCGGGTGGTCAGAAGGACTAACTTCGGCTCCTTCCAGGGAGGCTCCAGCGGACTTGAACGATCAAAATTCCTGATTAAGACCAGGGTGCCGGGAAGGACCTCGTGTGGCTTGACTTCAGTATTGTCGGGAAATGCAGCGGCAACCTGTGAACGACAAGAGTGTAGGGCAGACATCAAGGAAGCTAGGTAATCTGTCAGCATATTACTAGAAACATCTGTAATACTTCGGGGTCTAGGTGTACCCCACATGTTCGGGGGGCGGCCGAATACGACCTCATAAGGGGACAGACCTGATCTGGAGTGTGCGACCATGCGCATATAAAACAAAGCAACTGGCAGGGCAACTAACCAGTCTACACCTTTTTCTTGACAGATCTTGGCAATACGGGTTTTCAAAGTTTGATTATGTCTCTCTACGAGACCGGCTGCTTCAGGATGGCGTACACAATGGAACTTCCACTGGTACCCTAACAAAAGGGAAACATGCTTCATGAGCTCAGATGAGAATGGCTGGCCGTTGTCTGAATACACGACCCTAGGGAGTCCATAGCGGGGGAAGAATTCACGAACCAACTGCTTGGCAGTGGTCGCGGCTGTATAATCTGGGACTGGATATGCTTCTGTCCACCTGGACAAAGCGCATACAACTACAAGGACATACTTGAAACCTCGACATCGCTCCATCTGAATATAATCCATCTGGAGGACTTCAAAAGGGTGGTCAGGGGGCTGGAATCCACCTTGTTCCACCGGGACACTTTTACCTGGATTGAACTGGCAACATATCATACAGGTACGGACTTTCTGCTTGGCTGCAGCTCGTAAATGCTTGTTGGACCAAATGTTCTGGATACTGTCTAACATGGCTTTTTCTCCTAAATGTGCAGGACTATGTGCGGTATTAATAATGACTTGAACCATTGAGTCGGGAAGAAACCATGTGGCTTTTCCCTTCGTCAACCATCCCTGATCTGTCTGGACCCCTCCTTGTTCGGACCATTTCTTGATTTCTTCAGGAGTAGCATGTGACTGGATATCTATGACATCTTGAGTAGGGTCCTTAACTGTCATACAAGTAGTCTGTTCTAGAGTGGATGTCGGTGTCTTGTTAACTGGTATGTCTGGTGTCTGTGCTGTAAGCTTGGCTGTTCGATCTGCTAGATCATTTCCTTGAGAAATAATGTCTGTGACTTTCGTATGTGCTTTGCACTTCATGATAGCGATAGCTGTCGGTAAATGTATTGCATCTAACAGAGCTTGAATGAGGAGACCATGCTGAATCTTGGTTCCATGAGAAGTCATGAAACCTCTTTCCTGCCAGAGCACTCCAAAGTCGTGTACGACTCCAAATGCATAACGTGAATCTGTGTATATGTTTACTTTCAGGTTCTTGGCACGTATGCAGGCTTGAGTCAGAGCAACTAGCTCTGCTGCTTGAGCGGACAGGGTGTCAATACGATGTGTCTCTATAACGTCAGTGTCAGTAGTCACTGCATACGCGGCTACTAGTTCTCCTGTACTTGTTCTCATACATGAACCATCCACATAAAGTGTCAAGTCGGGATTAGGTAATGGAATGTCTGTCAGATCTTGTCTTGGCTTTGTCATGGTGTTAACAACTTCCACACAGTCATGTGTGGCAGGATTTGAAGTAACTGACGGTAACAGTGTAGCAGGATTTAGAACGTTGCAGCGTCTGATTTCTATGTGTGGCTGGAACAGTGTAAATTCATAACCTGTTAAACGTGCAATTGTCAAGTGCTGAGTCTGTGTTCGGTTTAAAAGAACTTCCACGGAGTGTGGAACTTGTACTGTCAAGGAATGTCCTAACACTATGGAATCACTTTGTCTAATAGCTAGTGCTGTGGCTGCAACTGACTTGAGGCACGCAGGCAGAGCCTGAGCTACTGGATCTAATGTGCTCGAAAAATAAGCACAGGGCTTGTATTGTCCTGCTTGATCTTGTGTGAGAACAGATAATGCTGTACCTCCACGTTCTGTGACAAAAAGTGTAAAAGGCTTACTGTAGTTCGGTGTTGCTAGAACAGGAGCTTGGCATAAGGCTTTCTTTAATTCATTAAAACTAAGTGTATGTTCAGATGTCCAAGGGAGAACAGTCGATACGGCTGCCTCCTGAGTCGTTAACTGTATCAGTGGCTTGGCTAGGAATGCATACTGAGGAATCCATTGTCTGCAGTAAGAAGTGAGGCCGATAAAAGCACGTACCTCCTTCTGGGTCTTGGGCTGAGGAAGACTCGCTATTAACTGGATACGGTCAAGTGTCAACTGCCTACCCCTCTTGGACAGTAAGTGGCCTAAGTAGATCACTTGCTGTACACAGAATTGAAGCTTCGAAGGGGACACCTTGTGCCCCATCTCGGCTAGGAAATACAGAACTGTAAGTGATGCCCGCCCGCAAGCACGTTCAGAACGGGCTGTGATCAGTAGATCATCGACATACTGGAGCAGGGCAGTGTCAGTTGGCATGTGAATATTGTCTAGTTGCCTTTTAAGTGCTTGACTGTAAATACTAGGACTTTCTGTGAAACCTTGAGGAGCTCGTGTGAATTTATAGCTCCTTCCATTTAAACAGAATCCGAAAAGGTACTGGCTGTCTGGATGAATGGGGACACTAAAAAATGCATTCTTGAGGTCGATTACAGTAAAAAATGTAGCTTCAGAATCAATGGCTGTCAACAGGGATGAGATATCTGGAACAACTGGGTACTGGGGAATGATACATTTATTGAGTTCTCGAAGGTCAATCACTAATCGATATACTGGAGGTGCATTTGGATCAGTACGTTTCATGACTGGAATGATAGGAGAATTACATACATTGGAGTCAGTTTCTACAACCACTCCTTGAACAATGAGCTCGTCAATAATTTTGGATAAGGCTGCTACAGCCTCAGGTGGCAATCTGTACTGCCTGATTCGTGGCAGGACTATACCTCGCTTGAGAGTCACACGATGGGGTGTGATTTGCATAAAACCAACATCAGTTGGACCTTGCGCCCATAGATGCTGCGGAACATTCGACAATCTCGGATCGAAATCTCGTAAAACATAGTGACCCTTGAAGTCACGCAAAAACAAACGTATTCCCTCTGGGGAACAACATATGACTGCACCTAATTCTTTCAATGTCTTAATACCTAACAAATTTTCTGGACATGACTTCGTAAGCAATAGATCAGTAGTTCGGGACAATGGACCAACTTCTAGAGTAACTGGCTTTGATATCTCGTTTACAATAGGCTTTCCTGAAAATCCAAGGGAAACATTTCTAGAGCCTGAGAGCGGAGCCCCTGGAACCTCGTCATGACTGATAGTAGTCCTACTTGCCCCTGTATCAATCAAAAACTTTCTGTCTTTCCCTAATACTTGACTGTGAACATAGGGACCCTCTTGATCTACAGGGATCTCGATGAGAGGCAAGCCTACCTCCCTCTCTAGGCTGTTTCATGAATACGCTTGATACTCTGGATACTCTGTCTGGGCATACTGGTACATCTGCTGTGTAACATGCTGTGTTGCAGCAATAGGCTGCGGTGCTGGAACTGTCTGTTGTGCATTCTGTGGTGGCTGAGAAGTCTGTGAAACTTGCTCTTGTCTAGGCGGACGTGGTCTTTCTTTAGTCTTACCAGTGGCTATATTGTGTTTCAGAACTGCACATTCGTTTATAAAATGACCTGGCTGTTTACAATAGTTGCATGTCCCTTTAACGGGAGCTGCAGGATGACTGGCTTGATTCGTACCCCTCTTCTGACTGTCTTGAGGAACAGATTGTGCAACTAATACTTTCATTTTCGTGTCTTTCATACGTCTTCTCTCGTGTTCTTGCTCTTCTCTGATTCTATTCTGGTGGTACTGGAGCATTTGAAGCATTTGGGACGGAGTATTAGCTTGCCAGGTACTTTCGACTTTCAAAACTCGATTTTTAACTTGTGGACTTGAATTCTCGACTAATTTAGTAACAAAAAGATGAGGGTATGACTCACTACTCGTCTTTAAACCACTGTTTATGATAAAACATTTCTCGAATCTGGAATAAAAATCACTAGTGTCTTCGTCTTGTTTCTGTTTACAGGCTGAGATTGCATCCCAGTCTTCCTTTTTAGTGGCTAATAACCTAGGCAAAACCTGTATCAATAATTCTGGTAATTCTTTACATTTGTCTCCAAGACCGGTACCTGGTACTCGTATCTTATCTTCAGCTTCTAGAGCTGCCCAATCAATCTTTTTCTCTCCCACCTCCCATTCTTTTTCCTTGAGTTTTTCATATATGCCCGCAGGCAACAGGACTTTTAACATTTTAATAATATCTGGATACGTGTATTCTCCCATACGGAGCATGTCTTTTAATTCTCGGTGGAACCCTGCTGGATCTTTGTCGTGACAGGGAATTAACTTCTTCATTTCTAAGAGTTCCATCTTGGTAACTGGGGTGTAAGCAAATACTCGTTGCATTTCACCACCCGCTGTCTTAACTGGGTGTACTTCTCGTAACGGATGCTGTCTGTCTATGTAAAACGGTTTACTTTCCGGGGGTGAGACATGAACAAAATGCGGGTTCAGAAACGTTCTATATTTATGGCGCTGTTCTAGAATGACACTATTTAAATCGGTACCTAAACCTTTCCATCTATACTGGAGTAACTCGTTCAGGATATCATGTAACGGGCCTGGATCAGAATGTTGACCCTCATACAGTGTAATGAGATGCTGGATCATATACATACCCACCAGTCGCTGCTCGGCTGGGGGCAGTTTCAGAAACATTTGTGCCACTATTTCGTCTGGAAAAGTGGTAGAATCAGTAATCCATCGGACTGCTGATCGGGCTAGTTCTTGTTCATGCATGGTACCTAACTCACTATAACCGATTCGTGATTTCAGAATTTGATCGGTAGCTTGAAATACTTGTTCTAGAGAGCCTTGTTCTGGTGCTGGAAGATGAAAAACTTTCTTGTGTTCTAGGTGTAAATGTCGGTCTGGAAATCTAGATTTACCTACATACGCTATTCTGGCGGGATTCTCGTCGTCTACCTCTTCAGTAGGAGAGTCATTTTCTTTCTCGCTTCCTAGAGCTTCTTTGCGTTGTTCGTGTAACCTTATTATTTCTTTACGTATTTTCTTGTACATACTCTCTATACTATTGAGTGTCTTGTGCTTACCCTCGGCTATATTATCACTCCACCTTGTCAGAATTTTCATTTCGTTCGGATCTTTAGTCGGGGAATCTTGTTCCCTAATTAAACAATTGATCAGAAACTTTAATAACATGAACTGGATCTCAGCTTTCCTGAGAGACATGACTTCACCAATACTTTCTGGATCGTCTCCTGTACGAATGAAACGATACATTCTGTCTAGATCTTCTTTCATATTCGGTAGGGTGACCAAATACTCGGACACCTGCCTTATACGTACGGAATATATAACCATACTATCCTCGCCTGGGACTGGATCATAACAGCATTCAGTAAGAGCTCGCCTGATTTCTGCAATGGACTGATATTTGGGCGTACGCTGTAATGCACGTTCATGTAACTCGACTACCCCTAAACGTCTATTTGGCGGCGGGGTACCAGGAGGACCTCCTCCCGCGGCCCCTGAACTGGAATCGTCGACTGATACTCTTCGTGCTGGCAAAGTGACTGATGTGGCGGGAATTTG
This sequence comes from Lissotriton helveticus, assembly GCF_964261635.1. Classification (NCBI taxonomy): domain Eukaryota; kingdom Metazoa; phylum Chordata; class Amphibia; order Caudata; family Salamandridae; genus Lissotriton; species Lissotriton helveticus. The sequence goes on from NC_136067.1 coordinate 1,051,900,733, forward strand.
TACTACGGGCTGGACCGGGGGTACCGTAACAGGTGCTGTAACAGGTGCCCCGGTGGCTGGAGGACCATGAATTACATTATTTACAGGAGCTGGTGGAACAGGATTTGCATATTCTGGGACTGTGTCGTCCAAATAGGACGAGAGAAAAATATCAGCTGCGGTCGGTTTGTGACGTAGCTTGGTCGGAACTAAGGGTGGCGGGAAATTACTGGATGCCTCCGGGGTTGCTTTTGGCAAGCCCTCGGCAAGAAGAGGATACATGCCCTTAATGAGGGCATTCCTCTGTCTGTCTGACTGTTCGGTTTTAACTCGTTCACCTATTTCGATTAATTCCCTTTCTTGGGCTCTTTCTGAGGATTCTCTACTTAATTCTGACTTTCTGATTTCTTTTTCGGTTCTTTTATGAGATTCTTTGCGCCATAACTCGATGGCATCTTTCTGTGACTGTCTGGCTTTCTTTTTCCATAATGCTTCTTCTACTCGCATGATGCACTCGGCATCCCATGTACCCGATACGGGCCATCTATACTTTTCTTCTAACTGTTTGGTGTACTCCACCCATAAATCTAGATATAATATGGCACTTATGCCATGCTTATGATACATAAAATGACCTGGACTGTCCCTAGGCGGGACAGGAACTGCTTCTTCTAATAGACCTTTTCTAGTTCTTAACTGACGTAACTTGGAGAATAGAGGCATGACTGGGTTGGAGTCTAGACACAATACAATACACAATGAACACGATAATTACTGAAGAACAACACATTCATACCACGACATTGAAATACATGAATGACATTTAAGATAGTTCGGACAAAATACTACCTGGAAACAGAAAACAGAATACATGAATTTCTCGAGAACAGAACAGACTAGAACAGAAACTAGATGCACTGCTAAAACAGTACGAAACTTACCGGTCTCATAAAGAGACACGTCTGGACCCGCATCCACCTAAGTGGACACTTCGTGTTGGATCTGTGTACCCAAAACCACGGACCAGAGACAATGCAATTGACCCTGTCTAGATACTACCCCAGCAACGGTACTCACCGGGCAGCAAGAACGGAAGGCCTCGGACTGGACTGGACTGCTACGACGACGGACTACGAACTTCGGACTTCAGTTACGGGTGGGCCTCCGGATACCTCGGACCTTGGACTCTCGGCTTGGGCTCTGGTCGGGACTCGCCGCGTTCCTCCACCGCCTCGTCTGGATGCTGGACCGCAACCTCCGTCTCCTCCGTGGGCCTGAGGGATACTTGAAGCAGAAATATCTGCACGTGCACGGTATGGTTCCGTCACGGCTGCAGAGGATCAGGGGGCCTGCGTGGCTTCTCCGGCGCGTGGGGAAAGGGCAAGTTCCTGTTCGGGCGCCATTATGTGGTAAATAAATAATTAAATACCGGTACTATTTTTCAGGATACTATAATAACAGATAGCTCAATAAATAAGAGTCAAGATTCGAGGTAGCTGGAGTTTGCAGGTTTTAATACAGCATAAAGGACAGGAACAGGACAACCTGCACGGGAATAGGATGGCAGCTGCCGGGGGCAGGATCGGGACAACAGCTAACTTTTAATAACAGTGCACAAGCATATATACTTAAACAAAATACATGGTATTCAATACAGTAGGCGTAGCAGTGGGCGGGGTTCGTAACAGTCGCGAAAGATAAGGCATAAAGTAGGTGTAACAAGAGGCGTGAACATAGACATGTGATGCAAACGTAACAGAATATGTCATAAATGGGGCGGAAACATGGAGGGGGCTACCTAAGGAGCCGGGACCTCTAACCTAGTGGTGCGCGCAAGCTGGCAATGACGTGTTACTAGGAGGAACTGGGGGCTATAACTTCTGCGCTAGAAGAAGAGACTAAAGTCTGGAGAGTCAGAGCGACATGTACCTAAACACTATCTAGTATCTGATGTTTAGAGAACATATTGATAGAATCCAAAAGTTATCAGGGTAAAGGCTAACAGACCCTAAGACTGGTGCATGCATTATTCTACATGTAGTGCGTGTTGAGGAATATTAAATGACCATTAATACAGTATTTCTCTTACATGGAGACATAAAAGCTAGACCATGACGGAAACTATTGATGCGATTCAGTAGCTTAGGAATGCAGAGAAGGAGAGCTAGACTGATAACTAGAATCATAACATACTCTTGGCAGACTGGCAGGCAGAGCCAGGCCGAGCCGGGCACTGTGAGGCATGAAGTAAGTGAAGGGTCAGGGATACAGGTGGGGGCTGTATCGCTCCTCGGAGAGGGTTCAGGAGACAGGAGCTGAATCTGAGTCCGGGCCCTTTTGAGGCCTAGAAACGGGGACTTTACAATGAAATAACGTGCACACTGAGAAGCGTGGCAACGTAACTTTACATAGGCCTAATACTCGTAGCTTTCACGAGAACTGGAAACTGGCATACTAGAGATGGACACAACTGTAATTGCGTCTTTAATCGGTCATAAGGGAATACATATTGCATATTAATCATGCACATATAGCATAAGATGGGGAACACGTAGGGACACAGAACACAGCAAAATTTACTTTTCCACAAACTGGGAGATCTTCTGAATTATTTCTGTCCTCTGTCTAGCTATGGCCTCAAGCTCCCTTTCATCTAGTACTCTTCCTAAGGTTCGGTCAGGTATTATCTGTGGGGTCAGGTGAGGGGTAAAACTCGGGGCAGTAGGATGCGTTTCACTTGGTCCTCCACCATAATTTGGTTTTGGGAACAAAGTTCCTGTGCCAAATGACCTGCGCTCTTCTCCATATGGAGGCTGTAAAAAGGGCATTCCTGAACGTAATGGCTTTTCTTCGTTTTCATAAAGAGGTCTGGGGAAAAAGGCTCTTTCACGGGAATATTTTTCCTCCGGGCTCACGGGCATTCTAGGATATATATCTCGTACCTCCGCGGGTCCGGGATTCTCAAAATAGGGCAGTACCTGGCCACCTCCCCCCCTACTTAGGGATCTGTCCTCCTCCTTAATAGATGGACGCTGGGGATTCTCGGCTGTACTAGAAGGTCGGGCTCCCTCATTATAAGGGGGCGGGCTTCGCGTAAAAATGTCATCTAATAATTCATCGTCTGACTCCCCAAGCGCTCCCCAATGCTTACCATTTTCTGTCTTTTTCTCTCCCGCAGAAGGGGTACCCGCTGGCATCATGGGAAACAGACCCTCAACAATCATGCTCTGTCTCCACTGTTTCATCCTCTTGTCCCTGGTCTCTTGTTTCAGCCTTGGGTACCACTTGGTCAGACCTTTGTCCAACCGGGGTTTCTCTCTTTCAAAAGCCTCAATCTCCCATTCCTCTAATGCCTCATACTGCGTTAGTCTCGGTCTGGGATGCAATTCATTCATGCGGGTTCTCAAATTAAATAAAATCTTGCCATTGAAAGTACCGTCTAACGGAAAAGCCAATATTCCGTCATCTTTTGTGTACTTCACCCAATTTTCCAACCACACACAGGTATTGTACCCTCGGTCAAACATCATGAATGAGGCGGGAGTATTCGGTGGCGGGACAATAACGCCCTCTCTGGACTTAATCGGTTTGTCCGTTTTGAAATAATTCTTTACCCTATTTACAAGGGACATTTTTCTCTTAGTTCCGTACATAATATCGTATCTCTTGGCTTTCCACTGATCCCTTTCAAACCCTTGGCTTCTTGGATCGGGTCTAGTCTCTGGACAATACGAGTGCCACATACGATTTCTACGCTTAACTCTGTTTACAAAGTTACCTCCAATCAGAACGCGTCTTGCAATTCTGTGCGACCAATGGGGTGCACGCGTTCAAATAATTTCGGCCAATGGGTGCGCGGCCCCTTCGTGAGACTGTCCTCACTCTCCAGCGCTTCACCCCTCCTTTACAATTCCAGCCCCGCTACCCGCCTGCTGCTTCTACCAATCCCAGCGCGGCACGGAGTGACGTCAGAGACGCTTCGCGGCTGACTCCCTCCCTTCACAAGGTAACGGAAACTTTCTTTCTTTCTAAAGTGCTTAGTGCTTAGTTATTTTACAACGAATACACATTCGCCACAGTGCTCAAGTGTCTAGACAGAGAAAGAATTATTTTACTGCAAGTAAACTACTTCCATTTACTTTTCACGCGCTGCGGGTAGATCTCTTCCGCCTACCCTTCACTCTAGCATCGGTGAACCTGTTATTCCCCTAAACTCATCCACTTCTCCGGGATATATCCGAGTCTAAGGTTTCCCAGCGGACCCCTCTGCTTTCACCCAAGCTCCGAGGAACCTGCTACTCTTCCGATGTGACCCTTACTAGGTTACGCCACTATGGGAATTTTGCCAATGAACCTCGTTACTGACATTTATTCACACACGTATTCAGAAAAACCCTAGTTAGTGCTTCCCGGTTATCCTAACCTGCACCTAACTTTCCTTAAGCCTGCGACCTCAAGGCAATGGATTCTATTCACCACTTGCCTTTTCAATTCCCCGGGGAGTTCGGACAACAATGAACGAGACGGTTTACAAACGCATGGATTAATACATATAACAATATAAGAACAAGAATAACAATGATAAAACAATTCATGAATTTCAAAGCAGCGTATTCACAAGAGAATGATCAGGTCCCTCGGAACGGCCGCTCTTATAGCAGCATTAATATACTAGCAGCTACCGACTTAACTAGTCTAACTAATCCTGCCTAACCTTTAACTAGTCCCTAACCATCCTCTGCTAGCCAGAAAAACTGATAGAGCGCGCGAGGTCACCCAACCAATATTTTCGCCGTTTTCCGGCTTCGGGCCCATATACTTTCAATTCACAATATTCATTGACCGGGTGACTTCACGGGCTGCTACCAATTTGTGTGAATTCCCTACTGTTATTTCTCAGCGTACCCGACTTACCATCCACCGACACGGGTACCTATGACCACAACGGATCAGGGAGCTAGCTGTAAAAGGAAAGGCAGCAAAATACAAACTCAAAATGACATTCAATACTGTTGTAAATGACCACGGACAACTGGAAGTTTTAAAATCTTTATCTAAAGTTCGTTTTCTTCTAGCATGAGATTTACAAGAATAAGGCAATCAATAATCAAGATAACGAAAAGTACATAACTATAGAGAAATAAAGTCAGGGTAATCATGGAAATGCTAATATGAGATGCAACAGGAAACGCTATGCATTCAGGGTAAAAGTTCTTTAGACAGTTTAAGTAAGGCCGTTCTAGACCATATCAGGAAATTACAAACTGCAATGCAAAATATGATTTCTAAAAGGTAGGGTAACATGGGAACACGTTATGGATTTATGCAATTTACTTTACGTTTCAATAATTGCGGCAAAGCATGGAAAAATCAACATATGCAAAGGTATGTCTTTATTAAAGCAAAAGACAGAAAAATAGAAAGGTGCAAGTTTAAAGAGTTTAGAGCAATATTTACCTAGACTGGTGTGGAAACCAACCCCTGGCCACGGGTCAGTTAAGGACAGGAAACCCTCAAGGAAGGATACCCCTCAGTGGACAGCAGGTGCAGAATGGACACCCAGGACAGGACAGGAAACCCTCAGATTAGGAATCAGGACAGGACCTCAGGACAGGACAGGAAACCCTCAGGACAGGACCAGCACCCGCAGTTCGGAAACAACGCCTGCGCTCCACCCTCTCTGCGGCTATCGATCAAGACCCCGATTGGGTCAGCGAACTCCCAGCAAAGTGCTTCGCCAGCACTTTAAGGTTCAGTAGAACCTTAGTCTATGGTAAATTTCGGACAGAGTGCTCCGCAGCTCTCTGTATCTTCAGTCACCTATTGAGTGCGATAGGTCAGTGACAGGTCAGCTAAACCAGACAAGTCGGACAATTTCCCTAGGTGAACCCAGGGTAGATATACAGTTTGGGGACGGTGTAACACCCCCCAATGTTGCAAAGTGTCAGAATCCCTCAATTTGGATTGGTCCTAAGATAGGATTTGGGTAACACACCAATCAGAACACACTATTTGGAGGCCTTATTTACATCTCAGGGCACCGCCTAGCAAGATTGGGGTTCCCATGAGAAAATTGCGCAGAATACAGGGAAAGAATAAATTTTAGCAACATAATAGAACAATATCGTGATGCTGCGGGGCGAAGGTGCTGCTTCCCAGGGTAGCTTCTGGTATCAACCTTCTTTGGCGAGAGGGCGCACTGCGGTATGGCTGGCTAGCGAGTCAGCTCCGCCGGGCGGTCGCGCTTCTACCGACTCCTGACCCCCTAAAACCCCACCAACACAAGCGCTGAGCAAGGATTTGTGCGTCGTAATGTGGGGCTGACCTCTCCTGACACGGTGACTCGACCTGCGCTGCGAGAAACAGACGATACAGCTAAAAAACCGGAGCCCTCGCGGACGCCGCTCAAAATGGCCGCTCCGGAGGCTCAGGGACCCGGAGCGATTGTCAGCACCTAGCGTGCCTGGACTGAAGCTGACACTCGGCGCGGCTTGGTATATGGCTGTCTGACAACACCTGGGGCTCGGCGGGGCCCCCGCAGGTCCCCAGAACTTAGCGCAACTCCAAATCGGCGTGCGTTCCACTGTGGGCAAGATGGCGGCGCCCGTGGAACGCACAACACTGGCGGCGGCACCGGTCGATCAGGCCGGTCGGAGCCCCTCGAAGACCAGCGGTGCCACTCGCACATGAGGGAGAGAAGAAGCATTTGAATCCTCGTCAGCAGTAGGCGCCTGTGGAGCGCTCGGCCAGCGAGGCCCCCACACGAGGACACGCAGTGAGTACCGTGCACGCCTCAGCTGCCGGCAGGAGATATATGCAACGTGCAGAGGCACCTAACTTTCACAAGCGCTATCTCTAGCCCCCACGAGAGTCATGAGGCTGACTGCGCATTGCCCAGGAGGTGAGGGGTATGCATGGAGCATGCACATATGAGGAACGGACCCCATAACTCTGCCACACACGTCAGGTCTGCACACCTGCTCTGAGGGGAGGTCCCCCAACGCATTGCAGCCACTATAATAGCGCCGTTTGGAGCCCTGAGAAGACGGCCCTGCACGGAGACGATCGGCCATATTTCCAAAGCACGTGGCTGGCTAATGACTGCACGTAAAGCTCGGTGGGGGGCTGCAGCGAAAACACACCGCGTCAACTCCACGGCCGGTAGGTCAACGGCTAGCAGCCCCAGATTGTCATCGGCACAAACTACGCCAAAGCAGCAGATTGACATGGGGAAACCAGACAGGCAACAAACTAAGCTCCAATTTGAAGCGCGGAAGCAAGATAAAATGGCCACGACAGACCCAGAGGCGGAAGGGGGCCAGGAACAATCGGGCGCCACGGGCATGGAATCAGTGCTACGGGCGATTCAGAAGAGCCTGCAGGAAATGAATGGGAAACTGGACAACGTGGTGCAAAGAGTGGACAACATGACGGCGAAAATTGAACAGCACGACGGGCGTATAACGGAAGCCGAACAACGAATCTCGCAAGTGGAGGATGACCATCAGGCCATGTCCAGGTCCTGCGGAGGCCTGGAAAAGACAGTGGAAAGCTTGCGCGCCAAGGTGGAGGACCAGGAAGCCAGGTCCAGGCGCAACAACGTCCGGATTTCGGGCTTGCCGGAATCCACAAACACAGGGAGGATGGAGACTTATATAGAATCGTTGGTGAAAGAGGTATTTGGTTCTGAAAAACTGTCTTCCGTGTTCCTGGTCGAACGGGCACACCGTTCACTTGCGCCTGTGCCGAAACCTGGTGCCGCCCCACGCATGGTCATAGCCCGCTTACTCAACTACCGAGACCGCGACACGATACTTAGGTTGGCCAGAGAAATGGGTAAGGTCACTCATCAAGGTAACACGCTGGAGTTCTATCCAGATCATACCATGGCGGTGCAACTGGCTCGGAAGGAATTCGCTCCAGTTAAAAAGAAGCTGAGAGAACTCGGACAAGAATATGCAATGTTATACCCGGCGAAACTCAAAATCTTCACTGGCGGGAAACCGGTCATACTACCAACAGTACAGGCGGCGCAGGAATACGTTCGGCAACAACTGAAACGGCGCAAGCAGCAAGATCGAAGTGCGGACACGAGCGATGTGGAATGACTGACCCAAATTGTGGACGCACTGAACTGAATTTCGGTGCCCATCTGTGCGGCGCAGGCGATGGACACTGCATTCGTGAGCGAATGTTCACACACACCTAGGCATTTTGTGACTGTAGCGGATGGTGACCTGGCGTGGCACTTACGAACTCACTGTAAGTATGGACCTTGATGGAAATGTGCCGCGGCAGAGTCAGCATGACTGTGAGTATCAATGAAATAGAGGGAATAGGGGTTTCTTGTTATTTGCTACCCAGCTATGAAGATGGCGTGGTCACGACCTAGTGCCTGCCACCCTGGCAAAAAGTATGGCTTACATAGCTCAACTGACAGAAGGCACATTGCCCATACCATGGTTCAGTCTAGTGGCTACGCAGATGTAACTAATAGTGGGGGAATTGGCGAACTGACATCATACCACTTTGGCGGCCCTGCTTATGCTGGAGGAGGTGAGGGGTTGGGGGAACTAGAGCACGTGTATTACATTACAGCGTGGACTTGCGACCGTCCACGTCCACTATGTGGATGGTGACGTGTGAACCTGGTGATACCCCCGAGTGGGTGTACCCCGCTAAGAATTTGACATTACAGTTAAAGGTTGTTAAGGGATGGCTTTGGCAAAGTTCGGGGGCTAAAGTGGGTGGGGGGAGGGTGGGAATTTCTGAATATTTCCAACTGCAATTTCTGTGTCTGAGACGCATGGCGAACTCCTTAGTTGTGTATTATGATGTGAGAGATGTCTATGCACAGAGCGTACCAACATCGATGCCGGTCACTGTAAAATGTTTACGTCAATACGCACTGAACAGACAGAGTTATAAATGTAAGGTATACACCATTGATATCCAAGTTCACACCCATGACAGGTACTAACACGCTCAAATTTCTAACGTGGAATGTAAGGGGGCTAGGCGACCCGAAAACGATCAGGCGACTCTTTGCTTACTTTGACAGGGTACAAGTTAGCATTGTGTTTTTACAGGAAACGCACTTAGCGCGAGACAGTACTTCCACACTAGGCGCTAAATGGGCTGAGTCTGTCACCAACTCGAACTTCTCGTCATACTCTAGAGGGGTGAGCATATTAATCAGAAAGGGAACGGGTTTTGAGATCACGAGAATACACAGGGACTCAGAAGGGAGGACCGTCATAATAGCTGGAGTGGTAAGGCGGCAGAAGATACTATTAGTAAACACATATGGGCCTAATGTGGATGACCCGGAATTTTTCAGACAGGTATGGCACACTATCGTCGACATGCAGACAACTCACGTAATTTGGGGTGGGGATTTCAATGTCACCCTACAGGATACTCTGGATAGGGCAACACATACGCTGGAACAGCACGGCAAAGCGCGGTTGATGCTGCGAGACACCATGGAAGACCTAAACATGGTAGATTTATGGAGGACACGCAACCCAGTAACGACTATAGCGACACATATAAATGCAGCAAATAATAGTTGGTCTAGGCTAGACTACTGGCTGGGCACGCAGGAGATACTTTCATGGGTTAGGGACATAACTCACCTACCACAAACACTTTCGGATCATGGTCCAGTACTATTAGACATCGCTATACCATACTATGACCCACCACCTTTTACCTGGCGTTTCAACGCGGCTGCACTGCAAGACCCCATATATGTTGAAACAATACACAAGGCTATAATAGATTACTTCGATCTCAACGCCCCAACTACTGAAGACCCTGGTCTGCTATGGGAGGCCTTTAAGGCCACGATACGGGGGATCTGTATCAGCACCACCTCAGGCATCCTCAAAGATATCAGACGGCAACTGCACACACGAGAACAGGCTATACAAACCTTGGAACAAACGTACACCCAGACGGGCGACGCTGCTGTTTTGGGGGAAATTAAAGCGCTACTAACTGAATACGATGAGTTCGCGACGGACGAACTGAAGTATGTGTCAAAGCGTGCGACAGCGAGGAGGTATGGGGAAGGAGGTAGGCCTGGTAGGGAATTGGCCGCAAAAATATGCGCGGGTAGAGCCCCACAAAACATAACGTCCATTAGCACGGACACAGGGGAGGTGATCACGGACACCAAGGGGATATTAACTGAATTTATGAAAACTTACGAGGCACTTTACACAGCGCGTCCATCACCGACACAGGGTGATTTACTACACTACATGGAAGATATAGAGCTGGCATGGCTAGCTGAAGGGCACAGGAAATATCTAGAACGCCCGGTAACAGTGGAAGAAGTGGCTGATACCATTCGGAGATTACCAAATAACAAAGCACCTGGGCCGGACGGCTTTGCCACGGAATTCTATAAAAAATACGCTGATACACTTGCACCATACTTGGTGCGGCTGTACGGGGCGGCGCATGAAGCTCAGACGCTACCAGCGTCCATGAGAGAAGCACTGCTCGTGGCGTTGTTGAAACCGGGTAAAGAGGTAGATAAATGCGACTCATATCGCCCTCTTTCATTATTGAATGTGGACACTAAAATCATAGCTAGTTTACTAGCGGACAGGTTGAAACCCCTTATGCCTTTGCTGAACAGGCCAGACCAATCTGGTTTTATCCCCGACAGAGCGACTACACATAACACTCGTACATTGTTCGCATTGGCCCATTATTTAACACCGGAAACGAAGGCGGTGGCTGTGTTACTGGACGCAGCAAAAGCATTTGACACAATCGGCTGGCCCTTTATCCAAGCAGTACTGGTGCGTATGGGGTTTCCGCAGATTTTTCTGGGTTGGATAACGATGTTATATTCAAACTTGACAGCACGCATCAGAGTGAACAGGTACATATCAGAGCCCATTCCAATATGCAGAGGTACTCGACAGGGGTGCCCGCTCTCGCCGATGCTATTCGCGTTGGTGCTGGAGCCGCTGGCATGTAAGATCCGGCAGCATCACCACTATTCAGCGATACAAATGCCCTCCAGACCCATACATATCTCACTGTACGCAGACGACATGGTGCTGTATGTTAAGAATCCTGAACAGCACCTTAATCCACTCCTGAGAGAATACATTAGGTTTGGCCTACAATCCGGGTTGCAGATTAACTGGGATAAATCCCTAGTTCTGTCCTTAACGGACAGCACCTGCCCGACCAAACTAGACTATCCTTTAAAATGGCAGGAGGAACCTACGAAATATTTAGGTGTATGGTTCCACAGAGACCCGGAATTGGTGGTAAGGACGAACTACGGGCGGACCATATCGTCACTAGAGGACAAGGTTAAGAGATGGAATAGACTTCCCCTATCGTTGGCAGACAGGGCGGCCATTGTAAAAATGGTGCTTCTACCGAAGTTCCTGTACTTGTTTAATAATATCCCAATCAAACCGCCCGCAGCCGTATTCCGTAATATTAACACACTGGTCCTTAATTTGTTGTGGGCAGGGAAACAAGCGAGGATGGAATTACGTACCATGACGCTGCCATATACTAAGGGGGGCTTCAGGGTGCCGGACTTTTATTTATATTACTTATGCGCGCAAGCGCAATACGCGCATTACTGGTTCCACGAGGTGCCCTTCTTGACACATGTGGCCGTAGAGGCGGGTGACACTGACCCTATCCCACTAGCCAACATATTGACACATAAACGCACTAAACTACATGACCGTGACATAAATCCAGTTAATACCACGGCTGAGGCATGGCGGCTGATAGGCAAGGCAACGCACAGCTTACCACTGTATGCACCGACACTTCCTCTGGCACATCACCCAGCTCTTTCGGTAACGCAGGAGCGGGTCGGCATGAATCTGTTCAAGCGGGCGGGACTAGACACTCTTGGGGACCTATACGATGGCGGGGTCTTCCTAACACTGGACAAGCTAAACTACATCACAAACCCGACTCCATTGTTCAGTTTCAACTACTATAGACTACAAAGAGCGCTTAGGGAACACTACCCGACACATCCGGAGGAACTTCCCACACTCGCGCCCCTACAACTACTCCTAACTACACCGACAGCGTCTCATCTAGTATCCAAACTGTATGCAACTGTACAAGAGGCGGTGGGGGCGAATACACACAAGGCTAGGGACAGATGGAGCGCTGGACTAGCAGAACCTCTCACTGACTTGGAATGGGATTCCTCCTGTGCGCTCACTGGTATGTTGACCCCTAACGGGAACTTGAAAATAATACACTACAAGTATTTGCATCAGGTATACCACACGCCTCAGAGATTACATAAATATGGTTTGCGAGATGATTCACAATGTTGTAGGTGTAAGCAAGATGATGCGGACTTCATGCATCTAGCGTGGCACTGCCGCAAAGTGGCGGGGTTTTGGGAATGCGTCATGCAGGTCCTGAACGGGATGCTGGGGACCTCTATGCTGTGTGATGCGAAAATCTGTTTGTTGGGCATTATCCTGCAACTTAGAGCATTGAAACGCAAATTTTGTGCTATAGCGCTTTTACTGGCTAAGAGAAGGGTGTCTATGCACTGGAATGGCAGAAGGGCCCCTGAGGTGAAGCACTGGATGAGAGATATGGTGTATTGTCGAGACACACTCGCAACGTATGAAGAAGAGCTGCCAGGTGGCTCTAGGCCCAAGGATTATTGGGGGTACTTGCGGGTGTATTTACTGGCACATGATGGTTCTGGATCGGAGACGGAGATAGAGGGACCTACAGATACGACACTGACAACTCAGAGTGAACAAGTTTCGTAATAATGGCACTGAGGAGGGAGGATGCTGTGACACAGAAGGATTATAGCAGAAGGTGAACTAAAAGTTGGGGACTACATTGTTTGGTTTTGTTTCAGTTACGGTACAAGATAAGAAAAAAAACTTTGAAAATGTAAGATTACTGATTTATAAGTGAGCGAATACAGCACTGATATACATGTGGGTGCTATCAGACATTACGCCGCCGGTCCGTTGGATGTCGGCTGATGGGCCGTGTAACACTAATGCCAATGATTTTGATTTTTGAGTGCGGATAGCCGGCCATTTATGGATGTAGGCATATGCACTGTATATGTTTACCCTTTTTTTTCTGTTTGTAAGCAACATGAAGTGCATCAATCCTCTTACCTCAATAAACAAATAATAAAAAATAAAAAAAAAAAAAAAAAAAAAACCTTCTTTGGCAGCAATTCAATGCCAAGATGGCTTCTGGCGAGTCTGCGCACAAGTACCCTCCAAGATGGCTTTCGGCTCAGTCAGACCCCCATTCCCCGCGGTACATGAAAAGTAAGCGAGAACAAATTAATACATAGAAATAACATTATGAAAACACATCACAGGGTTTGTACTTTCAACTTATCACTAAGAAATATACTTATGCAGTCTAAATGTTAGCTACATATATACGAGCACAAGAGCAGTGGCACGAGCAGTACCACGTTACTGGCAAAGCTATGCATTACGCATGCGCAACTATTTCCCTCCAAACCTGCAAACACATCAGGACACGTGAGTGTGACTGACGCATGCGCAGACACTTACTTCAAAGCAGCGGCCATTTTTATTGACTCAAATAAATCGTTTTAGTAAAACACATAGGCAAGCTTCGTGGACCTCGTTTTAAACATAAAATAAACGTTAGTAAGACGTACAACTTATTACGTTATTACACATGAACGAGGTTCATGACAAAAGCAAGTCGCAAATGCGAAGCTTTGCTTCATCACTTCTATCTACTTTGGTATTTACTACATCTTTTCATTGGCGACAAGGACGGGATGCATGGAAAGAAAGAAAGAAGACCACCTTAACATCAAGCTAAGTGTTTTGACACCTGTGTTGGTCTATTTTTAGACATTTTTGAAAATTAACATTTTTTGAAAATTGCGTTGAGGTGTTCAGCTTTATATTTAAAATTATCGCTATCAATTTTGACTTTGAACTTCCCCAGCGGCTGTAATTTTGAAAGGGAGGTTAATGTACTTCCCCAGCTGCAGTTAGTTTAAATTGAGGAGGTTCGGAAGATTCAAAAAGGAAGTTTACGATACATTTTTAATATTTTGGCTCACTTAATGCTATTCCTTCTCCAGCGGCTGTTAAGAACAAAGAGAAGCATAGAATAATATAATATCGTAAAGGTGACTTCTCCCGTGGCGGTTTGTGAGAAAGTGTTGGGAAATATTATTAGGAGAAGGTTAGAAATGTAATGTGAATAAGAAGGTTAAATCTACATTATAACAAACGAATATTACTAATATTATTTAGGATATTGGTATTCTGTGACTAAAAGTTATTGAATATTTTGTGCTATACACTGTTAATTTAAGTATTAAGATGCAGAATGTAACAACCCCACCGTTTTTTTTGAGTGAACCAGGAGAACCAAAGGTAAAATGGAGTAAATGGAAAAAGATTTTTGCACATTATGCAAGGGTTTGTGGTGCAAATTTAAGCACGGAAAGAAAATATTCCTTGTTAATGCATTGTCTTGGTGGGGAAGGGCAAGAGGTTCTTGAAAATGTGCCAGCTTTGACTCATCAGGAACAAATAATAATAATAATAATCCACATTTGTAAAGCACACAATCACCCGTAAGGGTCTCTAGGCGCTGGGGGCCGTTGGGAAGATTAAGCAAGCTATTGCCCAGAGTCACATGGTGCTGGGCTAACCTGCCGCCGGTGCCGGAGATCGAACCGTGATCCCCAGATTCCAGCGTCAGTCGCCCTGGCCACGACGTGGTATGTTTGTTACAACTTGACAAACATCATTTACCTCGTGTAAGTACCATCATGGAAAGATATCATTTTGGTAGAAGGGAACAAGGTAAGGATGAGTCGGTTGAGGAGTATTTAACTGCGTTAAGAAAATTATCATCCACTTGCAAATTTGGTCCTGCCAATGAAGAACGTTTAAGGGATCAGTTTGTTTTGAAATGTAGAGAAGATAAAATTAGAGAAGAATTTTGGCTCAAGGATGAACCACCTTTAGGAGAAGTTATAGGTATAGCCAAGAGGGATGAACATATGATGAAATGTTTTAATGAATTAAAGAATGATAAAGGGAAGACTGAGGAAAAGGTAGAAAAGATAGAAGTGAAGGAAGATGCTTCTCAGATTAAGGATGTGAAAGAAATTAAGACCACAACTAATGATAGACATAAAGAAGAGACTGCCTTGTCTGCTGTAACATGCTTTAGATGTGGAAAATCTGGTCATAAAGCAAATTCAAAATTTTGTCAAGCAATGAGTTTTCTCTGTCATGGGTGTGGGAAAAAAAAGGTCATTTTGTAAAATTTTGCAAATCTAAGGAAAAAAATAGTTAATAAGGAAATTAAAGAAGTTATTTGTCAGGTGAAGGATAAAAATGATAAGGATTATCCTACTGGAAAAGTTAAGATTGAAGGAGAAGAACTTGAAATGAAATTTGACTTGTGTGCACGTATTACTATTATTTCAAAAGAGTTTTATGAGAAATGTTTAAAGGAGAAGAATAAGCTTTTAAAAATGGATGTAAGTCCAGGAGGATATGGTGGTGCCCCTATAAGTATGATGGGATATTTCAATGCTTGTATTGAATTTAAGAATAAGATTATAATTGGAAAAGTGTATGTCTCTAAAGTGGGTGATTGTTTAATTGGGTGGCCTCATCAACGTTTGCTCGGGGTTATACTGAATCCAAATTCAAATCCACAAATTCAAGTTCAGGAGATTGAATCAAAAGATAACTCTTTTATGCAAGAGTTTCCCAAACTTTTTCGATCATTTCTTGGTTGTCTCAAAGGTTATAAACATTGTATAAAATTAAGAAAAGATGCTGTACCTGTAGTTGCAAAAGTTAGAAGGATTCCAATAGCAATTCAGGAAAAGGTAGAACAAGAATTGAGGAAACTGCAAGAACAAGATATAATAACTTCTGTGGAGGCAACTGAATGGTTGGCTCCAATTGTTGTCGCTAACAAACCTAATGGCGATATAAGATTATGGGCTATATGTAGGTGGCCAAATACCAGTCGGTAACACCGAAAAAGGCCAGTTTTCGGCGTTACCGACCGGTATTTAGCCATGTGAGATGTACGTAATACCAAATTGAATCGATAATAACGAATTGGTAAAAAATTACCGATTCCTTATTTACCGATTTAAAATTACCGAAACAAAGAATACCGAATCGGAAATAACGATTCGGAATAATCCCCAAAAAAGCGATGTAGCAAACCTCGTTAATACCGAATATGACCAGATTCGGTAATAACGAATCGGTATTTACCACTTTTCAGGAGCATGTGGTAATCAGGTGCAGTGCATAAAAACAGGCCCAAAATGCATCTGTGTGAACACAATGGCGGGCCTCTACCTCAAAGCAAGGCGGCTACGCTTGAGAGCAGCAGGAGTGAGGATCTGGAGACGGGAAGAGCAGGTGTACAGATTGCGCATCACATTGTTCCAATTGACAGAAGCAGAAATCCATGAGAGATACAGACTGCACCCTGATACCATCCTGGACCTAATACGGGACCTAAAACCCTATCTGGAGCATCAGACACCAAGGGCCCACGCTGTCCCCACCCATGTCCAGGTACTCTGCTGCCTGCACCTCCTTGCATCAGGAAGTTTCCAGGGTGTGATAGCTGCAGTGGGTGGAGTGTCACAGAGCTGTCTATCCCGTTTCTTCAACACCTTCCTAGATGCCAGGATGGACAGAATGGAACATTACATTTCCTTCCCCAGTACACAGGCGGAGCTGCAGGGGACCAGGCTGGAGTTTTAGCAAATTGCACACTTCCCACACGTCATCGGCTGCATCGATGGGACCCATATACCCTTCTGCCCACCTGCAGCAAGTTAATACATATACAGGAACCGCAAATCCACCCACTCCATCAATGTACAGGTGACATGTAATGCCAAGTACATAATTACTGACATCGTGGCCAAATTCCCCGGGAGTAGCCACGACGCGTACATCTTCCGGAACAGTGGCATCCATACACGTCTGCTTGCAGGTGAATTTGGAGACGGATACATACTAGGTAAGTAAATGTGACACACCCTGATGTACACCCTGGCTAAAGCTGTTGGTCACACATATTAATGCCACTTACATCTGTACATAGGTGACAGCGCATATGCCCTCCGGCCATATCTACTCACACCATATCTCAACCCAGCAACCCCAAGGGAGAGGAGATACAATGTGGCACATAGGAGCACACGCAACGTGGTGGAGCGCACATTTGGATTGCTCAAAAGCAGATTCCGTTGCCTCCACAAAACTGGAGGTGCACGTCTGTACAGCCCCATCAAATGTTGCAAGATAATTGCCACATGTGCAATGCCACACAATCTGGCCACAAAAAAAGGAACAGCAGTGGAACTGACTGACTCAGAGGACGAGGACAACCCTCAGCCAGAGCCTTGCGCAGCAGGTGTTGCTATTGAACATGATGGGAGACAGAGACGGGCAGAGATTACGTCAAACTATTTCTGAGTGAGTAACGACACAGAGCCAGTTACAGATACATGTTAAGGTGTTTATTAGGCACACCCCCAGTATTGTGAGCAATGTCCAATTGGACATGGGTTACATCACCCATCTCATGCATGGTAACAGCCATAGGTCCTTACTTCCTGCGGCCACGCACTGCCCGTGACCGTTCCCTATCAACACTGTTTGGTGTGTTGGACTGTTCCTGTGATGGCACGTTACGTTCACTACGCCTTCTGCGCTCGTGGGCGAGGGCGTGATGCTACCACGGCTGGTGGCCTCCTCACTGCCCCCCCCCTTCCATTGTGGCCGCCTTAGCATTCTGCATTTGTTCTAGCACTGAGGTCATGGACACCCTCCCCCTGGCCACATCCCTGCTGCAATGCGCCATCTCCTCCTGCATGGCGAGGGACCTGCGACACATTAGTGATGTTGCAGTGGCCAGCCGGTTCACAGACTTGGTATAGGCCTGGAGCCTCTGTCTCTCCCTGCGCCTGGCTAGACGGTCCTGCTCAAGCTGGCTGCAGAGGTTGTCCACCGAAGTAGCTACTCTCTCCATTCCTGCACACAGGTTCTCCTCCATAGCACTGATACCCTTCTCCATCCTGTGCATATGCTTGTTTATGTGTGCCACCTCCCTGTGCATTGACTTCAGCTCTCTCCATTGCAGGCGCTGGACCTTCAGCATGTTGCCTTCCAGTCCAGCAAACACACTGTCACCCTGCTCGGCTGCTTCTGGACTGTCCGGCCTTGCCCTGCGGCGTCTGGATGACATGTGGGCCCCCTCAGATGCAGAACCAGACCTCTCCCTGTTGGATCTATCTCCTATGGGACTTTGTTCGCCCCCTCTGCCCTCCTCCTCTGACTCCTCCATCTGCTGGAGGGTGGCCACGGCATGCCTCCTGCCTGACTGTGGTGGTGGGGGTGTTGGTGATCTTCGCAGTGGAGACTGTGTGAGAGGGGATTGCGGACTTCCCTGGCGCTGTGGTGATGGCTGTGGTGGAGGAATAGATGGCTGTGATGACCCAGAGGTTGTGGTCCCTGCAGGCATGCTGACGTCTTCATTTTGCCTCCCCTCTGGCCTGGCTGACTTAGCTCGGCTGCTCTCTGCTGCACTGCGAGATGACTCGCCTGTAATGACACAAATGTAGATATATTCACTGCTCTGTCTGCTATTGAATTACATTAAACAACATGCCTACAGAGCACGTAGCCAATTACTTTACCATGCTATTGTGTTTGCTAGCCTGACTGTCCTATTCATGAGTTCCCTCTGACTACATCACCCATAATGCATTGCAGGTAACCAGTAAGACATGGGGTGGAGTGGGAGCCCCTTTGCCACTATGGGGATTGGGGTTGGGGAGGGGGTAGCACAGCATGCTGGGCATGCTTCTTACCTTGTTTTCTAGCTGCTCTGGCGGAGCTGTCTGCGTCTCCCACGCCACTGACACTCTCCGGCTGGATGGTGGACTCCACCATCAGTTCAAGTGGAGTTGGTGCTGGGGCTCGGTTTTTCCCTCCACCAGTTTTGCCAGCCTGCCTCTGTCTCTCTGTCATTCTCAGTTTTGCTGTCTTCCTGAGGTCGTACCACCTCTTCCTGATGTCCTCTATGGTGCGCTGGGTCACACCTATGGCATTGATTTTGTCCCGGATGCCACTCCAGATTTGCCTCTTCTGTGATTCTGGCACTTGGTGGGACTGGGCTCCAAATAGCTTGTGGTGCTCTTGGCTGACATCCTGGCTCAGGACCTCCAGCTCCTTGTCACTGAACTTGAGTTTTCTCTTTCTGTCGCCTCCCTCCTTCTCCCTGTCCTGGCTTGCCATTCCAATGCTTGTTGTAGTATTTCAGTCCTGCTTGTGGCTGTGTGGCTGTGTTGCTGCTGGCTCCTCAGCTCACCTGCCTGCCTGCCTGCCTCACTGTGAGCTCCAGGTCCTGTGCACCTGGCTGGGTGTGGCCACTTCCTGTTTGGGAGGTAATTGGGTGATTCAGGATTGGCTGATTTAACAAATTACGATTTTTTGAATTACCGTATCGGTATTTCCGAATCGGTAATGGATTCTATAACACCGAATCGGTATTTGCCTTTCTTTAAATTATATATTTTTACCGATTCGTTCTGAATCGGTATTTAATACCGATTTTTAACGAATCGGTAAACTTTAACGAAATTTTATGTACATCGCGTTTACCGATTCCTTAATACCGATTCGGTAAAATTCGGTATTAAGAATTCGGTATTCTCCATTTACCTACATATGTTGTGATTTAAGGTCACTCAATGAAAAAGTCATAGTGGACAAGTTCCCTTTGCCAAATATAGATGAATTGTTATCATCTTTAGGTGATTCTAGGATATTCACAACACTTGATCTTACTCAGGCATATCATCAAATTGAGTTGACGCAGGAATCACAAGACCTAACGGCTTTTATCACTCCTATGGGTGCATTCAAGTATAAGAGAATGCCGTTTGGTCTTGTGCCTGCTGCGTCAGTTTTCCAACGGGTTATGGCATCCATTTTGAAAGGTGTAAAATCTGTAAAATGTTATCAGGACGATTTGTTGATATATGGTGTGAATCAAGTAGACCATGATAGAATTTTGAGGACAGTTCTAAAAAGATTAGAAAATGCTGGTTTGACTTTAAAATATGAGAAATGTAGATTTTCTGTCACTGAAGTGAATTATTTAGGTCATTGTATATCAGCAGTTGGTATTTCACCTAAAAATGATTTGGTTGATACCATAAAAAACTTGGTCTCTCCAAAAAATAAGGAGGAGGTTGTTTCTTTTCTTGGAATGGTGGAATATTATGGAAAGTTCATAAAAAATCTAGCAAGTAAATCTTGTGGTTTAAGAGATCTTTTGGGAAAGAATAAGGAATTTAAGTGGTCAGATGAATGTCAAAAGGAGTTTGAGAGTATCAAGAAAGATCTCGTTGTTGCTCCAGATTTGCAGGCCTTTGTACCTTTTGAAGAGACTTATGTAATTACAGGTGCAAGCTCGAAGGGATTGGGTGCAATTTTGAAACAAAGAAGGAATGGACAAGAGAAGCTTATTGCCTTCTTCAGGGAGTTTGAAAGGTGCAGAACTGAACTATTCGGTCATTGAGAAAGAGGCCTTAGCTATATTTTGGGCTTTAAGGAAGTTCTGGAATTTTCTATGGGGTTTAAAATTTAAAGTATGTACAGATCATAAACCTCTAAGAGATATTTTTATGGTGAAAGGTTTAGATAATGTTTCTTCGAGAATCAGAAAATGGGTTATTGGTCTCCAGGAATTCAGTTTTGGCATAGACTATATACCAGGTGTGGAGAATGTATCTGCAGATTGTCTTTCACGTCTTGTTGATGATTCTCAAGGTGTTGTTGTTGAGGAAGATGACTGTGAAGATGAGGTAAATGTGTGTGAGATTACTTCGGGTGTCATTCTTGAAGAGGAATGGTTGGAAGAGAGTAGTAAAGATTGTGAGATTAAAGGTGTAATTTCTTCGATTACATGCAATTCTGATTTTGACAAAGATTTATCTAAAGTGTGGCATTTGATTAAAAATGAATTGTCTGTGGAGAATGGTATTCTTCTAAGAGGTTCAAAATGTATTCCTCTTAGCTCTTTGAGAAGGCGGTTGATTGAAGAGGCACATCAAGGTCACATGGGAATTGTAAAAACTAAGGAAAGGATTTGTTGTTCTTTTTGGTGGCCAGGAATGGATTTGGAAATTGAAAGAGAGGTGAGGGAATGTTTAAAATGTAAAATGAGTGACAAGATCTTAGTTTCTCGCACTTCTCCCATGATATGTCGTAGTCTTCCAAATGGACCTTGGGAAGACATTGCAATAGATATTGTTGGTCCGCTTACAGGTGAACATCGAACTCCTTATCTGATAGTTGTGATTGATCTTTATTCAAGATGGGTTGAGATTTCTTCTGTTTCAGAGGTTACATCTTCATGTGTTATTAATTTTTTAGAAGAGATTTTTAAAAGAGAAGGTTATCCGAAAACTCTGCTGTCAGATAATGGTCCCCAGTTTTGCTCAGGAATGATGTCAGATTTTTTGTTATCATGTGGTATTCAACACAAAAGATCATCAGTTTATCACCAAGAGACCAATGGAACCGAGGAAAGGTTTAATAGGGTGATAAAAGAGAATATTCAACTTTCTAGAGTAAATGCATTACATTGGAAGGAAGAATTACAAAAGTGTATTCTGGCACATAGGTTTTCTCCTCAGATGTCAACTATGAAAACTCCTTTTGAATTATTTAAAGGAAGAACTCCAAATACAAGCTTAAGTCCAGCATGGATGTTCTGGGGCAAAAGGGTAAAGGATAATAGTGTAGGTGATTGGAGACTTAGAGAGTTAAAACTGCGTCTAAAAAACAAGTTGTGTTTTGATGAAAGAAAAAGAGTAAAAGAAGGAGAAGTTGTAGTTGGAGATGAAGTGAAAGTCAGAGCACCTATAGGTTCTTTGTCCTTGTCAAAATACTCTGCTCCCATGAAGGTTATCAAATGTTTTAGTAATTCAGTTAAACTAGAAAATGGTAAGATTTGGAATTTAAACCGTGTTGCCATTTTTAAAAAATTTAATTCTGCTGTGAATTCTACTGTAAACCATTCTGTCTCTTCTAATAGCTCAGTTGTATCTCAGAATAGGACTAGTGATCGTATAAGGAGAACTCCAACTTATCTCAAAGACTATACTACTTGAAAGTACCTTAACATGTCCTGATTATTTATTCTTTTCACTATATACTGTATTTATTCTGTCTTATGTATGCTTATTTGAAAAGTTGTTTTCATTTACATTTTTATTTGTTAAGTTCTATCTTGATATAAGAAAGAAGATGTGTAGTATTCTCTTCATATCTATTATATGCATGTACTTTGGAACCTAGAATGCTAGGATGTGTTACATTCCTCAAGTTGCCAGTTGGCTGCCTGGTAGCTGATGGTTAGGGTGTTTAAGAATAAACTCAGCTTTATCTTCTATCTACTTTGGTATTTACTACATCTTTTCAAACCTAGACTCTGCGAAAATATGGGTCACTCCTAAAATCTCTGGAGAAGATGAATGAAATAAGGAAAAATCTGAATACCGACTGAGGTTAGATTTTGCCAGCTCACAACGAAGCCACACAAAAAGACAGCAGGTACAGCATGAACAATTGATAGACAGGTAAAATTAGAATTTAGCAAGTAGAATTTCTAATATGCTTTTTATTGTGGTTTATAGGCTTGTATGCAAAAAATGACAAGCTGCAGTTGGAATCAGGAGAAACCATTAGAAACTATACATCCGGAATATCCACAAGGGATAGCAGATGCATTGGTCAAGTGACCAATTTTACAAGCTACTCATGGGGTATGCAAAATCTGATAGATTGAGGACTGTGGCTGGTGATTTTCAAATTGGCATGCATCCATCGAAATAATTTTTGGTACACGCACCTTAACTATGCATTGATTTTTTAACTGGTCTGTCGCATATGCCTGGGTGTGTTCAACTGCTCTCGTTGAAATTGGAGTGACTGACTTATAAGGGATCACTTGTGCGTTATCCAAGTAATTTAGAAGTAAAAGTTATGTTTGTCGGAGGCTCTTGTATTACACAGTACATCTACTGGATGACTGATTTTATTTCGGAGAGCAAAATAAGCTGACTTAAAGGTAATGTGTTTTTTAACAGGACACTGGGGTTCTGTAGTATAAGCTCTAGGCCTGGTTCACAAAAGAAGTTAGAAATTCTAGTAGGATTGCACCTACATTTTGAGTAAATTCTCAACTTTTTTGGAGCTCTCCAAAAATTCCAGGAGTGTCTGGAAGCTGCCCCTGCAGTCACACCCAGGAGTACATGTGTAAAAAATGTTCTTACACAGAAATACACGTGTAACTTTCAGCTTGGGGAAATGTCACACGGAAGTACAATTGCCCCTTCAAATCTGTCTACATGACAAAAATATTTTTGTCTATACAGATACCCCCTTCCGTAAACAAAAACAGTTTTGGGGGTATTTTCCTCCCAGCTTCAACCTAAAAACAAACCTGCTACTGCCCTTAACTGGTTCAAATCTCAGAACATTTTCAGGGCTGGAAATGACCCGTAAAGTTTATTTTATTTGCAGATTGTTTAAAGCGCTGCTAACCACCATATGCTGCATCAGAGTGCTGTTGGGGGTTTGTCCCGGAATACTCACATTCTCACAAGTTCATTGGTCTCAGCACTTTTTTTGCAGACATCTCCATCATGGTATGGCACAGAATGGCCTAGAAACGACCTCAGTGAGCAGGTTTTCCCAAATTCCACTGTAGTGTTGGAATTCTGAACCCGAGTCCTTATAAGTGCCTTTAGGGTCAGTCAGGCCTAACTACATACACAACAGCTCTTTGCTTGTTGGGATCTTAAAACCCACTGATAATGATGAAAACACAACTTCAAGTCTCGGAATGAGAAGACTTGTTGGCTTAAAAGCCAGTGCTTTGGAGTGAAGTCACACATGAGTGACATATGTTATGTTAGGTTATACTTAATTTGTAGAGCGCACGCACACCAGATTGGTTTCTTAGCGCAACTCTGAGTGGTGTTAGGGTGAGATGTTACTCGTATGCCTGTCTGAATAACCATGTTTTCAGGAGTTTACGAAAAGTCATGAGGTCTGTGCAGGATCTAATCTCCAGAGGTAGGGAGTTCCAATATCTGGGACCAAGTGTGGAGAACCTTGTTCCACCAAAGCGTATTTTATTTTATATTTTTTTAAATTTTGGAATTTTATAAATCGCTTGGTTACGCGCTCCGGCGTGTCCCCGCGCTGAGAGTGAACCTGTTCTTAAAGCGAGGAGTTGTCAGGAGGTGCAGATGTGCAGACCGCAGGTTGCGGGTCGGAGTGTACCTATCGATCAGGCTATTGATTAATTTAAGGTTTCCGCCATTCAGAGATTTAAAGATAATGCATCCTACCTTGAAGGCGCATCTCTGGGTTATAGGGAGCCAGTGTAGATTTTTTAGAAGAGGAGAGACGTGTTGGCGCCTGTTTTCAGATCAATCTGGCCGTCTGGTTCTGTACTAGTTGATGAGATAAGCCATTTGATAGCCATGCAGTAGAGAAGGAAGGTTTTCTTTCTTTCTAACTTTGGTCTTATCTGGTTGGTTCGATAGATTTGCTCTCTGTTATATTTTTGGGGGGTGCATGTTAGTGGTTCATTTTGTCACTTGATAGGACTCAGGCCATATTCACATTTTCTTTTCATGGGTGCCCTAACATGAAATAAATGTTCTTTTCTTACATGTATATTTATCAAAAGGCTGAACTTTCACACTGGTTGTGACAATTCGGAAAAGTTATTATCAGTACAGGGAGTACTATTACAGGAGTACTCTTTAACATACACTATCACAACTTTATGAATCGTTCTGAAACGTCCAACTCCCTATTAGTAAAAGTGCAAAGAGAGCACAGTCCATTCTGTTTGTACTAATTGTATATGAATGCTCCCTGAACATTTCAATGTTATCCGATTTTAGATGATTTGAGGCCAATTCCCAAAGGCATGTAGTGCAGCGGTCGAAGTGCATTAATAAAAAAGTATGGGGACTGTGATTGTTAGTCTAGTGGGGGCGGAGTCAGTGAGTGTGGGCAGGATCAAAGGCATGGCTAAAAAGAACAAAATATTCTGTAACTATTTTGTTGGCCTTTCACCTTCAAGTAACTGCATATAAAACAACACAACCTTAAATAAAACATTAATGCAAGTTAAACTGATCAGTGAGAGGTGCACTGTTTTGTATTGTGAAACCTCTGCTGGTTAATGCAATCACTGCAAATATCGGTGAGTGTGTTCAGAGAGCCACAGAGCTAATTTCGGGTTGGTGCCGTCGGGAATAGTGACTTTTGTGTGTTTTTAGTATTATGAGGTGAGGTCCAAGACTGTGAAAGAAAGCACCGTGAATATGTATGTCATTATTTTAAACTTGCATTATCCACATTATCAAATAGGATTGCACAAATTGCACACAAAAGATTTAGGATTCATATAAAAAGTGCTTCCAAAATATAGGGCCAGATGTATGAAGCTCAAATGGGTTCACAAACGCCGAAATTCGCAATGGTATGTGTAGCAAATTTCAGTGCAAAATAAGGAATCGCAAATTTGCGATTCCTTATTTTGCGATTGCATTTAAGGAATCGCAAAATGTGCAATTCCTTAAATGCAATGTATGATGCAAAAAAAATTGCTAATTGTCCTTACGGAATCGCAAATTACCACCAACTTCAAGTTGGTGGTAATTTGCGAATTTCTTGAAAAATGCCCATTTTTGCATTTTTCTAAGTGCCATGTGATGCACATACATGCCCTTAGGGCATGTATGTGCACCACATGTGCACCCATGCTTATTTCAGGGGAGCAACAGGGTGTCCTTTGGACACCCCTGCACCCTTGAAATTATTCTCAATTTGCGATTAGCAAATTGCGAATCGCAAATTGAGAGTAATTTCACATTCATTCCTATGGGCCTCCTGGCCCATAGAAATGAATGGGAAATGATTCCTTAATTGCGATTAGCAATTTGCTAATCGCAATTAAGGTATTTTAAGAAATCGCTAAAAAATTGCGAATTTCTACATACATACCATTTTGCAATTCTCAAATAGCGATTCCTTAAAAATCGCTATTTGAGAATCGCAAAAGTGTATCTTGATACATCTGGCCCCAAGATCTGAGTAATATGCACACTGCACTGAGTGCAACATTTGTATAACTGTCCCTTAAAAGCACCATCTCCATAGCATGTCGGGCAGGCGCGCAACACCCATTGGGCTCACCGCATAATTAGCAAAAAATCAACATCGTAGTAAAGCTGTCGGGATCGTAAACTTCGAATAATGAGACCTGATACTTTTTCCTGCGCCGGAAGTGAGGTATTTTCCAGTCGTTCCCAGTTTTAAAGCTCTTCTCCAGCGTCGTAGGCAGCCTGGCTGAATGAAAGGGAACCCCCGAACAACTCTTTCACCCCCACCCCTCCTTCGAATTACGATTCGATTCCAGTAATTTACTTTTATTGGGGGAACATTTTTGTAGGCCTGTTAGTCACTGCTTTGTTATTCAAAAGGTTGCTGCGCGGTTTCTGACCAGATCGCATCCGATCCCTGTAAAATATTTAGCCACGGGAGAAAAAAAAGCTGTTTAACTTGTGTCCTTATTTGCCCCCGTGTTTGATTTACAGTAAAAGGCCTTCCCGCATTTAAAGCTGAGACTGTGCACAGCAGAAGTCAAAACAGTCCCCTAGGGAACGAGGGTGATTCCCAGGCTGAGCTCGTCACTCCTGCAGGGAATAGATAGACCTACTTTGAGGCAGCCATGTTTAAAATGCAGTACAGATACTTTGAACATATTTTGGACTTGGGTGTTTTTCCTTGTTGCAGAAAAAGGGGCATGGTTTAAAATCTTTGTGGCGGTCGTGGAACATCTATTCTATGAGTGTGTAAATGTGACCACACTTTGAGAGAAATGGCACAATCAAATTCTCTAGTGTGCATAAGGCTTTTTCATTGTAATCTCAAAAACATTGCTACATCCGGCTCAGGGCGTTTCAAATCTACTCTGCAAGCAAAGTAATACATGACAATTCCTTATATACCTCCCTCCCCTAGAGCACCACCATACTAGTGTTAACACCCCCTTCATTTATCCAGTAGTCCAGTTCAATTTCGCTTTGCCATACTGGAATTAACAGCCTCTTTATAAAATTCGGGATATAACAAGCCATCTTCAAGCTTCTGGGCCTCCCAGTCCTACTTTCCTGTACCTACCGTCCCTCCAGAGTCAAAGGGCCAATCTGCGTCATAGTACTTGCTACCTTTTCCGCATAGAAAAGAAGCCACCACCATGCCAGACTTATTGTTCCCCCCCTTCCTCTTTGTCTGGACCTACCGGTCCCTCCCTTATTATCCATCTTCAAGGCTTGCTGTCCTGTCTGTTGTGGGAACAATGTTTCATTATCCTTGACATAACACCCTACCGCTTCCAGGGTTGGCTTACCCAAACGCAGAATCTTGACACCCATTGCTTTCTCCTTCCTACGAAAGCAACCAAAACTAACCATCATCTACTGTAAACCACCACATAGGCACTCTTCCTGGTTGATCTGTCACACCAGCAACATTACTTCCCAATACAGCAACAATATTACCAAGTAACACACATTTATGCAACGTGTGACCTTCAAAAACTGGCTAGGAAGAAAAAAGCACACTGAAGCCCAATGCCCAACAACAAAATACATTATTTGGGAGGGTGGTGAACTAAGTATCAGATCCTCAATATTTAAAGCACCACAAAAGAGTGCAACACCCCCTTCCCGTGACAAAATCCAACCCCTTTCATAAGCGAATGGTGGTGGTCTCATCAGACTGATTTGCATATGGCTGGGTCCAAACTGAGGTGGCATAGTGAGCAAAAGAACAATGGATTAAACCCAGATTTCTTGACTGGGGGTGAGTGGTTGAAAAGGCCCAGCACTCCGTCCATCATCTTGTTGTGTTTGGTATGTTCATCCTACGTGGCCAAGGGCATGCCCAGGCATGGGTCCCTTGCTCGCAGTGCCACTGGATTCGAACTAGACTGGCTGAAGAGGGGTGATACCCCTAAACCGGTCCCAGGATGCCTGTCTCCAGTCCAGGGAGGACCTCGCTTGGCAGTTTGGGCTGACCTGTTCCCATTATAACCAGAGTCAAGACTCATTTGCATATGGCTGGATCCAAACTGGAGTGGCATAGTGAGCAAAAGAATGATGGATTAAACCCAGATCTCTAAATTGGGGGGGGGGGGGGGCAGTGGCTGAAAAGTTTCAGCACACCGTCCATCAACTTGTTGTCTTTGCCGCCATGACAACCTGTGATTTTAGTGAGGTCCCAGAATTCTAAGGAGTCAAGAGTAGTGGTTGGAAGAGAGCATGGTGAAGGAGCTCCTGAGTCATTGCTGAAATTAATCTTTAGCCATTGATCCTGGTTCTGTGCTTACTTCAGTAACCCAGATTGCTCCAGTGGCCAAAATACTTTTTCTGCCTTAAACCTGGGTGCTCTAATTTTGTCGGTCGATCACTAGATTTTGATAGCTAATGTTGTGATCTCTTAACATCTGGACTACTTCACTGTAATCTACCAGACTATGCGCTGTCAAATTCCAGTTACTTCGAAACTCAAGATGTCTGACCTCATCTAACCTGCCCCTGATCAATATCACTTTGTGTGAGGAAACGCATACATTGTGAATCCCTTACCACTACCCAGAGAGCCCTAAACGGTGGCCTCTCCTTCCTCATTGAGGGAATTCTTTAATATAAAGTACGGTTGGTTGGGTCTGTTTGCTCTCATCTCAGGCTTTTCTGAAAATTCCTTGCCACCCCAATACTTACTGGGGTGGCTGCATCTTTAGAGCACAGATAGCCGCACTCTTGAATATTTTCTCTTAGTCTACATTCGCTCTCTGACCATCCTCTAGTTAGTAAACTGTTACAACATGGCTCTACAAACAGTAACGGTCTGCAATCCGATTTGCATAGAATACGTGCATATTGTATGAATGCAGAGTCACAAAGCGCATGAGAATGAAAGCATATAATGTTTGATGGGGAAAATCTAGGGGCATATTATCAAGGGGGTTTATCTCCGCTTTTTTGGCTTTAAAAGCCAAGAAAGCGGAGATAAAATTATCTCCCTATTACCAAGCTGTCGCTAACACCAGTTAGTGACAGCTAATAGGAGATAGCGACCATCTTGGGCCCCACTTTGCATGTCCGTGATATTTATCACTAATGACATGCAAAGTGGGCGTGCCAAGATGTTAGCGACTGGAAACAGTCGCTAACATCGCTATCTCCTATTACCAACTTTTGGAGATATTCGCGCTAAGCGCGAATATCTCCAAAAGCTAACACCTGCCCTGAGCAGTTCTTCACCATGTTATCCAATGGGAGGTGGATAACATGGCTAAGAGCATTTGCTCGATAATGCATGAATATCGCTGACTTTTCAGCGATATTCATGCATTGCGGCCGTTTTTTATCGCATTTGCGATAAACCTTGCTAATAGCAAGGTTTATCTGCGATAAAAATCGCCGATGTGCGGCGATAATTTTTGTCTCTAAACAAGTTAGAGACAAAAATTATCGCTAGTTGTTGGTAATATGCCCCCTACTGTGGGTGCCAGTAAGATTAACGTTCAGAGCGCAGGAAGGTTTGTAGGGCGAACAAGAACAAAGGGGCATATTATCAAGGGCTTTATCTCTGCTTTTTTGGCTTTAAAAGCCAAGAAAACGGAGATAAAATTATCTCCCTATTACCAAGCTGTCGCTAACACCAGTTAGCGACAGCTAATAGGAGATAGTGACCATCTTGGGCCCCGCTTTGCATGTCAGTGATATTTATCACTAATGACATGCAAAGTGGACGTGCCAAGATGTTAGCGACTGGAAACAGTCGCTAACATCGCTATCTCCTATTACCAACTTTTGGAGATATTCGCGCTAAGCGCAAATATCTCCAAAAGCTAACACCTGCCCAGGAGCAGTTCTTAGCCATGTTATCCAATGGGAGGTGGATAACATGGCTAAGAGCATTTGCTCGATAATGCATGAATATCGCTGACTTTTCAGCGATATTCATGCATTGCGGCCGTTTTTTATCGCATTTGCGATAAACCTTGCTAATAGCAAGGTTTATCTGCGATAAAAATCGCCGATTTGCGGCGATAATTTTTGTCTCTAAACAAGTTAGAGACAAAAATTATCTCTATTGGTTGGTAATATGCCCCAAAATTCCTGAGACCTTTTATACCTGTATATACTGGATTCAATTGCAGGCCTGAGGGCATACTGGTTTATTGGAAATTGGACTGTATCTGTTTAGCAGAATTCAAAATTCAAGGGGAACTGTACTGGTTCAATACAATCAACTGGAATTTTCTATATAACAGTTCATTGGATTTTCTGAAAACAATATGCCAGCAACGGGAGACAGCGTTTACAGCGCTGTCAGTACCACGCGCGTTGATAACAACTTGGACGTTACATCGTCCACGTTGTTACCACGCATGGCATTACACCGCAAGTCGTTTCAATGACTTTGGCTAGATGGCATGCAACATCAGGAAATGTGTTGGATTTTAAGTCCAACACATTCCCTGCTGTTGCGCTAACTGGAGTAGGAATAGTAATTTATACTATTCCTAAGTCCAGGTCGCCATCTAGTGCAAGTCGTAGAAATGACTTGAGATGTTATGCCATGCGTGGTAATAACGCGGATGATGTAACATCCGCATTGTAACCTAACGCGTGGGATTTGCTCGCAGTGTAACATCATATATTCGCCAGCAACTGCATCCAGTAGAAAGCATTTCTTTATAGCACAGAGTCGGCATTGCTTCTGGCTTCGGAGTCCATCGTAAAGTCCTGGACAGGGGTGATACAGTGGCAGTGCTGATTTTACGTCTTAGTGCAGCCTTCAACACTGTGTCCCACAACCTCCTGCTTCAATGGTTGTGGACAGGTGGTGTTGGGGATACTGCCTTGCAGTGGTTAGCCTCCTTTCTGCGGGACCACTCCTTTCAGGTGGCATTAAAACCCTTTAAATCTGTATTTGCGCCCCCCTGGCTGATATCATTGAGCAGTACAGATTGAATATAATTCCATACGCCGATGATACACAATTGATTATCACATTATCACAAAATGAAACTGACTCTGCTGCACTGTTAATGGCCTGTTTAATGGAGGTGACCCAGTGAATGGACTTCCGTTGTCTCAAGCTAAATGCTGGAGAAACTGAGGTCCTTATCTTGGGTAACCAGCCATCGATCTGGTCCTCTGCATGGTGGCCAGATGTGCTTGTTTTTCTGCTTCTTCCCAAGCTGAAAGTGAAGAACATTGACATCTGGTTCGATGGCACGCTTTCCTTTGATAGTCAGATCATAGCCCTTGCAGGCAAGGGCTTCGGAATCTTAAAATTCCTTGTCAAGATTCTTGGACCCCTCCCTGAGGTTGCCAGAAAGACAGTAGTCCAGGTCTTGGTCATTTCAAGGCTGGACTACAATAATGTCCTTTATTTGGGAGTTGCCCAATCTAGGTTGATGAGACTTCATCGCGTACAAAACGGGGTAGCTTGCCTGCTATGGAATCTCCCTAGGTGGTTTTCTTTGGGATCTGCTCTTTCAAAGCTGCACTGATTACCACTTGAGAAACGACTTACTTTTAAAGCTATGTGCTATTATCAATAGATCCTCTGAAACAAGGGCCCCGGCTACCTGCACCTTTTCTTTAAGCCCTATGCTCCCTCTAGAAGGTTCAAATCTGCTAGATCTTTGCTATCATCAGTTCCCATTGTTAAAAAGGCACGGATAGGAGGTTGCTCCTTTAGTTTTCTAGCAGCCAAACACTGGAACTTCTTGCCTCTGTTATACAGGAACCTTCAGAAATACTGTTCCGCAAGAAGTTTAAGGCGTAGCTGTTTAGGTTAGCAGAATGGGCCAGGCTTCATCTATAGTCTTTGTGAAGGGAACTGGGTCATTTTATCTAGTGCTGGGACACTTCGGTGCAAAGTAGCCATGCGGTGTACAAATTACTTTATTATTATTTCTGTTAAGGGCTGGATTGGCTATTTATCCTATCAAACATTTCCCTGGTGCTGCAGGCATTGGAGGTAAATATTCTAAAGAATGTGCCACTGCTTTGTCTTCAGCTTCCTGGGGTTTCTAGCAGCAGACAGAGCAGATGGCGAGAGAGGGAGAGAGAGCAGGGGCATGGGGGAGAGAGAGAGAAGAACAGAGCAGGGTGCAGTTTAATTTTTTTTGCCTGGGCTACTTTTGTTTTTTTTTTCACCCAAGGGTTCATGTCTTGTGCACTATCTTATAATATCAGATGCAATTAATTGAGTTCCGTCACTTAGTGGAATAACCAGAATTAGAGAGAGAGAGAAGTGGTCAGCTTACAGAAGAACCAATATCTCTGCACAGGGGAAGACGTGAACAAGTTGAATGATAAAGATAGGTACATGGGGGATGAAGAGTTGAGAACTGCACGCCATACTTAGACAGTGCTAGTAAAAGAGGTTCATTCTAAGAAAAGGCAAGTATGCTAGGAAAATGGAGATTGTTTCATAAGTGACTTTGCCATTGAAATAATAACTAAGGTATGCGTATTTGTATAGCTTCTCTAAAGCTGATACCCCAAAGACATGTGAATAAATAAAGTTTGGCTGGAAAAAGTTGGAAGGGTTAACTAATAGGGGCCATCTGCTATCACTATAACAAAATAAAGAGATTGAAGATGGAAAACAGTGGTGGAGCTCTATCAGCAACTCACCAAGCCGGTCGTTGAACACCCCCTCCGTCTCATTACTGAATAGAAACAGCCAATGAAAGCAAAGATGGAGTACCAAGAAAACCCCTTTGACTTTGTTAGTCACACATAACATAGGTCCATCCATTTTTGTTTTGTTTTTCCTAAATCTAGGGTAGGCTGCACCATTTCATAAAGACTGTTTCTGTGAAGTGCTTATGTGTTTTGGGGATTCATTCTTCTGTGCTTCCCCTCACATCTGAATACTGCAGAGCTACTGTTCCTCTCTCATATGATCATTCAAAGAAACAGATGACACACTCACTCACTCAGCAAACTCCTATGCTTCAACAGTATTATCTTGCTGTTTCCCTTCCCAGTTTCCCCCTTCACCAAAAACGCAGGTCAATCTTTCCTCATTACTCATTCACCCAGTCACAGAAGCAGTCCTGGACTCTGTGGGCCCAGCAATTCAACATGAACAAAAGGTATGCCAGCAAACAGGATTGGGCTTGGACAGAAAGTAGGTCGGCACCAAAAGAAAAGTAGCCCCATTAGTGAACTAGGTAAGTATAAAATATCTCCAAGAACTTCTCACCCTTCCAGGTTGGTGGTAATGCGTTGCCAAATCAAGACTGGAAATGTGGGCTGTTTTGCCAGTTTGATTATTCATCCTGGACAAAGCACCTGATGTATCCTCTGGTGAAAGACGCTATACTTCGTGAATGGAAAGACATGGAAAATAGTTTTGCCCCAAAATATGCCTAGGTAACACCATCTGGAAGAGAGAGGGATGCTAAATTCTCCTCTTGCATACAGGCTAATCCAGTCTTAATTAGCCTGGCAGGTCTTTGTAGAAGATTGCTCACTATGTAGTGTACCACAATGAGGTACACTATGCAGAAAGTCCAGGCAACCATTACTGGCTTACAGGGGCTTGCTTTTACAATCCCTAAGTGCTCTATTTGTGGTAGAATAGGCTTATCAGACGGGAGTGTTGAGCATTTGTTTAACACACAGAGTCAATAAACGAGACACACACTCAGTAAGAAATCCAAGGCCAATTTAGAAAAATAACACAATATTTGATATAGTATTTAAACACAAGGATCAGGTAAGTACTTTAGTTCGTTATCATTTTTACACAATAAAACAGTTGAATAGCAAAGCTGTCAGATTTGAGGTAGTGTGGCCAAGCAGTTTAGGCTTATCAAAGGGGAGTTTTGAGCATTTGTTTAACACACAGAGTACAGAAATGAGACACACACTCTGTAAGAAATCCAAAGCCAATTTAAGAAAAATAACAATAAAAAAAGACACCAGATCTTCAGGATCAGGCAAGTGCTTTAGTTTGTTATCGTTTTTACACAATAAAACAGTTGAATAGCAAAGCTGTCAGATTTGAGGCATGAGCCTCAAACATGGTAGTTATCCTATGGAAGGAAAAGACATGTGCTGCATACAGGTATTTGGAAATGGTTGTACGGGGTACCCTTTAGAATTTAAGGATTAATTACTGCTGCGGTCCAAAGTACCACCAGCAGTTCGTATTTATCTGCCCTGGGGTGTCTGGGTGAAAAGGTGCTGGTCGCAATAGTAGCCTCAAGTACGGTTAGCTGTCAAAGCTGAAAGGGACCTGTCAAAACAACAGAGTCTGCAAAGGGGAACTTGGGGACAAGTCTGGCGGTACCCAAAGGGAGGCTCAGCTCGTGGGGACTCCAAGTCCAAGGAGACAACGGCAGAAGATGTGTATTCTGCTTGGGGCTCGGGTGCAGAGGTGCTGGCTAGTGGGCCTCTTTAGCATTGGAGGCTCTCATGGTTCTCGGTGCACCGGCAGAGGAGGTAAAAGAAATACAGCAGGACCACTCATAGTGTGGCGCTCATCTCTCTTGAAGTCCCTCAATGTGCGGATAAGTCTTTTTGCCTGTGGTATCCAGACTGGATGCAAACAGGCCTTGGTAGGCGCAAGTGCCCGTTAGTCAGGGTATTGGTGCATTGGGGCTCCTGGATGGTCTAGCATCTCGGAACTCACAAGGAAATGGGGCTGACCTTGAGCCTCAGGGACCCCTCCTGTCTTGCTGCTCCTTCATTGGGCCAGATATCCAGCAGCACGGGTTACCTGATAGAGTTGCTTTCAGTGCCTACAGATGCAGGGGAATGGCTCCTTCTCCCCAAAGGAGATGCTGCTAGGTTGTTTAAGCTGCTGGATGGGCCTCCACAGCTTTGGGTGGAGATCAGCTTTTTTGGACGAGTTGATTGGTGCAACTGTTGAGGGTTCCAGCAGCAAGGCAGGGGTCGGTGCCAAGTAGTGATAAAGTACTCTGTTCTCACTGTGACTGCACTTCGTTTGTCACTCCTACAGTTTCCAGTAAATGATCTCAGTTCCTGGTGTCGGAGGAACCACAAAATACGGAATTTTTGGGCGTTAAGGGGAGTATAGGGTAGAAGTCCAATGGGCTACTTACCTCTGGGGTGACTACACCCCCAATATGACCACTTCATAGGGAGAGTAGGCATAAACATGACCTAGAGTTCCTAGTTTCAACAAATCCAAGATGGTGAAACCCTTCTTTCTTGTTCACTTCAGGTAGCAAACCTTGGGGGTCAACTAACCTGTAAGTGAAAACCCCTTTTTCAGCCTGTCCTGGTGCCAAATGGGCACCAAGGCAGGGGGTGGGATTCTCCGGTCTGAGGGGAAGCCGGGGTTGCAGATCAAAGGCGGCAAAGGCTTCAAAGCCTCTGGTCTTGATATGCTAAATTCGCTAGCCATCCTGTTGGATGTTGGAGGAGGTGTGATCACCTTCCTCCAGACAGGCATTATTTCTGACCTCAGAGAGCACAGGCTCTCACCTACAGGGGGTCGGAAACTCATCTGCGGTAGCAGGCTTTGAGATACCAGTCAGCCAGAACAGTTAGAGACTAATAGGATTCAGGGGGCATTTCTAAGGTGCCCTCTGGGTGCATATCATATTAAATCTAGTACTGGCATCAGTACAGATTTATTAATACGAGGTGTTTGATACCAAACACCATTATCATCAGTGAAGCCGTCATGTGGATGGGTAACTGGTAATGACAAGTGCCCAGTACATATGTTTAAGATGGCTTCCTAATCACTTATAATGTCGTGGAGCCAGACATCGAAGGGACATATCTGCTCATGCAGATATGTCCTTACATAAAATATAATGCTGCATCCTGCCTTAGGGCTCTGAGGCCTGCTGTAGGGGTGATTTTAATATAGTGTATGCAGTGCACAGGAGCATGGCACACACTGAGTGTGCCATGTTGTGTTTTCGGAATGGTTTGCACTATTTCACGCAGCTTGCAATGGCAGTCTGCATGTAAATTGCGTGTTGGTCCCTTAGGGCGGCATAATACATTCTGAAGCCCTGTGAGACCCTTTTTACGACCCATGCCCTAGATACCAGGGGTACCATTTACTAGGGACTTACAGGGGTGCTAAAGTACTTGTCAATTGGGTCACAATTAGACATTTACCTTGTTTTTAAGGGATATAGCACAGGCACTGGTAGTCTGGTTTGCAAGGGCCCAGTGCACTTTCAATCGAAAAGCATCAGTCACTCAGATCTTCTTCAGCTAGGAAACTCTCCATGCCCAGGTTCTGTAAAATCCGATGAGGCGCATTTCCATGCCCATCCACCCTTTAATGTACTCCAGCGCTCCCGAAAGTCTGTTGGTTCAGGTTGTCTAATAAGCCTTAAGGTTGACCATCAATTGCTTATCATCCATGTACATGTAAGTGATTACCCAGAAGACTACCAGTGGTCTCACATAGAGATTAAAAAGAATCAGGGTAAGGAAGATAAATGAGGTACTGCCCAGGTAAGTACTTTAGGCTTTGAGAGAAAAAGGCTCTATTTGTCTATTTGTATTACTTGGCTATTAAAGGATGAGAACTAAGTGAAGAAAGTACCGGCACTCCTACCAAGCCTAATTTTCAAATCAGTATAAGGAGGTTGAATATATCCAAGGCGGTTTACGTTTCAAATAAGTTGACTGTCCCTGAACTGCCTTCAGACACCATCCTTAGGTCTTACGTTACCGAAGTTACAATTGGTTTTAAACCTAGATCATGCAGAAAACATGCCTACGCCTCAACTGAAATGCCATTATTATCATTAGAGAGCTGAAGTTGAGCAGTGACCACTCCCTCTAATATCTTGGCCAAATAAGGCTACTTATCCTCATCCAGAACCACTCTTGTCCTCAGGGATGCATTAATAATTTCTGTATTGTAAGGGGCCACCACTAGGGAGATATTTTAAAAGGTGGGCTGGACAGATGCTCAGGGGTGGACCAGACTAACTCCCCCAGCAGTTCTTTGCATTCTTCCACAGAGATAGCAATAAAATCAGCGAGTTTGTATATCCAACATTTTGACAAGCTGCCTCTGCTAAACTCTTCCCTGATGGGGCCTGTTGATTGGTTGCAAGCTCTTCTCCTATCAAAACCACTTTGTCAATGACAACATTTAGCTAACAAATTTACCAGCTCTTAGGGGACAGAGGGCTGTAAACGTACTTGCTAACGCGCCTGGGGAGTTCAATCTCTAGTCTAGATAATATTAAAGATTTTCTTTGGAAGTGTTTTTAGATGTTAAAATACTTTAAAATATGAGAATTCCCTTGGAACTGATTTCAAGCGATTTTTAAAAACATTTCTTTATTGAACATTTTTTTTTGAGCAATGAATATATGTATACATGTTTATGTAACCAGAGATGCATCAAACTCTCAACCGTGAGTCAGACAACTAGTAACCAACTATGTTAATGGGTGGGTATAAATATGGGTACATTTTTAGGAAAGGCCGATAGCGTGCACATCCATGATAGTCATGTGCCACTGCCTCTAAATAGGGATGGCGAAAAAAATAGTTTTAAGCAATGGCATATGGTCTGATGGCTAGTGGTGAGACAGACAGGAAGCTAATCAGAGTCCCCCATATTTGTAAGAGAGGCCATCTGGACTACACTTAATCAGGGACATTTACTGTAACAAAAGGGTTCCAGATGTGCTCAAAGATAAGGATTTAGTCCATTTGGTGGTATATCATTTGATATGATATGAAGTTTATTTGCATAAGTTAATTAAAACCATTGCATTACAGTAAAACAATATTATAAAAGAAGAACCATATGAATGAATTTTCAGTGTACCCTAGCTTGAATCTTCAATTACATTAAATGAAAAAAAACAATTACTCTGGAGTCCAATTAAAAGCACATTTTTGCATAGAGCATTGCAGTTGGCCCTTGCACCCAGGTTTGTAAATGGTGAAGCGACTTGGGATCTGTGCAGGAAGTGCGCTTTACCCACCGGTTCATATCCAGTGAACATGTCCCCAGTTTTTCGTCCCGTCAGTTCCCCACATCTGTGTCCCTGTCCCTTCAACACTATATGATTTGTTGATAGGATGCTGTAATTACCATATCATGCATCCAGTCGTCATGGGATAGGGAAGTGCGGTGTAAACCCATCTCTTTGTATGTATCTGGAATAGTGATATTATCTTGTAAAAACAATATCTCAGCAGATAGCAGCAGGTATAGATCACTAGTGAATGTAATAGGGGCGGTGGCCTTTTGCCAGAATGGATTAAAGAACGGCACGACCATACCCGATGCATCATGCCTCCATCTTGCTGACCATACCAGCAGCCATCTGATAAATGAGTTAGAATAGCCAGACGCAGGTTTCTGAGGAGGCCAGTGCTAATCATACAAAGGTATGTCGAAGATTTGGGTCTCGCCTCTATCGTGGCTATTGAGCAGTTCATTCATGTTGGATTCAGAATATTCTCTTCCCAATGTATATAGCCATTTCTCCTGTAGGTATGTTCGAAGAGGATGGGGATAAAGTTCTTCTAAAAGGGTTTTGAACAACCTAGAGACAACCCCTATAACTCCATCTCTGTAGTTCAAGCTATTTCCGAAAATGAACTGTCAGAAACGTTACTGCTGTGATCACATCTCTATATAACTGTGATGTATAATATACAACCAGGTAGAATAAGGCCCTGTTCAACAAGTCTAAGTTAAAGAATACGGCTGTCATGGTCACTAGTAATTCACACATTAATTGAGACACAATTTTTAATAGCTGTTCTCACTTTACACAAGCCAGTTTATATTTTAGTGGATCCCGTTATATATGGGATATGGTACCCCCTGCCATACATTATAAGGATATTGCAAGTCACCAAGGAGGTTCATGACCCTACAGAGGAACGAGGCCAGAGGCCAAGTTCCTTTATAAGAAATAAAGAATATGGAAATTCGGAGGTGACCTACAGTATCAAAGCAAGGGGGACTTTATTTGTCATAATAATTGGTCACACCACCACCACCGTTTCACCAAAGCACTTAAATTCTTGGTGCATGGTTCTTTCATATGAAAGAGAGAGCATGTTTGCAAACATGAAGAAAAATAAAAATAGGCTCTCTTTTATAAACTTAAACACATCAAAAAAGCCGTTAGATAATTGTTGCAAAAAGATATTAGAATC
This sequence comes from Lissotriton helveticus, assembly GCF_964261635.1. NCBI lineage: Eukaryota > Metazoa > Chordata > Amphibia > Caudata > Salamandridae > Lissotriton > Lissotriton helveticus. The sequence continues at coordinate 1,051,940,097 of NC_136067.1, forward strand.
TCTTTAAACAAGCCGTAGTAGATCTATGTCTTTATTCGGTTTGTTACACAAAAACCATAAAAGCACACATTAAATACAAATAAGAACTTTCTTGAATAAAAACATGCCGATTAAAATAGTAACCAAAACTGTATATAGAAGACAAAATACAAAGAGCACCAGACTCACTCAGGCAACAAAAGATAAGAAAAAGTTGCCTAAATAAAAACAACTAGTCTCATCCAGTATAAATAGTTAATGAACAGGTAAGATGTTCAAACATTACAAATTGCATTGTGCCATAGCTAGTGTGATAAAAAAGCACTGATTAATCACAACTAGATTTAAGCCTGACTGCAGATTTAAAAAAGCTAAATACATTAAAAAAAAACTGTACTGCCCGTAAGCATTAATAGAAAAATGTAAGCGGGATACACTTGCCTGTACTTAGCCTTTTTTTAAATCGGGATGATAAAGGACTTCCTGGGTAGGTCATAAAAACTGCAGAACATCAAAAAATGAAGCGTGTCCTGTGGAGACTTATTGTCGCAGCCACAGTGCGGCAGCCTCTGTCCCGTACACTTTAAACAAGTCAGTTTTTCTAAAAAGACAGCACAGTAGCTAAGAACTTTTCTATAATTTCCCAAGGAGGGCAAAAAGAAAAGTTGGTGTAAATATCTCCTTTCTGCTTGTCACTATACAGTTATAAAAACAGAGCAGTAGAAAGAAAAGCGATGTTTCCTTATCCTTCTTTTAACAGTTTCTTTAATTATACTAGGTGACCTGACCTGCCTTTCCCCATGGCTGCTGGCTCTGGCAGCAGACATTGTAAAGTTAGAACTCAGCTAATACGTTATTACAGTTGAGCGGCTACATTATTTATTCACAAGAGCAAAGCTCAGGTTGTTTATAGTATCTCTCAGAACTCACAAGTGAAAAATATTCATTCTGGTAACTCACTGTCCTTTTTTTGGTAAACAGATTTTTATTAATTTGTAATAAAACAGATAAAAGCATCACATATTCCACTTTGTAATTGCGTGCTAGTTTCATTGCACATCATAATGTAGGTAAACATAGTAATCTCAGGATGTCCCTCCTCCAACAGTCTTGCTCTCGAGAAAGGAAATAATGGTTAATCTTAGTTCTGAGGCAGCACTCACCTCTAAGTCCTGTAGTTCTTAGTAAAGCGCTGGTAACTCACTTTCATCCATCAATACTTTTTATGATATGGATAGGCTGCAAAATCACCTGTCCCTCCTTATGTTAAGGAGGCAAAATCAAATGAGGGAGCCATATATTATATGGCCTCTCCTCCCTGTTCCATTTTTGTTATCAACTGTTTCTATACCATAGCAGTGAGTTACCAGCTTTTGAATCTGGTGTAAATGATAGAGGCTTCCTATGGATGCCATGTATACCAAAGAAATTAGAGACAGGTTTCTATACAGGGAATGCAGAATCCCATATATTACAGTCTCACCTCTTAGTCTTCATGTACAAATCAACAGTGGCAAGCGGAATTGGATGGAATAATTTCAGGATATGTATTTTTTTCTTATGCTTCAGAATTTGGACTATAACCCAGAGAGAACATAGTTACTTTCCAGCCAGTGTAATTAAGTGGAGAGGCCAAACATGTATTATTTTGTGGGCAAGAGGTAGCTTGACTGGGCGTATTTGGGTGTGTACAAGTGTGCCTTTGGTCCGCCGCCAGCACGGCCTCTGTATGCTTCTTCGTCATAGTCTCAAATAAATCCCTCCAGGAATTTTAACTGAGTCTCCCATTTGCAAGTCCTCTGACCAGCTGGATGTGATGGAGTAATTAGAAGGGGAGCAATATGGCTCCTACCAGACAGGCTACCTAACGTTTTACACCTCTCTGATGGCAGCCAACATTAAAACAAGGAGAGGGCAAAACACACACAGAAACACAAGTTCTAAAAGATGCATGTTCTGAAAACTATAAAACACACTAATTACTAGCAGTTTGGATTTTTACAAACTTAATATCAAGTATGCTGGTATAGCGCAAGTGCATTTGGCCACTCTCTGACATTTTCACTGCAGCCCAATTATCTGCAAACAGAGCTTTTACAAGACTAAAGATGCCTGGGAGGGTCATAAAGTTAAGTGGGGTTGTCAAGAGTCTCCCAGGTGTCTGAGACCTGGGTGTAGGCATGCTGGATGCTCATGTATGGATGTGAGCTGCATACCGTACATACGGCTGGATTCTGTCTACTAGTTTTAACTGTGTATTTCTAGAGGTTTAAACCTATGGGCTTTGATATCTTCTATTATCTCCACCTCATCCTCCTTTCTCCTTGTCTCACCATCCCTCTCTCTCGACTTCACTCTCCTTTCTCTCCACTTCACCCAGTTGTCCTGCTCCCCTCACGCTCTACGTCCTCCCACCTCACTCTTTCCACCTCATCTACCCGTTTCCCTGCTGTACCCTTCTCTTTTTCCACTTCACCCTCATATTTCTCTCACTTCAACCTACACTTTCTTTCTGCCTTATCCAACTGTTACTCTCTCCTGGCCTCGCCATCATTTTGCTGTGGGTCAACTTACTCTCACTCCACTTTACCCTTCAATTTCTACCTCACCCATGGCTCTATTTTCGCCTTCCTTCTCTTTCTTCTTCATTCCCTTCTAATTCTTGCTTACTCACCTCAGTCTTTTTGACTGTCATTCTTCTCTCCTCCTCACAGCATCCTTTTCCCTCTCACTGTTTTCCCTCCTGCCCCAGCCTCCTCCCTATTACCCTTCCTCCTCTCCTCTCTGCTTCACCTTCCCCTCTACCTCACCCTGTATTCCACACGCTCTACTCTACCGAACTCTACTCCACGATAAGCAACTTCACTGTACAACATTGTACCCCACTCTACGATGCTCTATGCAACTCATTCCAGGCCACTTCACTCCACTTTATTCTACGACATACTACTTCATCGTACACCACTCAAATCTCCTTTACTACCCCACTCTGCGACAATCTACTCTGCTCTGTGCCACTGTACTCTACAATACTCTACTCTATGCAACACCCTCCCTGCTACTCGACTGTGCGCTATACAATTCCATGACACCCTATGCCACACCAATTTACGACACTGTGCTCCCTGCATGACACTCCACTCAACTCTACTCTACACCACTATACTCCACTTCACGCCACTCTCATTTACCCCAATAACTTTTAGCCATGCTTAACAGCAGCCACGCTAGTGTATAACATGACAAGGCAACATATTGGCAAATCCAATAGAGCTCTTGAATAGACAAGACCTCTTGGCTTTGTCAATGCTTGTCTTCTCTTCCCTTTTAATCACTTCTTTACTCTTGTTTTATCTACCGGTTTCCTTACCACTCTTTTTTGACTTATCCGACCTTATGTTTTTTCTTACTCCTCTTTTCTATTCTCACACTCTCCTCTTTTCAACCTCCAGCTCTCATCTCTGTACCCCATCACCTTATTCTTTTGTAAAAATTCTAGAACCTTTGATCATTTTTATTACCAATTTACCAGTTGGATCCACGGTCCTGAAAGTGCCTGCAGGTTTTTCAGGATATCCTCTGATGAAATGACACCACGGTTTTCACAGCATTGAGTTAATCTTTAGCTAATATCATTTGTGTTATAAGTGCACTACACCTTTCGAAATGCCCCAAAATATCACATTAATTTGAAGCTTAAATAAGAGTGTTGTTTATCCAGAGCAGGGACACATAGCAGTTCAGAATTTTTATATTGTTGGTAGGAAATAAAAATGTTGTTTTTTCTTGCTGTCTTTAAGACAGTCGATTATTATTTGGGATGGGTGACTGCCCACCTCAATGACTAATAACATGTCTTGTCAGGATGAACCCTTAAAGTCATTAAATTAACCCGATCTCAACCACCTGGTAGTGATGGCACAGCACAGAAAGGCTCAGCTTAGGGAAATGTGTAAAGTATTTATGCAATACCAAAACAGTAATAAAGTCAAACACCAAGCCAAAAAAATGCCAAACTGAATTAAAAAAAATAGCTAAAATATAATTAAAAAAATTAGGAGAACCGGTGATGTGAGTCTAGGTGAAAATAGCACCAAAATGCACTAAGTGGCAATGGGTAGTCAATGGTCGTGGTAGACTGGGAACCTAGGCTCCACTTGAGGCCAAGTGCGGTGGAGCTCGGGTCGATGCACTAAATGGATTGGTACTGGTGAAAATTTGGAAGTCAAAAAGTAAAAAAAAAAAGGTCCCAAGTCCCACTTCAGAAAGCAACTTGTATTGTATACCTATCTATGTCTCTGTGGTCAATAGCTGTCATTTGATCTTTCAAGTTAGTTGATTTACACATTTATAAGCTATATACCGCTGTCTCACCTATTTCTTGTTTTGCTACATTGTGTTTTCTTCTTACATTACACTTGTAAAGCGCTCTGATACTCGTAAGAGTCTTGTTCGCGCTATATAAAACCTTCGAAATAAAATAAATAAATAAACGTTGTCATATTTTTTGCAAGAATAATCTTCTCTGTGTGGGTGCCACTGACACTGTAGTTGCTGCTTTGGAACTGAACCAGGCTGCCCCTGTTGATGCTCTGAAGGTTTTGAGATTTATTGCAGAACACGTTCTAAGTTTCCAACTCAGAATGGGAATTGGTTGTTTTTTCTGAGGTGCGGATATCTCTGCGAGGGATGAAGCTGAAATTTAATCCGAATCATTACCAGATGCTGAATATGGTTAGCAAACTCTTTCATTGGCAGAACTAGAAGTCAACACCACTCTCGTCACTTCATGCTCATGATCAAGTTACTTTTGAATAATATAGATATGTTCAATAGGTCTTGTTGCTGTCACTCGTAATAGAGAAATGGTTTGCATAGTTCAGGTACTTCACTTCTCTTTTTGGTATATTATCACCAATTGCGTGGGAAGGGGCAAAAGTAGCTGTGGTAAATGTGTTTACTCGTCTTTATTGCTAATCACGTTATTATAAGCTTTAAAAATATAGACAGAGTTTACTTTAAAAAAAAAAACTTTGGGGATTTCAACACATAACTGCCCTCGGTATGTTGGAAAAGGCACACAGTTTAAGGTCAGTCAAAAAGGGGCAGTGGGCGTTGTAAAAGACCAAGTCAATTAGTAGAAAGGGTGAAAACACTGTCCAACAATAGCGTTTATTGCTGGTTACTTGGGGTGTTTTCTTGGTATACAAAGAGTTCTTAGTGGTGCGAGGTGGCCATGAGTGATGTCACTGAAAAGGATATAAGACGCTCTCCTCTAAGAGGACTTATTTATTTTTGGCTAAGGTAAACATTAGCAGGAACGCATTGCAAGGAAGATGCGTTTGGTATGTTGAAATTCACAAAGATCTGCGATGTGAATGTATTGTATATTTAAATCTAGCAAGGAGCAGGAGCTGTGATAGTGTGTGCGGTCGAAAAGCCTATTTGCATATTTTTGATGTAGGATGGCGCAATAAAAAGCATCCCTTTATTCGCTTTCAAATATGAACAATAGATTTAACAACCACTTAGCGCAGCCGACTGTCTCCTTAAAGGGCCACTGGACCAATTGCAGGAGGGTCTATCCAATGGTTTTCCCACCCTCTGCCCTCCATTATGTCACACATAATCGCAGTGGGTGTTGCATGCTCAGGCCACTGTGGTGAACAGAGGTCAAGTCTCCGTTAGAACTCTTCACATGACACTGCAAAATCCTAAACAATATGGCTTGGGTGTGTTCTCTGACCCAATTTTCCAAGCAAATTGGCCAAATTCCAGGCACCCAGAATAAATCTTTTTAACATGGAGGCTTGGCAATTTTCAGTTGATTGTTCACAAAAATCAGTGCTGCTTATTCGGATTTATGAGAATATTGGGCAGAGTTCCGCTTAATTCGAAATGTGATACACTGGAAAATTCACCAAGAAGGCTCCAGTAGATCGCTTACCTAATTAGTACATTAGTGTCCGTCACCCAAAAATTGGATAACTCCATGCTTACCGCTTGTCAATTTATGTCACTGTCTCTAAGTTACAACTATGTTTCATTGGGATATAGGCGCATGTGACATAGAAAGGTAAGCCAGTAGAACTATGCATGGGATTTTGAATCTGCCCTAACCACAATTGCATGTTCCTCGAGAACCACAGTCCAAACAAGAGCTCATCTTGCATTCGTAGCATGTATGTCAACATGCTAGCGCTGAGGCAAAAGGGTATCTAATGCCGTGCAATCCAATAAAGTGTGCTTCCACTGTCTATCGTTAACAGTGGGTGATGACAGAGTCACCGCACTTAAGAATTTGCCCAATCTACATCAAATGAAATAATTATTTGAACCTCTAGTTGTGCGGGTCACATTGTCGCTATTGAATATCCTCTAATGTGTAACCGTATTTGAATCATCCTTTTACTGAGAACTTGTCTTTACTGTTCCTCTACTACTGCTCCCAATGATCTGAGTCAACCCTTCCAGAGCTGGTAGGTGCACAGAAGGGTCTGCCCCAGTGGTTGCTTTATGCAGCACATTTTCTAATGTAAATGTTCTGTTCAGTCCTTCAAAAACATTAAAACAACCAATTTTGTCTGATTGAGATCAGTGTCAGTCCCATTGGTCTCATAATTTCCATAGATAGTGAAGACTTCTCAATTCTTGCTAATCGGTTGGCTTCACCTTACCTCCGCTCATATCAAAAGTATTCCAATGAGTAACTATACTCGTGACAGCCTGAAACCGATAAAAATGATAGCCAACTTGTGAAAGTGATATTTTCACTTGGCAAAATAGCTTATGCTGGCATTATGCTAGTTATTTTATGCTTACCCTTTCTAGAAACGTGATACCTTACAGCAGATACTACCTTAAAATCCGCCCTGATAATGAGCCATCCAACCTGGACCGTATGCAGTCATATTTTCGACATTAAAACATCACATAGTAAACATGGTGATCCAATAACATATTATATATATATATATATATATATATATATATATATATATATATATATACACACACACACACAAAAATAAGAGGAGAGAGAAAAGAGCATCAATCAGCCTCCCTAGATAATCATAAAACACGAAAAGATTGATGAGGTATTATGGGGTTTCTACTCTCAATTGAAATCACAGATTTGTTTTATTAAGACATGCTCTCAGCCACTTGTTGTGGCAGGATCACCACCAGAGGTACCTTTGTACACGACACGGTGGAGCATTTCCCCTACAACAATTCAATTGGTACCCACTTATTTCTTAAACAAATGTGGGATCACATTACAGAGTGGAAACCCTATGATACCTCATCAATGTTTACGTGTTTGGTCATCCAATAACACTGACATCATCTACTGCATAGAGAAAAAGTCAACACAGTCAAAATCAGTTATTACATCAATATCACACATAGTACAACTGCAGCACTTTGGGGTAGGAGAGCCTTTGCGGACATGTTCTGTGGGTATAAGAGAGTCAAACACAGAGTCTTTAAGCATGAGACTTGATATATTGAATTTCTCCTGCAGAATGGGTCAAATTTGTTTGTGCTAGAAATGCAGAGAAAGGGACAAGGAGGTAGTTAGTGGGTTAGGGTGTGTGGTGGCATTACGTCATGTTCCGTGCCTAGCGAACGAAAAAAAGCAGAAAAGCTACTGGTCTCACAATCATTTGCCAGTCTTTGCAGCACTGCACTAGATCTCATTAACCGAGGTACAAAAGCATTATCTAGAAAAGCAAACGCTAAAAATACACCCTGGCAGAGCCAACAAAGCGGTTCATATATGCAAGGTTGATAAAGCATAAGTCATGAAATTAGGTGATAAGCATACACCTATAAATTAAAGCAGTTAGAAACATGAAAACAGTTGGCATACATCACTCAATAAAATACAACTCATTGTTTCTTGCCAGGTCTTGAATTTCTTGATTAATCCTTATACTTCCCGTATTCTTATGTCTTAGTCATGTGAAGTTTTTGTAGTAATCATTTTATGGGCACATCCATGGGAAATGGCGTAAATCCTGCTAACATCAGTGTTTTTATATTGTTTTACATTTTAACAACTCTAATATTTTAGCACTATAAAGAGTTAACGGGTGAAATCACTGAAAATCGACTATTAAACATCTCTTGATTCTCTGTTAATGGCTAAGGAGGTTTTACGAGACACTACTGTTTTTAGGTCTAGTTAAAAATACAAATGGAATAGAGTGCACCTGGAGACCCATTGTTTTTTTCACATATGGTTAATACATCGAAGAAAGAAGGGGTGCTTTTATTTGTTTCGGATAACATGAAAAATAATTGTGACCCAAGGTTGCCACTTGGTTCCTGGGATGCAATTAATCTTACGTTAAAATTACTATTAGTTTATATGAAAAACTAGAGAAAATATGCAACAGCCCACGTGCTCTTGCCAGAAAAAATAATGTGCTTATAATCATTAATTATTTAAAGAGAATAAGAGCCTTAGAGTTTGATAGATTGGGAACTCTGACCTCAATTGGCAGAGCTCTTATCTGGCCAAACTCCCGATTCTTCTCCCTCATTTAGAGTTGGAGGACTCGCTGGTTTAGGTAATAGAGTGGAGAGATGTTAAGTGGCTTGGAGTGGCATAGAATGAAGTGGAGTGGAGTTGGGTAGAGTGAAGTGGCATTTTGTGCCATTTTGTGGAGTGGTGTAGAGTGGAGTGGCACAGAGTGGTTTGGTGTGGAGAGGGGATGTATGACAATTCAACGCAAACAAGCACAACGCACACCATTACATCACATTCCTCACATCGCACACACCATTACATCGCACGCATTCACCACGCAAACCATTACATCGGACTCTGCATTCACAAGCATGAAAATTACTTTTTGATCGCACACTACGACCATGCATTCAATCACACTGCAAAAACCCCCCTTACGGCCCGCAAAGCAACCTGAGAAAAGCAACCAAAGAGGGCAGTTCTTTTTTGATTCATTCACATTCCACCCTTTTAGATGTAAATATCTACGAGATGCCGCAACAGCCCTTAAAGCCCGAGTTTAGGTTCTTAGGTCATCAAAAGCAATGTCTAACAAAAGTTTCAGCTGGACCTCCAATTCTTCCCCCGAATAGCAGCAGCTAATGTTTGCAAGTCCTTTAACCAATGATTGAAAGTATAAACAGAATTAATTTCAGATGTCATATAAATACGTAATCCCACATATGCGCAATTTTAATTTCAGATGTCATAGAAATACGTAATCCGACATATGCACGATTTGGACCCCTAGCCCCCAAGCCTAAAAGACCCCCATATTTGACTCCTAACCCTAAGCCCTAGCCCCCAAGCCTAAAAGACCCCCATATTCCACTCCTAACCCTAAGCCCTAGCCCTAAAGCGTATAACACCCCCATATTCCACTCCTAACCCTAAAAGCGTAAAATCCTCCCCTCCACTAAAGTTCACCGTACCTGTCTCTCGCCGTGTCCCGCCGTCCCTGCGTTGTAAAAGCCCCCGCAATGTGATGGCACCCGCGATGTAGCGTTGTGCATCGGGAATGCAGGCGTCGTAACCTCGCATGCGTTGTGACATCACGCGACGTAGACGCATGCGATGTGACGGGTGTTCCCCGTGGAGAGGTATAAAGGAAGCAAAGTGGAATGGCACAGAGTAGAGGGGCATAGATTAGAGTGGCGTAAAGAGGGGTGGTAAAGAGTGGTGTGTAGTAGAGTGGCACAGAGTGAATAGAAAAGAGTGGCATGGCGTAGAGTGTAATAGCCTGTGGGCGCTAAGCAATCAAAAGATTGCAAATGAGTGACAATAAAAACAGCTAATAGTGTATGTACAATACATCTCGCAGCACAGCACATTCATAACAGCACACCTAACGAGGCCCCAAGCATGCTATTTATTTATTTATTTTGAATGTTTTATATAGCGCGAACAAGACTCTTACGAGTATCAGAGCGCTTTACAAGTTAAATGTAAGAAGAAAACAAGAAATAGGTGAAACAGCAGTACATAGCTTATAAATGGGTAAATCAACTAACTTGAAAGAACAAATGACAGCTATTGACCACAGAGACATAGATAGGAATACTATACACAAAAACTAGCAAAAACGGCCAAAGACCACGTGAATTGAGCCATAAGGATCGCTTTCACTTCTTTTTTGAAGGAGGCAGAGGATGGGTTCTTTCTGGTTTTAGTGGGCAAATTGTTCCAAATGCTAGGAGCCATACCAGAGAAAGAACTCGTATAGGTTTTTTTCTTGGCAAATCGTTGTGGTTTTAGAAGAAGTGTCTTGGCACTCCTGAAGGTTCTGCTGCCAGCAGAGAGCTCCAGTGTCTGAGCTAGGTAGTGCGGGGAATTGTGGTGAAGGGCCTTGTGAGTCATACAAGCAATTCTAAGATGAATTCTGGCTTCAAATGGTAGCCAATTGAGGGCTCTGAGGTCAGGGGATATGTGAGAGTTTCTTTTTGAACCTGTGATGAGTCTCTCGGCTGAGTTGATCGTGGCTCTTAGTGGGGCTGTCGATGACCTTGGGAGGCCGCATAAGGTTACCGCCCCATATTCCACTCTAGGTATTACTAGGGCTTGAACAGCTTGTTTGAAATCGGAGGCTGGCAGAAAGGGTCTCAGTTTTTGCAGGGTCTACAGGTGGAAGTTGGCTCCTTTTGTGGAATTGCTGATATGCTTCTGCATTTTTAAGCTGCTGTCAAGCGTAATCCCTAGTGATTTCGCTAAATCGATGATGAGCGGTTGACCTTTGAGAGCTGATAAGTGCTTCAGCCAGTCTAGGATAGTGGAAGTTTTGTTAGGCGGGGCGATTAGGAGGAATTCCATTTTGAGGGAATTTAGTTTCAGATGATTTTCGGCCAGCCAAGTTTTTTTTTTTTTTTTTTAAAGTGGAGTTGAGTGATTTGATGTCATCAAGTGAATGGATCTTGATGTATATTTGGGTGTCGTCTGCATACATATGGAAGTGGATCTTAGCGAGGCTGAGAAGATCGGTAAGAGGTTTCATAAACAGGTCGAAAAGGGTCGGCGAGAGGGAGGAGCCTTGTGGAACTCCAAGTGTTACTGGCAGGGGATTGGACAAGGATTGGTTGACCTTGATCTTTGGGATCTGTTTTGAAGGAAGGAGGCGAACCAGTTATATACAGTATCCGACAAACCCATTCTGTGTTTCAGGAGTTCAAGCAGGTTGTCGTGTTTGGTGGTGTCAAATGCTGATGATAGGTCGAGAAGGATAAGTAAGCAAGCTTCATTTTGGTCCAGAATTTTGAGAGCGTTGTCAATTACATGAGTCATGGCCGATTCTGTACTATGACCTGCTCGGAAACCTGATTGAAATTGGTTAAGCAAGTTGAATTGATCAATGTGACTGTACAGCTGCATGTTAACATATTTTTCCAGGAGTTTGGCTAACGTAGGTATGTTAGAGATCTGTCGATAGTTATTTAGGTCCGAGGGGTCAGCTGTTGTTTTCTTTAGGATCGGCGACACCTGACCAATTTTCAGGATGTCTGGAATGATTCCTTGAAGGAGGGACGAATTTATGATTTTGGTCCAGAGAGGTAGTAACAGGGGAATGAAGTCTTTTAAGTAGTTAGCCGGGAGCGGGTCTGTGATATGGTTGGAGGGTTTCAGAGAGGTTAGTGTCTTTAGTATTGTGTCTTCACTGTAAGTGTTGAAGTGGGACCAAGTTGCATTATTTTTGAGTTTGAAATTAGGGAGGATGTTAGTTTGAGCACCAGCCAGTGCCTCAGATGAATTCTTATCCATGTCTGAGATGGATAAGCGGTCCTTGAGTAGATCTGATTTTATGGATTATGTTTTAGAAGCAAAGAAGGAGGCAAATTCTTCACAAGTGGGTAGATTAAGAAGGATGGCCTTCGGTTGATTGGGTATGCTCTTGGTTTGGGTTTTAATAAGATCGAAAAGCTTTTTGGGTCGGTTCTTGGCTTGGTCAAGTTGAGTCCTGAACAAGTCGGATTTAGACTTTCTGATTTTTCTAAAATAGGAGTTTCTGGAGAGTCTTAGGCGCTTAATATGGTCAGCTGATGGAGTGGCTCTCCAACGCCGTTCAAAGTTATCTGAGCGAGCGTCTGTCTTCATTTAGCCTCCCGTCATACCAGGGTTTTGAGTCTTTTGTGGTGACTCTTTTCAATTGGAGCGGAGCAATATTATCAAGAAGGTTGTTCATGGAGTGGAAGCAGTGATTGGACAGTCTCTGGACATTGTTTAGGTCTTCCGGAGGGCATAGAGGGTTTAGGTTAGTTAATGCTATAGGGATAGAGCCAACGTTTTTCAGGTTTCTCTTCCAGATCTTAGATCTCAGGGGTTGTGTTGGGAGATGTTTAATATCTTCTAAGACTTGGAAAGAAATAATGTGATTATCAGACCAGTCGCAAGGAATGATCGAGTCAAGCAGTGTGGCGTCCACATTAGAAATGACTAGATCGAGAATTGCACCTTTGTCGAGTGTAGGGCTGTTACATATTTGGTTGAGGTTAAGGTCAGCGAGGAAGGCTTTGAGGCTATTTACTCAAGGGTCATTAATGTAAGTTGAAGTCTCCGAGGAATATTTGCTTATTCTGATGGCTGTTATGTGATGCTAGAATATCCATGAATTGCTCTATGAATGTGAGGTTATCTCCAGGAGGGTGGCAGAAAGTGTGGAAAGAGCAGACTTGTTTGTTATTACTGGCGATGTTTAAGCAGAGGTATTCACAGGAAGACAAGGCCGGGGCATTGGAGTTGGACACTGTTAGGCTGTTCTGATGTATGCAGGCTATCCCACCTCCTGGCCTGTCCGTTCTGTCGAGTCTGGTGATGTCATAATTGGGGGGTAACAAGATATCCATGATGGGTGTAGAAGTATCATTTAACCAAGTTTCAGTGAGGATCAGCATGTCTGGTTCGTTAGTGAGTAGTAGTTCAGCTATCTCAGCTGCATGTCTGGGTGCAGATCTGCAGTTAAGGAGAATACAATTTAGAGGCGCGTTGTTTTGAGTAGTGTGTTGGGTTCGATTGTGAGGGGGATTCTAGTGAGGTTATTCTCAACTATGCCTCTGGAGTTGTGTCTGGAGGCTGTGTGTGTATTGATAGGGATAGACTGAGTTTGTGATTCTGTAAGAAAGATAGCTGGAGGGCCCCTACTTCTATAGTAGAAAGCGGGTTTATCGTCCTGCTGGGGCAGGATGAGGCATTAGGGTGCGGCACTGTACTCAAACGATGAGACCCCTGAATCCGGGAGCTTGCAGGTAGATGTTGGGTGTGACTAGGGTTCTTGGATCGAGGGAAAAATCTGTATTCCTGTTTACGGCAAGAGAACTTGGGTTGATGTAAGATCAGATCGTGAAGGGTTCGGATGTCAGATTTGACTTGCTGAAGGGCTGATAATATCTGGTCGATTTTGAAGTCAGGCGTGCGAGTGTCCATATTGAAAAGATGGACTGAAGGGATAGGCGGAGTAGTAGCAGATTTGGGGTCATTTGAAGGGTAATCATGGCCCTTGATAATACATGCTCTATCTGAGTATGTCGAAGGGGGGAGGGGATGGGGGGGGAGTGAGAAGGTCAGGGAGGGGGGTCTGAGAGACTGCTGAGTCCGAGTTTATTGGGGGTAAAGGTGGAGTTGACGGGCTGATGGGAGGGCATGAGGGTTGTGGTGAGGGGGAGGGAGGGGAAGGAATAGGTGAAGTGTGGGGTGGCAGAGAGACGGTTAAGTCGAAATGAGTGGTGGTAAAGGTGGGCATGAAGGGGTGGAGAGGGTTCAGCGAGACGGCTAAGTCAAGATCCGTGGGGGTAGAGGTGGGGTTGGTGGGCTGAAGGGAGGTGCTGTGAGAAATGGAGAGGGGGAGGGTGTGGGAGGGCGAGTGGGGTGGGGGTGGGGGGCGGAGAGAGAGTAATGCCGGGATCTATGGTGGGGAAGGTGAGGTTGAGGGGCTGAAAAGGCGGGGTTGGGAGTAGTGGTGGGGGGCAGAGGTGTAGGGTGAGGTGACTAAGAGACGGCTAAGCCATACTTAGAGGGGGTAAAGGTTGAGTAGACGTGCTGGAGGGAGGTGCTTGGAGGTATGGTAAGGGGGGAGAGTGGGAGAGGTGGTGCAGGGAGAGGAGAGAGAGAGAGTGTGTTGGTAGGGTTAAGGAGAGAGGCGGATAGAAGGTGGGATGAGTTCTTTGGTTGAGAGTCGTTGAGGACTAGAGTTTGTAATGGAGCAGATGGAGATAACTGGGAATCCTGACATATGACTGGATGAGGGTGGAAGATGAAAATTTCTGAGCGATTGGATGGAGAGGAGGGGTGGGTTATTTATTTATTTATTTTTGACATTTGTAGAGCGCAGCAAATACCCGTAGGCGTCTCGGCGCTAAAAATCATCTGTCTCCTATGTATAGTCACCGCCTCACAGATTGAAGCGCCATGTCTTCAATAGTTTTCGAAATTGTTGGAGTGACGGACTCGTCCTGATGTGCTGAGGAAGGGCATTCCAGAGTTTGGGTGCGGCCACTGAAAAGCGGCGGTCACCCCAGGACACTGTTTTTGTTCGAGGAATTACTAATTGGTGTAAGGTGGAAGAGCGTAACTGTCTGCAGGGTATGTAGGGAGTTAATTGGTTTTTGAGGGCATGCGGTCCTTGGTTGTTAAGTGATTTATAAACTATGCACAAGGACTTGAACTTTATTCTTTTGTGGATCGGTAGCCAGTGGTACTGCCTGATCGTATCTGAAATGGGACTGGACTTAGCAGTTCCTGAAATCAGTCGTGCAGCCGCATTCTGAATGGACTGTAACTTTTGTATGACCCTGGCCTGGGCATTAAGAAATAGCCCGTTGCAATAGTCTAGTGAAGACAAGACTAAAGCACTGACCAGTGTCTTAATTGCTGCCTCCGGTAGAAAGGGGCGAATCTTCCTGATCATTTTCAGTTTAAAATGGGCCGTGCTGGCAACTTTATTTGCATGGTCCAGAAAGGTGAGCCCGTCATCAAAGATGACTCCCAGATTCCTGACTTTGGCTGTTGGAGTGGGGGGTGGGCCAAAAGCTGCTGGCCACCAGCATGATGACCATGCTGGGAGGAGTGGTCCAAAGATGACCACCTCAGTTTTTTCCGAGTTCAGCTTGAGGCAATTTTTGGTCATCCACTCTCCTATTTCCAGTAGTCCCTGTTTAAAGTTTTGTGCCACTTGTCCTCCGTCACCCTTGATGGCCAGGACCAGTTGTGTATCGTCTGCGTATGACGTAAGGCTCATCCCATATGCCCTGATGGCATGGGCAAGGTCCGACACATATATATTAAATAGTGTCGGACTAAGGGATGAGCCTTGGGGGACTCCGCATGGCAGCGAGAGTTGCGCAGACTGGAAAGGTCCAAGGGTGACTGCTTGAGATCTCTCTGCTAGAAAGGAGGCAAGTAGGTCTCTGGCATGATGTCGGATGCCCAACTTTCCGACACGGTCGACCAAGATGTTGTGGTCGACCGTGTCGAAAGCTGCAGATAGATCCAGTAGAACTAGGATAGCGGTACCTCCTTGGTCCCGGATGGCTCTGACATAGTCAGCTGCCTTGATGAGGGCCGTCTCGGTCCCATGGTACCTCCGAAAGCCGAATTGGGAGTCGTCGAGCAGTCGGTGTTTTTCTAAAAAGTCTGATAGCTGGGAATTCATGGCCTTTTCGACCACTTTGGATAAGAATGGGAGGCTAGCAATAGGCCTGTAATTTTTAAGTTCTTTTTTATCTAAGCAGGGTTTTTTTAATAAAGGTTTCAATAAAGTGTTTTTTTGGGATTTTGGGTAAATAGCCGAAGACACGATGGTGTTACAGACTTGTGTCAGCACAGGTATGATGGACTCCATTACTGGTGGTAGAACTGATAGAGGACAAGGGTCCAGGGCGGAACCACTTTTGATAGAGGAAACAATAGTCCTTATGTGCTCATCTGTGAGTGGGGTGAAGCTTGAAAAATCATTTGCTGAATGTGCACAAAGGGGATCCCTATTAATGGTCGCGGTTTTAGAGGCAAAGGCCTGATAAATTTCATCCACCTTGGTGAAAAAAAAGTCTGCCAGAGCGTCACAGAGAGCTTGAGACGGGGAGGGGGTGAGGTCAGGAACATTGCCTGCCAATATTTTCGTAACTTCGAACAGTTGCTTACTAGAGTTCTTAGCTTGATCAATTTTATTTGTGTAAAAAGTTTTTTTTGCTTTGATGATCATGGATTTGTAAAGGGCCAATGAGTCTTTATAGACTTTCTTGCTGTCCATGTCATAGGTTAGTCTCCAGCGCCTTTCCAGATTCCTGCTAGTCTGTTTTTGCAATCTTAGCTCGTCGGAGTACCATGGAGCGGTAGGTTTGGATCTATTCCTAGACAGTAATTTAGTGGGGACTGAGTTCTCCGTTGCGTGAGCGAGCCAGGTCTGGAATTGCGATGTAGCCGTGTTGGGGTCAGTGGACACCGTGGGACAGGTGTTGGCCAGTTGCGTCTTTAACTCTGTATGATTTATGTGCTTCCAGTCTTTGAAAGTGTTTTGGTTCCTTATCCGCGATGTTTTAGGTTGAGGAGTCTCGGTGGGGCTGTTGAGTTTGCCAAAAATAGCGTAATGGTCAGTCCATGGCATAAGTAAGGTGTTCATTATTTGAAGGCCCTCAACATTTGAGAATATAGCGTCAAGCGTGTGGCCAGCTAAATGTGTGGGACATGCGACCAATTGTTTTAACCCTAATACTTCCATGTCTGTTACAAGGGAGGATGAATCAGTTTGGTCGGCTTGGTCTAGGTGAAAGTTCAAATCACCTAGAACTGTGAGTGTTGTTTCTGTGGCTAAGGTTTCCAGCATTGTGTTGATATTGGCAAGGAAGCCAGTCTTCGTCCCAGGGGGGCGATAGATCAATATTCCCTTGAAATTGAAGACGGAGCAGAGCTTTATTCCGAATTCCATCGCTTCACAGGATGTAGAAGTGATGGGGGTTACTCTAACCGTGAAGCAGTCTTTGGCTATGATGGCCAGTCCCCCTCCTTTTTTTTCCCAGCTCTATCATGTCGATAAGCCTTGTGACCCATGGTTACTGCCGTGACCATATCTGGTTCTGACGACTCATCTGCCCAGGTTTCGGTGACAAACAATATATCTAGAATATTATCAGTAATTAGGTCAGCTACTTCCTGGCTATGCTTGCATATTGAGCGGGCATTGATAAGGGCAAAAAGAAATGAGTCGTTTTTGGAGGTGATCGGCTGATTGGTTTGAGCCTGGGCACAACATAAAGGAATAGAGAGATGACAATGGGAGCATAAGGCACTGGGGGCATGTGGGACCAAGGATGGATCTAGTATGGGGCAGCTTGGGTCTTGTGCAGGTCTAGCTTGCAGTAACGTCGAATGTGAGTAACCGGGGTGGGGATGTATATCCACCGGTCGACCAGTGGTCGTGGCCCTAGGCCCGGTCCTGGCGCGGACGGGCGCAGACGGGCCCGCCCGCTGCGCCCGCCCGCTGCGCGGACGGAATGGTCTAATGTATTTATGCATGGAGAGAAAGAGGAGGGCGGGATGTTTCCAAGCACTGCACCGCCACCCTTCCCTCACTCAAGATGGCTACTGAGGTGGGTGGGGTGATGTGTCAGCGCGTGTGAGCAAGCGCTGTCGACCTATGAAGCCTATCTAGAGCCTCGGGGCGACGCTAAGCTCGCACCGAGGTGAGGGCTGTGCTGGTAAAAACGGGCTGATTAAAATATAAACAAAGTTTAAAAACGCTAGTATTAATCAATAGCGCATAGAGTTTGCAGCAAAGAGTAAAGCAAGGCGCCCCCGGCTTTCCGCCTCAGGGGAGAGTGTGAGTCAAATGATTTTACCTGGGAGGGTGATCTCCGACCCTTAAGTAATCTAGCCGGGCGGGAGGTTTCCAAGCACTGCACCGCCACCCTTCCCT
This sequence comes from Lissotriton helveticus, assembly GCF_964261635.1. Taxonomy (NCBI): domain Eukaryota; kingdom Metazoa; phylum Chordata; class Amphibia; order Caudata; family Salamandridae; genus Lissotriton; species Lissotriton helveticus. The sequence continues at coordinate 1,051,957,982 of NC_136067.1, forward strand.
CACTCAAGATGGCTACTGAGGTGGGTGGGGTGATGTGTCAGCGCGTGTGAGCAAGCACTGTCGACCTATGAAGCCTATCTAGAGCCTCGGGGCGACGCTAATCTCGCACCGAGGTGAGGGCTGTGCTGGTAAAAACGGGCTGATTAAAATATAAACAAAGTTTAAAAACGCTAGTATTAATCAATAGCGCATAGAGTTTTCAGCAAAGAGTAAAGCAAGGCGCCCCCGGCTTTCCGCCTCAGGGGAGAGTGTGAGTCAAATGATTTTATTTACAAAAACAATAAAGGAGTATCCACTCAAAAATAGAGAGAACGTAAAAATGTGTTCCTCTGGATAGGGGCTAGGGTGCTCAGTTCAGCACCATGTGCCTCAGCCTGTTTTTGGATAATACATATCCTTTTAGAAGACCCCTCACTCACCAACCTAGTTGGTGACATGCTTCATCATCGGGGTCCCACCCCATAGGCCGAGTGCCTATAGGGTGTGCTGCGACACCTGATTACAGTGGAGCTGGTTCGTTTTTTTTCTTTTATATGTACAAGACGATCAAACAAGTGGTTTAAAAAGGGCCAACACTACTCACTGCAAGTAATTTATTCTTGAGTGCTTGAACCCTTAATTAAAAACGTGTTGCACCTATGCCTAATTAGGTAGGCTTCGGTGATTTAATTAGTGTTTGATAAAAATAGCTAAGTGTGCTATGTGAAGTGTGGTAAATAATAAAATTTAAAAGGGTCTACATGTTTCAACCATCATATCATTAATTGGTTTTCGTCAGGACCATGCCCGTGTAATCTAAGATACGTGGGTATGACGAGCAGAAAAATTAAACTCCGGATAGGAGAACATAGAAGCACTATCAGGTGCCAAAAAACTAACACAAGACTAACTGAGCATTTTCTTGCAAAAGGCCATACACCAGATGGCTTAGAATGGACCATCATTGAGCAAGTCAAGCCAGGTACGAATCTGACTAAAAGACTTTTTGAAAAAGAGCAAAGATGGGTGTACAGACTGTCTACCCACAAGTCGGGTTTGAATGATAATATCCTGTGGAATAGTGTATTGGCATGATTCACTATTCACAAGAAATATCATGATGTACCGAAATTTGCACAGAACATCGCATAAAATGAAGACTTCATAAATATACTGCACTCAAGAATAAATTACTTGCAGTGAGTAGTGTTGGCCCTTTTTAAACCACTTGTTTGATCGTCTTGTACATATAAAAGAAAAAAAACGAACCAGCTCCACTGTAATCAGGTGTCGCAGCACACCCTATAGGCACTCGGCCTATGGGGTGGGACCCCGATGATGAAGCATGTCACCAACTAGGTTGGTGAGTGAGGGGTCTTCTAAAAGGATATGTATTATCCAAAAACAGGCTGAGGCACATGGTGCTGAACTGAGCACCCTAGCCCCTATCCAGAGGAACACATTTTTACGTTCTCTCTATTTTTGAGTGGATACTCCTTTATTGTTTTTGTAAGTAATTCTGGGGACCAGGAGTTCTCAAACTCACATTGATAAAGTGTAAAATCCCTTACTCTCTCGCTTTGTTATTTAAGTCAAATGATTTTACCTGGTAGGGTGATCTCCGACCCTTAAGTAATCTAGCCGGGCGGGAGGTTTCCAAGCACTGCACCGCCACCCTTCCCTCACTCAAGATGGCTACTGAGGTGGGTGGGGTGATGTGTCAGCGCGTGTGAGCAAGCGCTGTCGACCTATGAAGCCTATCTAGAGCCTCGGGGCGACGCTAATCTCGCACCTAGGTGAGGGCTGTGCTGGTAAAAACGGGCTGATTAAAATATAAACAGTTTAAAAACGCTAGTATTAATCAATAGCGCATAGAGTTTGCAGCAAAGAGTAAAGCAAGGCGCCCCCGGCTTTCCGCCTCAGGGGAGAGTGTGAGTCAAATGAGACTCTCTCCAGGATGAATGGAAATATATGGTCTAGCATATTAAGGTTACGGTCTGAAGATTGGATAAGGATGATTCCATTGTGATAGATGTTAACAGTGGCTGCAGCATTGAAGAATGTGGAGGGTAGGATAGATAGAGTGAATCGTGCGCTGTTTTCTTCATGGAAGAAACCTTAAAGAGCGCGAGAAAGGCTTTTCTACGTTGCGCTCTTATTTTAGTGAAGAAGATGATGTCGTTCTTGATGAGCCCTTTGTTCATAGAGAAGTATGGGTCAGAGATAGGGGTTTCAGGATGAGATTTTAATAAGTTATGTTTGTAGCATTTTGATGCTTTTTTTTTTTTAGAGGTGTGGAGGGTAAGTGATGGAGTAAGTGAAATTCCCAGGGCGCTCCACAGTGTGGGTAAAGACTAGATTCACCGAGGGTAAACAAAAGGAAGACTGAGCTTTCAGTGGGGAAAGAAACAGATGCTCGTCTTTCAGAAAGTGTGAGTGAGTATGTACAAGTATATAAGGTTGTAAGGCTTATGCTTGTACAATTAGGGAATAAGGAGCCTCTGTTAGGTATGAATGCTATGAATATTGACAGCAAACAGACTGCAAGGAAAGGACGCTGGGTTTGTACCTGGCACCAGAAACTCTGAAAACAAGGGTGTTGGCACCACAGGATCTGACAAGGACGACACACTCGCCATTGGAAAAGAGGGTATCAGAGCAGGTGGGTCAGATGACTCCACCATTACCAACTGCAGCTCTGAGGAATAAGATCCTATTGGAGTTCGGGTTTGTTTGAGAGACTTACTTCTTCCAGATTGTTTCTAGTGTTTCTTCCTCTTAGCACCCGGGGAAAGAGACCTAGAACAGGTCTTGATCGTCAATGACTCTGCCTGTCCTCACAGGTCCAGGTCATAAACACTTTGTCCTCTCTTTAATTTCGTTTTGATGCATATTAAGGCATGAATCACAGCACCATGAATCGTGGTCTGACCCCAGGCACAATAAATATATGAAGTGTGCGTCTGTGATGGATATCTGTGCCTCGCAAACCCTACAAGGCTTAAAGCTTGAATGCTTTGGAGGCGAGGGCACCAGACTAATTTAAATTTTTGTGGGGACAACACTTGCAACTATCAATGAAAGCAAGCTCAGGGTCTGCATTGACGGTACAGAATAAAGGGAACTGACATTATTGGGCCAGGGTGGGAGCTATATGACTTTGGTGACATAATCTGACGCCACTTTCAACATTGATACAAAGACAGGTTTCCCTACCAGTGCCGTAAGAACTTTGAAGGTTCCGGATCCAGTCTGACGCCTGGGATTATTCTATAGGTGAGGTATCTGCAGGTAGATCTATCTATTCTATCAGGACAAAAGGTTTGGACCCGCAGAGCAGCATGATACCTACCTGGCATCCGAAGGAACGAAGATCAAGATAGAGAAGTAACTATATGCAGACAACATAACAGTAGATGCAAAGGACGGAAACATCTAAGAGCCGAAAGAAAAAAGAATCATCTCATTTTGGAGTGTTATGAGTAGGAATTGCCAAGAAGAGGACAGTAGGCAGGAGTGCTTCAATTCCCCCAGTATAAGTGCTAATTGAGGATCGCGAGGGACCTGCTGTTGCCCTGCTTAGATAAGGGGTGCAATGTGAGCCCCAGAAATGGGGAGTGAAATGAGAGGGAACTAAACGAAGCGGAGTTTCACTACTTACATTTACACTGTTAAATACTTCCCCTCCTTTTAAAAGTACTCTCAACATTTATTTTTGCGCTTAAAGCCTAATTATTTTAGTTTACAACTGTCCTTAAAACTCGCTGAATTGTAACAATGGAGCTCTTGTTTATAGACATCTAAACTGCTGTTTCAACCCCCCCCCCACCTTGCATCTCCCCATGCCCCTCCTGTCCCCACAGGTCATAGTTCCACTGCCTGTTATGCTTCTGCTACTGCCATGCAGCCCCCAGAGTGCAGAGAGGACCCCCATCGATCAGGTTGGTCTCTATGCAGCCCAAGGCATTTGCTGATCCTTAAAAGCAGCATAATGGGTGTGATCCGGCCGGGCCCGGCTGACTGCCCGATGGGTCATTGACTACCCAACATATACCAGGGTAAGGAGGAGTGCTGTGCCTGGGACGCCGGGGCCCCGGTTTCGGCGGCGATATCGGGCCGTGGTGGTGGGGACGAAGAACATCTCTGGGGACGTGCGGGCCCCCCCCCCCTCTCATGCTGGTCGTCTGCGGCTCCTGGAGCTCAGGGGAAGGGGCGGCGCGGCGGCCTGACTGATACCCGCTACTTCAGATCACTATTGGGCCCTGCAGGAGCACGACTGGTGGGACGGCGACCATCCGAATACGGCGATGGAGGTCTGGTGGCAGAGGGGACGTGGTGGTGGCCCTAATCAGTCGTCCCTTGAGCTGCAGTGGCTGGAGGGCTACCCAGTCCAGTGACCCTACTGCTCGGTGGCTTTGTCGGGCCGCGGCCCCCCTGGAGGGGCTCTCTGCTTATTCTTGCCGATTCGGCGGTCGGGCCGGGCCGCGCCTGGGGTCCGGGTGGCCCGCGCCTCTTCTCCCGGGGGCTCTCTTCTTGGTCAGGACTGGGAACGTGCGGATAATGACCAGCAGTCTGGTGACACAGTGAGACCGCGGCCTGGGCTGAGATCGAGGCGGCTGGGACGGTGAGGAGCTCCGGGTGGTGACTCTGACACCAAGTCCCCCATAGGCGGTGACCCCCGGCGCGTGTGTGATATGACTCGAGGTGGAGGTGGGAGAGGCCCCAAGCAAGGCCCAATTGATAAATTTACTGGCCCTAGTGGGGGCGCCGGTGTGTCTGGAGGCCGCCAAGACTCCGGTCCGGACAATGCGGCGTTAATGGCTGCCATAACGCAATCCAGAGATGCTCTGGATGCTAAGATTGGGTCTGTCGGGTCCGATGTGACATTGCTCCGCCAAGACTTGCGAAATGCTGTGAGTCGTATTACGGAAGCCGAAACACGCATCTCCGGGGTTGAGGATGATGTGGAGACCCTGAAGCGCAAGATGGCGAGCATGGAATCCATCCAGAAGGGCCTGGCGCTCCGAGTGGAGGATGCGGAAGGGCGCGCCAGGCGAAATAACCTGCGCTTCGTGGGCCTGCCGGAGGGTTGCGAGAAGGGCGATATGGAGGGCTTCCTATTGAGGTGGCTGGAGAGCTGGCTTCCGCAGAATTCTCTCTCCCGCTGTTTTGTCATCGAGAGGGCGCACAGGGCCCTAATGCAGAAACCACCGGAGGGGGTGAGGCCGAGGCCGGTGATTGCTAAGCTCCTGAACTATCATGACCGGGACACTATCCTCAAGCTTGCCAGGGACAAGGAGCCGCCCATGTTTGAGAACCATCGGATCATGATTTTCCCAAACTATACGCGCCTGGTGCAGCAGCAGCGACAATCATTCATGGCAGCGAAGGCCCGCTTGCGTGAGTTGAAACTCCCCTATGCCCTATTGTTTCCGGCCCGTCTGCGGGTGGTGTACCAGTCCCGTACTCACTTCTTCGACACCCCGGAGGAGGTATTTCGTTGGACTGATGAGACAGTCCCGATCAGAATGCGTACGCCACCGGGGTTGGATGCTGATTCCGCTCAGACTGGGGCGCAGACGCGGACCGCCCAAGGGGCCCGTCGGAAGGGCAACTGGAGATCCCGCTCCCGGCAGCGCTCGGCATCGGAGAATACAACGGAGAGACGGCAGGAGGCTCGGGAGGAACGCACTCACGGAACTTGAACTGCCGCCGATGATGCTTTGGGTCCCTAGCCTACGGAGATTCGACCATTTCACTGTATCCCAGACTATATGTAGTTTGTTTTCATTCTAGTCCTTGGTCTGGTTGTGGTCGGACGGATAGATATTGCACCTGGGACTGTTCACCGTCAGGTCTATTCTTTGCAGGGGTGCTATGCTGTGGGGTTTTGGGGGGGGGGGGGGGTTTGGGCGGGGGGCACTCCAGGAAGTGTTAGTTGCAGGGGACAGAGGGGTTTGGGAGAGTTATTGGGGATCCATTGGGGTAGGGGGCTGCCAGCATCCAGTTGGGTGTTGGTAGGTTGCTACTCCGCGACAGGTACTTCACTGTTCTTGAGGTATGGGGGCAGGGGAGGGGGGTTGGGAGTTTTCACAGTTCTGGGGGTCAGGTTGGTGAGTTCCGGGGGAGGGGGGTGTTTGGGGGAATATGATTGCACGACAGTAACGGTACCTCCTATGTATCTGTGTCTCTTTTGGTGTGGCCCGCTGTGGGACGCTCTCCTTTCCTGGGATCCAAATGGCAACTGCTGAGACAAAGGCCCTGAGCCGTGGGGCATCACTACGAATTCTGAGCTGGAATGTGAGGGGTATGTTGGATAAGATTAAGAGGGGTGCAGTCCTGCGGCAGGCGAAGAGAGAACGTGCTGACGTACTGTGTCTGCAGGAAACTCACTTATTGGGTAATAAGATATTATGCTTACAGCGCTTTGGTTATCAGCAGGTCTACCATGCAGGCTTTGTCAGAGGGTCCCGGGGGGTAGCCATTTTGGTTCACCGCAGGCTCTCATACATTCACTCCACCCAGTGGGTAGATACGCAGGGCAGGTACATATTCATCAGGGGGAGGGTGGGAGAGGAGCCCCTGGTGCTGGGTAGCATATATGCCCCTCCCCCGTTGCAGTGGTCCCTGGTGGAGAGGTTGTTCACGATCTGGGCGGATATCCCCAAGTCTCCAGCGATCGTGGGTGGGGGCTGGAACGATGTCATGGATGGCCGATTGGATAGGTGTAGGTCCGGGGATGGCCAGTCGACTCCTGGGGTCACTAAATTGGGGAATTTGGTAGGGGGCCTGGATTGGGTGGACACCTGGCGATATCTACATGCATATGGGAGGGAGTATACCTATGTCTCAGCAGTACACAAATCCTTCTCTAGGTTGGATTACATATTTGTCCCCCGCTCGGTTATTGGGAGGGTGGAGTCGGTGACCATACAGCCTAGGGGGCTCTCAGACCACTCCCCCGTAGTCCTGGACTTTGCTCTGGATAGGGGGCGGCAGCTGTTCCGATGGCGCCTGTCCACGTGGCATCTCCAAAACAAGAAATATCAGAGACATATGAGGGAAGCCATAGCACTCTATTGGGCAGAGAACGCCGGACCTGGCATGAGGGCCGGTACTCTGTGGGAGGCTATGAAGCCCACACTCCGGGAAATAGATATTGCTTGGTGCGCGGTGGAGCGCAGACGAAAGAAATCGGAATTGCTTCGGGCGGCAGCGGAAGTGGAGGCCCTAGAGAGCCGTTGCAGTATAGGTGGCGATAGTCAAGCGGTGGGGCAGCTCCTGCTGGCACAACAATCTTATGCGTCACGGTTGCTGGATGAAGCACGGCAGGTATGGCTGGCGACGCGTAGCAGAGTATATCAGTGGGGGGACAAATCCGGGACAATGTTGCACCGCATCTGCCAGAATACATTTCAGGCACAGGCCCTCCCGGGACTTCTGGATACGGCTGGGGACCCGATCACAGACCCACAGGCGCTGGCGGAGAGCTTTGCGACGTACTACGCGCCCAATACGCCCCAAAAGAGTGGTACCGGCCTACATGGTAGACAAATTCATTGCCGACTTGCCGCCCCGGGCGGTGACAGATGAAGTACGGGACAGACTGGAGCTCCCCCTCACGGCAGAGGAGCTGGGGCAGGCGCTGGGGGAACTTAACGCGGGGAAAGCCCCTGGGCCCAATGGGTTCCCCAGTGAATTCTTTAGGTACTATCACCTACAGCTCGGCGCCCATTATGGAGCAGCCCTGGAGGAGGCGAGGGAGAGGGGCACACTCCCGGCGGATTGGCGGCATGCAGAGATTGTGGTCTTTCAGAAACCTAGCAGACCTCCGGAACGACAAGAGTCGTACCGTCCTATATCGCTCTTAAACATTGAGGCTAAAATCCTGGCCAAGGCATTGGCTAACCGTCTCCTGCCCCATATCATGGAGCTTGTGCATCCGGACCAGGCCGGCTTCATGCCGGGTAGGGCCACCAGACATAATATACGTAGAGCACATGTAGCGGTGGCGGCTGTTCAGAATACTGGAGTTCAGGCGGCGCTTCTCCTCGCAGACATTGATCGAGCCTTCGACTCCCTGAGCTGGACTTATGTATTTGCGTTGCTGCCCCGACTCAACCTGAGGCCCCACTTTCTGCCTTACCTGCGACTTTTGTATACGAATCTGACGGCGTCGGTTAGGGTAGCGGGGGCGACTTCTACTAAGTTTTCCATTGCGCGTGGTACGCGCCAGGGGTGCCCCCTCTCCCCATACCTCCTTGCTCTGGCAATGGAGCCGCTGGCGGCCTGGGTGCGAATTGATGACCAGCTCCACGGCCTCAATTGGGGTCAGGGCCTGACGGACAAAATCGCCCTATATGCCGATGATGTATTATTCTTTCTTACACGGCTGGACAGATCGGGACCGGGTCTATTAGAAATCATGCAGATCTTTGGCGAAACATCAGGTCTCTACTTAAATCCGCGAAAATCGACTTTGTGGGTCCTGGGGGAAGGTCCAGGTGTCGGGGATTGGGCTTCCATGCTGCAGATGGCCGAGGACGGAATCAAGTACCTGGGGGTGTTTATCTCCGCGAGTCCTGAGTTGTCCTGGGAGCGTAACATGCTGCCGGTTTGGGATAGGGTCCGCTCGGAGATGAAGACGTGGTCCCGGATGCCCCTCACCATATACGGCCAGTCGGCCATCTTCAAAATGGTGGCTCTCCCCCGTCTTCTTTATCAACTGCAAAACTATCCATACCCGGTTATGCCTCAGTGGTTCCGCCAAGTGGATTCTACGCTGGGGCGGTATTTGTGGGCCGGGGGGATAGTGCGGGTAGCGCTGCGCACCTGCTTTTTGTCCACCTATGATGGGGGATTGGCGACATCTGATGTATTGTCCTACTACCAGGCCTCCCATCTGTTAGTCCTCAATGAATGGTGGTATGGGGATAGGGGAGATCCAGCATACGCCCTGGAGAGACATCTCATGGGCTCTAACACGCTGCACACAATCCTCTATGCGGCACGGCTGCGGAGAGGACTACCACCGGTCACCCAGGTGGTGTTTTAGGTCTGGAGGCAGGCTCTGCGTCGTATGGGTTGGTGGGACAGACTGACGCGAGAGACCCCGCTGTGGAGCAATGGTCGTTTACCAGCTTTTGCGTCCCTCCAAGGGTTTGGAGGTTGGGATGCCATAGGCATCTCGTCCCTGGGAGATGTGATGTATGGTACGACGCTCAAATCCTTTCAGGATCTGCGAGGGGAGTATGGTATGCCCAACTCCCAGTTTTTTAGGTACCTGCAGTTCCGCCATGCCATTTCACCGAGTATCGCGGATCTAGATTCCTTGCCGGAGTTCAGTCCACTGGAGGCCAAAGTCTTTATGGGAGATATAGGAGACAAAAAGATATCCCGCATCTACCGCACGTTAGTTATACATTGCTCGCCACCTCTTTGGAAACGTCGGGAGTCCTGGGAGCGGGATGTGGGGGCACTGGAGGAGGAGGATTGGAGAGAGGCGCTGAAGGCCCCGAGGGGTGCAGCCATAGCAATACGGCTGCGACTGATCCAATTTAAATACCTGCATAGGGTCTACTTCACAGGGGCTGGCCTCATAGCATCACCGGACTGTCTCAGGTGCGGGGTAGAGGTGGGGACGATGATCCATACGGTGTGGAGCTGTGGTATGCTGCTTAGATTCTGGACGGGAGTGTGGAATTGTCTGGATGAGGTGCTGGGATGGGAACTCCCTCGTACACCACAACTTGGGTTGCTGCACATTTTAGAAGGGGTAGGGGTAACATTTATAAGAGACATCTCCTACTGTTGGGTCTCACCCTGGCCAAAAGGAACATAGCGCAGGCATGGAAGGACCCCCGCCCTCCCTCAGTTTTGGTGTGGAAGAAGGGCCTTGACTTCTGCATGGGGCTGGAACTGCCTATATTTGAGGCCCGTGGGTGCACACGAAAGCATTACAAGATATGGAAGAGGTGGGCGGACTATCGGGGTCTTTGGTTGGAACCCCCAGTGGAAAGGGAAATGGACCAGGAGTTGTGATAAGAGATACTGAGGCGGAGGTACACACACGCTACTGGGATGTAGTTATCATTGGAGAATTTGGAACTTGCTGTCGTGCACTCGGGCGGGGTGGGATCCGGGGGGGGGGAGTTGGGATAGGGTTCGGGGGGAGGGCTGGGGAGGGAGGGGTGAGTTCATTTTGCTGTAACATCTGATTTTAAAAGACTGTGTGGATTGCCGATTTGAAATGAGCCATTTTATTGTGCAGTTGACCTCGGTGTGCGAGGGGCTGCTTTATCTGTGCAATCTCTCAATAAAAATTTGTTCAAAAAAAAAAAAAAGCAGCATAATGCAGTACCTTTACAATCTTTGCAAGAACGAGCCCATTATATCACCTTACACCACTGGCTTTACATAATTGCAACAGTTCTTGCAAAAAACACTGAATTCAAATAGTACAAGAGTTTCATGCTTTCTCTCTTATTAATAAAGGCATAAAGACAACCTAACAACATCAAAGCCAATATTGCAGGTATTCCCCACAGTCTTGTATACTGGGTACTTTTGTCTGCAACAGAAAGTTGGCCTCCCAAGCTTTTTTGACTTTACAAGTAACTGTGAACTAGAAGTCATGGCGTTGCTCAAACGAGCAGGGGTGAAGTCAAGTATGGTACAATGCAACACAAATATTACAAATGCAACCACGGCTTGAATGTCCAACCACAGTTTTGAGTTTGTGTAAATACAAAACATTTTAATAATATCTAAAAACAAAAAAAAAGAGGATGAAACACAATAAAAAGATATAGCAAATGAAAATTAGGTGGTAAAGAATAAGTTATTTATCGTTGAAAACCCGCTTTCTGGTGGATACCATACCTAACTTGAGATTCCTCACCTTTGGAATATCTCCCAGGCACCAGACTGGATCTGGAAATGTCCATATTAATTTGTCTAGCCTGCAGGTGGGTGGTGCCATAACACTCTGTAGCAATCCCACACTGCCTCTGGAAATGGCAGCAAGGAGTTTCAAGTAGGTGTCACTCCTCCACATTGATGTTAGTTTCGCTTGAATTCTTCAGAGCCTCGGATGTGGATCATCCGTGACGGATGTATGAGGGAACCACCCATACCATTAGCTGTCCATTACAATGCATATGCCTTTACCACACAAACTTTTACCATCCAAACGCTGTTACCACGAATGCATTTACAAACAGAATATAAGTATTTTGCAGGTAAGTATAAAGGCTATATATATATATATATATATATATATATATACACACACATATATATATATCTAAACACACACGTACATATGTATGTGTGTGTGTATGTATATATATATATATATATATATATAAATATTACCTACTGGCGGTCGCCAGTAGGTATATATAGTTAGGATTTTTTCTCTATGGGTTTTTTGAAAATTCTATGTCTAATAACTTTGGCGTTTGTGGACGGAATCGGCTGAAATTTTCAGGAAAATGGCACATTTTGTTTCTGAGCAGCCCTTGAAAATTTGGGGGGGGTTCGTCCAGTGGGGGCCGAGAAAAAAGGGGGGTCCCAAAACGTGTTTTTAACATTGAGTTTTCCATAGGGCGGTTGGCCTCACTTTTAGCCCGAACGGCTGAATGGATTTGCACGAAACTTGGCAAAATTGTAGGGACTGGTAGCCCGATGTGCCTTTTGTAGGTCTCAATATATGTGCTCCAGTGGATTTTGAGAAATTAACGTTTAAAAAAAGATATATATCTGTAACAGCGGACCGGTTAGCGCTCTGGTTCGCGGACTTTTCGCGCAACGGAGCTTTGTGAAGCGAAGCTGATTGGTTCTCCGGCGTCTGTCAACATTCCAAACAGTCCGTAGCGGCCGCCATCTTGTCTCTCGGTAGGATCGAGAGACAAGAGGAGGTCAAAACAAAGGGGGAAATAACTATAAGGGGGCATAGTAGATCCTCGCTGACCCCCTAGGTTTGATGTGGAGGTTTTAAAAGGGCCCCGCGGGGCAAAAAAAAAACAAAATAATAATAATCGAACGGCTGAATGGATTTGCACGAAACTTGGCAAAATATTAGGGACTGGTAGCCCGATGTGCCTTTGCTAGGTCTCAATATATGTGCTCCAGTGGATTTTGAGAAATTAACGTTGAAAAAAAGATATATATCTGTAACAGCGCTCCGCTTCGCGTACTTTTCGCGTTACGGAGCTTTGCGAAGCTGATTGGTTCTCCGGCGTCTGTCAACATTCCAAACAGTCCGTAGCGGCCGCCATCTTGTCCCTCGGTAGGATTGAGAGACAAGAGGAGGCCAAAGCGAAGGGGGAAATGACCATAAGGGGGCATAGTAGATCCTTCCTTACCTCTTAGGTTTGATGTACCATTTTGCCAAGTTTGGTGTAATTCCGTTCAGCCATTCAGGCTGTAGACGTATGTAAATGTCCTATGGAAAATTGCATGGGGAAAACACATTTGAAAGTGTTGAAATTTAGAACCAATTAAAATGTTACTTTGGTTTTGTATTTGTGTGTGATGAAAGTTAATTGGTTATGTATATATGTCAAATGAGAGGAAACCACAGCCATTTTGTGATACTACTGTCTGAGGTACATTTGTGAGGAATTTTTGGTGGTGAATTTCTGGTGTTTGATTTACACAGTACTAACACTTCTGCTACTTTTAAAAAGGTGAGTTGTTAATTTGTAAGGGGAACTATGTTGTACACTTGAAGATAATTTGAAAAATGTTTTCTGTTATTTATTTGCAGTCCTTCTGTTATACTAAATACTTGATGAAGTTAGTTTTATATTATGTATTACTAAAAACGATAAATGAAAGTGATTATTTTTTTCTGCAATTTACAGCAAGCAATTTCAAAATAAAATGGCTCACAATGAAGAGACCGTGGCAATTTCTTTTGAATTGTCCACTACATTGATTGAAATTGAGAGCACCAATAATGAAATATTGTCACAAGGAGGACATGACTTGTATGATTCCATTAGATTGATTGAAATGGACAGCACCAAGAATGAAATATTGTCACAAGGAGATGACTTGAATGATTCCACTACATTGATTGAAATTGAGAGCACCAATAATGAAATATTGTCACAAGGAGGAGATGGCTTGTATGATTCCATTAGATTGATTGAAATGGACAGCACCAATAATGAAATATTGTCACAAGGAGGAGATGACTTGAATGATTCCACTACATTGATTGAAATTGAGAGCACCAATAATGAAATATTGTCACGAGGAGATGACTTGAATGATTCCACTACATTGATTGAAATGGACAGCACCAATAATGAAATATTGTCAGAAGGAGGAGATGACTTGAATGATTTTTTTGATCAATCTCTTGATGGCGAATTTATCGAGTGTTTGGAGACCATAGAGTTACAAGAATCATCATTGCAGACTTTTAATGAGGAGATTCCAGATGAGATGATTGAAGAGGAAATTACTGATGAGGACATGTTACTAGTTGTTTCAAATTTAGAAAATTCTGAAGAATAAATTTATATTTAGAAATCAAAAATTGTTTGAGACATTATTTATTTTTATTTTTAATTTATGAGGTTGTAGCGAAGTGATTGTAGTATAAAATGAGACTTATAGTATAGAGTGCAACATTTTTATGTTACATGGTAAGTTTACTCATATTTACTTCCCTTCTGCCACTATATTATCTCCAATGTGTATTTGACATGTCTTCTTCATCTCCGGCCTCCTTTCTCTCACTGTGTGTCTCCGATGCATCTTATCGCTGGTATTTTGTGTAATTACAGAAGAGAGTAAAATAAAATAGTTCGGAACGTGAAAAGGGGGCAAAGTAGAGTACTCCTCACCCCCTAGGCCTTTTTAGGCGGTCCCAAAAGGATCAGTTTCTGCTTTCCTGAGAGATTATGGTATGAGTTCCATATACCACAATAACTTGCATTACAACATGCAAGATATCTATCTCCTATTACCAACTTTTGGAGATATTCGCGCTAAGCGCGAATATCTCCAAAAAGTAACACCTGCCCTGAGCAGTTCTTAGCCATGTTATCCAATGGGAGGTGGATAACATGGCTAAGAGTATTAGCTCGGTAATGCATGAATATCGCTGAGTTTTTAGCGATATTCATGCATTGCGGCCGTTTATTATCGCATTTGCGATAAACCTTGATAATAGTAAGGTTTATCTTCGATAATTTCTGACGATGCTTAGTGGTAAAAAATTGGTTGGTAAGCATCGTTAGCGATAAATATCGCTTAACTTTGGTAATATGCCCCAACGTCTGTTAACGTTCGATTCGAAGGAAATGAGGAAGTGTTGAAAAACATTGTCTGCGCCATCTTGCCTTTTTTGAAATGCCACACTTTTGTCGTGCACGGCAGCCATTTTAGATGTCTTGACCAGACCCACTCTCTGCACGCTGTCGATTCGTAGCATGGCTCCTCACCCTCGTAAGCATCTCCCCCAGGCACTGGTCACCACCGCTCTCTGTCTTATGCATGGGCAATAAACCTTCCCCCATCTGCGCTGCTCTTCCCTGAGAATCACACTCTGTGCCCGCCCGACACCTCCCTTTCGCCCTATTCACTACCGCACCCTCTGACACTCCTCTTCCTCTGTGTCCGAATGTCCAGGCCGGTCCTAGGCTATCAGCTAGCCCTGCAGATGTAGTTTATGGCCCCAGCTGTAAAGAATCACCCCTCTTCAAAGGAGTTATAGTAGATCAAGGCCCACACCCGATGTGATCCGTCACAGCACACGCGTTCCTACTATCTGAAAACCATCCTGTATTGTGATTGGGGAGGGGACCGAGCCTGAAGCGGAAGATTCCAGGAATGACTCTTTGTACATCAAAGTTTTTACAATTATGTGTCACATTAAAAATATATAGCACTCCAACAAAGTAGTAGGAATATAAAACTTTAATAACATATAAATATATACAACAAAACAAAAACAGTAAAAACATTTAAACAACGAAGAGACCGTGGCAATTTCTTTTTAATTATCCAATAGATTTATTGAAATTGACAGCACCAATAATGAAATATTCTTGTCAGTAGCGGTCTGTTGTGCGAATAGTTCCAAGGCAGCAGAACGCGCTGAAATCTAGATGGCACGAAAGTGATGTCTAGTAAGTTGCCGCCCAGCAAAAAACGGCGTGGGGCGCCGCGGGGGTGAGTGAGTCCAGTAGGCACCACAGCTATTCTTACCGGCATTGCAGAATTACTGCTGGGGACAATGCCTGTGCTGTAGCAGGGTCACAGCAGAAACAAAAAGGATTCTGTTGAAGATGTTGTTGGTTTTCAATTTGAAAACAGTTCTGGTGTCAACTGCTATGCTAATGTAGTGGTTAATGTTTTGTTTTCTCTAGAAAATGTAAAAGAGGGGGAGGCAGTCCAAAGTTCCGTTAAAAGGGCAAAGGAAAGGATCGGTGGTTTGAACTATCAGTCAAAAAGGGGAGGGGGTGCAATAATTTTTCCTACCGGGTCACACTGTGCTTTCACCGGAAGTAAGGTCTGCAGGATTGTAGTAATTCAAAGTGAGGCTGGCGCCAGCATGGGAGCGCCGACGTCCCGCGGATACAGTTTCGTCACTCCACGGGCGATCATGGCAGTCATTCCCCATCGGGGGTCGGAGACTCCCGCGGCTCCTCTAGAATCTTCAAGGTCGTGGAGGACTACGGTGGTGGAGTCAACCAGTGACCGGGCCATTTCTTTATGTTGGGCCCGCTCTTGCCAGGTCGACCGCCATTTTGAGAGTTCGGCAGCTACCGGCGATCGCGGGGTCACATGAGCGGACGGGCTCCACCCTGCCGGGCGAGACGTTGCAGCATGGCCACAGTGAAAGAACCGTTATCTAGGTCGTTCCGAAACTGTGCAGCACTGTAGTTGTTGGGATGCCACCGCCTGGAGCGCTGAGGGTGCAGCTGGGAAGCCTCCACCTGGGGAGGCGGGAGAGGCCTGTTCGCACCGTCTCTCCCTCCCAGTGCACCCCACGGCGTCTCGCTTGAGATTTGTTATGGCCGGACCAGGCGATGAGGACGAGGGGGGGGTCGGAGGCATGTGCAAGACATCCCCCTCCAGTGTTGTCGCAGCCATTATAAAAGAAAGAAGTGTCCCGTCCGTCTTCGGGCCGGGCTTCCGGTGGATGTCGGCCGGACGCCCCTGGCTCTGGCCCCATGAACGGGTTTCTTGGTTTATCGGCTGCAGCCGGATCCCGTCGGCCTCGGCCCCCCGACCGTTGGTGGTCGGACCGGAAGAGCATGTGGCGGGACTACCTGCAACTCTCAAGGGCCACCGCGGCCGGACTGGGAGAGAGAGGGGAGGGTCGAGGAGACATTCCCCCCCCCTGCAACTGTTCAGCGTTGTAAAGGCAATCCCCTGGCCGGGTCCCGCTGGTCTCGGCCTCTCCTCCGGCTACACCCTACGTTAGGATCTCCTGGCCGAGGCGTGGCAGCAGGACCTGCCTTATATGGGCTGCTCCCGGCTGGGCGTAGCCGGAACCCTGCCCCACCTTGGAAGTTTCCAGAGTGGGGGTGGATGTTCTACTGACTTGCATTTTCCCTAGTCTATCGATTTTTTTGGCGTGGCAGGCGGTGGGACAGCGAGGGGTGATTTGGTTTCTCTTACTGTTTTTCTGGTCTCTCACCACTGGCATATTTTAACGTTTTCTTGTTTCTAGGACATTAATAGGTTTTATCATTACGTTATGTTATCGTTTCTTTGTTCGTTGTTTAATAAAAGTTCATGTTCATCAGTGGCCTACTGATTTTCGTTTTCCTATTTTTTTCTTTCCAGGTTGTTTCATGGTAAAGTTTCTGTTAACAGGATACAGTGATCACTTCGTTATTATTGCATATGTCCTTTTCACTAGGGGTGCTCTCTGGTCGGGCCAGATGACGTATCTCTAGTAAATGGTCCGGGTGAAAAAGGTGCATCAATCAGTGGGGAGTAGATAGGCATGACAGATTACAACGGGGGAGAACGGTCCGCATTACGTACCCTTTCACTACTTGCAAAGATTTTCCTACGTTTATTTGCAAACAGGGAATACCTCCAAAAAGAACTAATTCCCAAACAGTCAATGTTCGGACAATCAATCAATCAATGAGGAATGAAATAGGTACGACGTGTTAAAGGCTTGCGTTACCTACCCTTCACTATCTGCAAAGGGAGATAGAATATTCCTATTCTTCCTCGTTTGCAGGTAGAGAAGATCGTTAAGAGAATTAACTTCGAACAATTCAATGCTCGATTGAAACAATCAACAAGGGGTACTGTGAACACAAATGAACGCCGCTTATATACATACGCATTGCTATTTTCAACAGGTTGTTCCTAATGTTTCTATTTTAGCGAGGTCAAAAGAGATCCCATTAGTGGCCTACTGATTTTGCTCGATTCCTTTTGTTTTTTTACACGATTTTTCGCTATCTGCAAAGACTAAACAGAGTATTGCGACTCTGTGCTTGTTTGTAAATAGAGAATGAACCAAAGAGAACAATCAATCAAATGGAGAGAGAAGCAGGCACGACGGATTACAAAGGGGGAAAGGGCTGCGTTAACTACCCTTCACTATCTGCAAAGAGAGAGTACTCCTAATAGAAATGAGGGGTGGGGGGCAGCAATCAAAGCAGATCAGTGTGCATAAACACGAAAAAAAAAATTCTTACCACGTACTTGACATTCGACAGCTTATGATATTTGCTATTAAAAAACCATTGAAATTCACTGAAAAAACCATAGGTTATAGACCATATATAGTTAGGAATTAGCATTTACAAAACCTTGAAAATTCACTGAAAAAACCATAGGTTATAGACCATATATAGTTAGGAATTAGCATTTAAAAAACCTTATTTTACTCACACAAAACCATTGAAATTCCATATATAGTTAGTTGCACTAACTATATATTGCGCACCCGCAATCCACTGCTGATGATGTCACATATTACATCATTCATGACATGGTCAGTGACATCACTGATGACATCACTGATGACATCTCAAATGACATCACTGATGACATCTCACTTGACATCAATGATCACATCACTGATGATATCATTCATGTGACAATACAATGCATCTCCTCACATTTTAATATAACCTCTGTTTCACCCAGTGTTAAAAACAGAGTATAATTTTTGAAACCATTGACACACCAATACTAGTTACTACATACGTACTCACTGATTCCTACGTCTACACACACATTCACTCATTCACCCATACAACCATTCATACATACAATCACTCATGTTTACAACACAATCATATGCACTCATACACCTATACAGACACTCACACTCTGCCACTCATCCATGGAGTTACTCACACACCTAGTCAGTCCTGTAAAGAATCAATCACACTTCCATTTTCTACTCTATACAGTTAAACATAGAGCACCTTACGTTTTCAACCATATACTAACACATACTTACTCTCTTATACAATCATTGATACAAGTACACATTGATCTGTACAGAGTCACACACCTCCCATCCAGCCACACACACACTCAGTCTCCCATGCAAATACTTGGGCAATCAATCAATAACCCATATAGTTACTCATATAGCTACTGATCAACACATGCAGCAGTTTACAGAACAACAGACATAATGATGCACAAATTAAGACAGTTTAGTCACTAACCCATGCACTCAGTGAGACACATTTAATCACTCACTCATACATTCAGTCATGCACCTACTAAATCCTTCGTCCAGACACTTATACATCCACTCATTCTTCAATATGTAAGACATATTTTAACTTTACAGAAACATAGTCACTGGATGTTGTCATCAGTGATGTCATCAGTGATGTCATTTGAGATGTCATCAGTGATGTCATCAGTGATGTCACTGACCATGTCATGAATGATGTAATATGTGACATCATCAGCAGTGGATTGCGGGTGCGCAATATATAGTTAGTGCAACTAACTATATATGGAATTTCAATGGTTTTGTGTGAGTAAAATAAGGTTTTTTAAATGCTAATTCCTAACTATATATGGTCTATAACCTATGGTTTTTTCAGTGAATATATATATACACACACACACACATGCACACACAAATAATCACTTAAAAAGTAAAGGTTACAGGGACGTTATAGTTAGAAAATAGAACTAAAAAAACCTGAGAAATTCACTGAAAAAAACCAAACGTTACAGAAACCTTATAGTTCGGCTCAGATTTCACTCGTACAAAACCATAGAAATTCACCAGTTATAGTTACCATGAGCTAACTATAACTTACGCCCCGCAATGCACTCCTTATGACCTCACATATTACATCATTTATGACATGATCAGTGACATCACTGATGACATCTCAAATCACATGACTGATGACATCATCCAGTGAGTGTAAGTGTTTTCTAAGAATGTATGAGTGTTATATGTGTTAAGCTACTACAAAAGTTTAATTAGTATACTAGGTATACCACTGAGTGATACTACTTTTAACATATATGTTAGTGGCTTTGGGTATCCATGTGTGAGTGGGTGTCTGAGTGGCTATATGGGTGTGCGAGTGGGTGTATGGTTGTATAAGTGGGTGTGTGAGTAGCTATGTGGGTGTGCGAGAGGCTGTATTGATGAGTTAGTAGATGTGTCAGTGACTGTATGGGTGTGTGAGTGGGTGTCTGAACAGCTGTACGAAGTGAGTGGCTGGGTGTGCAAGTGTGCTGTATGGTAGAGTGAGTGGCTCTTTGAGTGAGAGTTTTGTTAAGTGAGTTGGTGTGTGAGTCGCTGTATTGGAGAGTATATGTCTATGTGAATTGCTGTATGGGTGAGTGAGCGGATATGTGATTATTTGTATGGATGTGTGAATGGGTATGTAAGTTGTTGAGTGAGTGAGAAATATGTGAGGTCATAAGTAGTGCATTGTGGGGGTGTAAGTTAGAGTCCATGATGTCCCCCCTGATTATGGCCTCGGGGAGGTGGTGGTCGCAGAGCCAGGGCAGGGGAGGTATGAGAGGCCACACTCATTCAATAATAAATAAGCCCCAGGGAGGTGGTGGTCCAGGGGGATTAATACAACTGGGGAGAGGGAGCCGTGTGACCACCCCTCCTATATTTAAAAAATGCCCTCGGGACCTGGCTCACCTTTGGCTGATTACTACAAAAGCATGGGAGGCCACAGTTTTTATGTATTTTAAAATTTTCAGCTGGAGCTGAATATCCAACGCGGCTCCTGCTGAAAATTAAACTAAATAACATGATTTTTGGCTCTTCTGTAGGACCTCCCCCCCAAGAAGCCTAGGGGGTAAAGGTATTCCTAATCTGCCTCCTTTTCTTTCTTTTACATATTTTCTGGGACTCGGTTCAAGCCGACTCCCAAGTTAGCTGCCAACACTTCCTGGTTTGAAGTGTTGCAAGTCAATCAGATCTCAGCACGAGATCGGGAGGGGCCGCAGATCTGGGGAAAAAACTAAAAAGAAAAGGGGGTAGGGTAGAAACACCCTGACCCAATAGGTCTCGTTACAGGGACCCCCCCAGGGCAAAAAATGAATTTTTAAAAACATTTTCAGCAGGAGTCACATGTGGATTCGTAAATCCGGCCCAACTTGATTTAAAAAAAATGTAAGCTCAGGCTCCTGTGCTTCGTTTACTTTAGGCCCCCAGGTGGGCAAGGTCCCGGGCGCAATTACAAATAATAATGCGGAGGACCTCCACCTCCCCGGGGCAATATTACGTTATAATGGTTGGAGGGGGCTCCAGCCCCCTCACAGGGCCCGGGAGACCGCCACCTGCCCAGGGCTAATAGATTCAAATGCGGGGGGCAGGCCCCCCTGCTGTCCTGGGGACCACCACCTCCCAGGGGTACACACACTATATATATATTTTTTTTTAAGCGGAGGAGGTCCTATGGCCTTCCCGCAGCCCCAAGGACCACAACCTCTCTGGTGCACGAATGAAATCACTAAGGGGGTCCGTTGCGGACCCCCGTGGACCACCACCTCCTCGGAACAAATGTGATGAAAGGAGGGGGCTGCACAGCCCCCCCTCCAGGTGCCCTCGCTATCCCTGGAGACCACCTCCCCTCTAGTGCTGGCTCCAGCAGTGCCCCGGGGTGCCCACTCCTGGGACATTGCAGTTTGCTATGGCTAGGAAGAAGCACTCCTTCTGACAAGCCATAGCAAGCTCTGCTCATGGAAGCAAGAGCAGCAAAAATAGTCTTACTTCCATGAAGTGGAGCACAATTACTTTTGGAGAGAGGGAGCTGCATGTCAGCAGCTCCCTCTGTCCAAAAGCAAAGCCGATTCCTGCGGTAGGCTGGGTGCCAGCAGGGACCACGTGGGTTTTGAGGCTCCCCCGCGGACCCCAACAACCTGGCCATGCCCCAGAGGATGGGGTCCCGGGTCGAAATAGTCCTGTGGAGGGGGCAGCGGGGCCCCCCTCCCAATTATATGAAAAAAATTGGAATGCCTCGGGGGATGGGGTCCCCGGGGCAATATCGGCCCGGGAAGGGGAGCCGCACAAGCCTGGGGAGGGAGACTGCGCGCCCCCCTCCCATTTTTTTCAAAACGATCTACCCCATTGGATGGGGTGCCCAGGGCCTAAAATGGTCCAGGGAAGGGGGCCAGCCAGGATGCCCCGCCCCCTTTCTCCACTACTGTGCAAATGCGCCTCCTGGCGTGCTCCTGGTTGGGGGATGAAGTCACTTTGGCTGCTGTGAGGGTCCTTAGTGGCCAAGAAGACCTCCTGTTACCTCCAGCAAGCCCCACACAGTGGGATTGTTGAAAAGTGATCAGAGACCATGCCCCTTTCTCCACCACTCTGCAAACGCGCCTCTTGGCACACTGCTGGTGGGGGGGGATGAGGTCCCCTTGCCTACTGAGGGTATTAGGACTAAAGTGGACTTCATCCCCCAAGTAGCAGTGCACCAGGAGGCACGTTTGCAAAGTGGAGAGAAAGAGGGCATGGCCACTGAAAACCTCTCAGCAAACACAATGTATGGGACTTGCTGGAGGTAACAGGAGGAGTAATTGGCCCTCGAGGACCTTCTATAGCCAAGGGGACTTCATCCCCTTACTAGTAGTGCATCAGAAGGTGCGTTTGCAGAGTGGTGGAGAAAGGGGGCGTGGCCTGCCATCAGATCTCAGCAGTCCTGCTGTAGGGGACTTAGTGGAGGTAATAGGAGGGGTAGTTGGCCCCAAAGTACGCCCAGGTTTGCTTATAAGTCATCAGAGGCCACGCCCCCTTTCTCCACCACTCTGTCAACGTGACTACTACTTAAAAAAAAAACACAGAAAGTCACTGAAAAACCAAAGGTTACAGGGATGTTATAGTTACGTATTAGCTTTTAAAAAACCTTAGAAATGTACTGACAAAACCAAAGGATACAGGGATGTTATATTTTGGAATCGGCATTTAAAAAAACCTTAGAAATTTACTAAAAAAAAAACAAAGGTTACAGGGACATTATAGTTAGGGGCAGATTTTACTCATACAAAACCAGAGAATTTCAGCCGTTATAGTTAGCAGAGTTAACTATAACTCGTGCTCCAGCAATGCACTGCTTATGACATCACATTACTCATGAGATGATCAGTGACATCACTGATGACATCGGTGATGACATCATCCAGTGACTGAGTGTTTTAAAAAAGTTTATGAGTTAAATATATATACCAAGGTGCAGTGGTCAATCAGTGGGTGTATGAGGGTCTGTATGGATGACTCAGTGGGTGCATGACTGACTGTATAAGTGAGTGATTAGGTGTCTTAGTGACTGTATGGGTGAGTGACTGGTTGTATAAATGTGTGTATTTGTCAGTTGTTGTGTAAGTGGGTGTATGAGTGTGTTAGTGGGTGCATGAATGGCTCCATGGGTGATTGATTGGTTGGTTGTCTGACTACCACTATGGTTGTCTGGGTGTCTATGTGAGTGGGTGAGGAGATGTTTGACTGCATGTATGGATGAGTGGGTGAGTCAGTGGCTATATGGTGTACTCAGTGCATGTGTGAGAAGCTGTATGGGTGAGTGAGTGAGTGAGTGAATGGCTGTGCCGGTGACTGAGTGCATGTGTCAGTATGCACGAGTAACTGGGTTTGTGAAAGGCAGTATAGGTCAGTGATAGGATATATGGGTGACTGTATGCGTGAGTGAGTGAATGTGAGAGTGTCTGTATGAATGATTGCATGCTTCTATCAATGACTGTATAGGTGAGTGAGTACATGTTAATGTTTGTATGAGTAAATAAGTGGGTGTGTGTTTAACTGTTCGGGTGAGTAAGTGGCTGTGTCTACGTGTGGGAGTGGTTCTATGGCTGACTCAGTGTGTGAGTGTTTGTATGGGTGTTTCAGTGGATGTGTCAATGGTTATATTAGTGAGTGAGTGGGTGGGTGTATGAGTGGCTCTATGGGTGAGTAAGTGGATGTGTTTAGATCAGTGAATGGGTGTGTAAGTACTGGTATGGGTTAGTAAATAGTTGTGTGGCAGTGGGTGTATTAAAGATTCTATAGGGGTGTGAGTGGGTGCGTCAGAGATGCTGTGGATGATGTCATCAGTGATGTCACTGCCCATGTCATGAGTGATGTAATATGTGAAGTCATAAGCAGTGCATTGCGGGGCGCGAGTTATAGTTAACTCAACTAATTATAACGGCTGAATTTCTCTGGTTTTGTAGGAGTAAAATCTGCCCCTAATTCTAACACCCCTGTAACCTTTGTATTTTTTTCAGTGAACATATAATTATATATCAAAACAAAACCCTGTCAGGCAGGAGTGATGCATAAATTATGCAAAAACAAAGCAGAGAACTCAGGGTAGTTCTCAAGTTAAGGTGGAAAGCAGCTCCTGTATAGAGTACTCTCAACACCAGTGACACTTTCAATTTGCCCACCTCGAATGTCTGCTTTTCTATCAAAGTCTATAAGCATAGGATTAGCAAAATGCCATCCACGCCGAGATAGAAAGTGACAAATTATTTTGCTATTTCTACAACAAAGTTTGTAAGCATAGGAATAGCACAGTGCTATCCATACCGAGCTGTAAAATGGCCAAAGCCTTTTACCACTCCAGGCACAGTATTACAGCTTTGGATTGGTTAAATAGCATCAAAGCCAACCTGAAATGCATAAAAGCAGCCCCTGACACGTGTTCCGCTCTCATTAGAGCTCTTCAGAGGTATAGCTTTGTCCAGACACAAGGGAGCACCCAGTATAAGTCAAAACAGAACCCTGTCAGGCATGGAGTGATGCATAAATTATACAAAAAAGAAGCAGAGAACTCAAGTTTAGGTGGAAAGCAGCTCCTGTATAGAGCACTCCCAACACCAGCGACACTCCAAATTTGCTCAACTCGAATGTCTGCCTTTTTATCAAAGTCTTTGTAGGCGCCACGCACATCACATCACATCCAGCGTGGACAATGCAGACAACGCCTCAGGGAGCCACCTACTGACACACAGGTGTGCTGTTCCTGAAAAAAACTTCAGATCCAATCTGAGGCCTGGGGATACTGTTAATGTAAGAAATTTACAGCTAGAAGTCTATCAGATATACAGTTTTAGATGAAGTTGCCATCAAAGTGTCTGTCAAGGCCCCATTGAAGGGCTCTGAGGTCGCACGGCCAGTCTATATTCAAAAGGAGTGCTTTGGTTTCTAATGTGAATAATTAAAAATCTAGCACTTCTACTGTAATGCCTTATGTTGTAGAGACATGGTTTAGTCTTACCTTTGTATTTACCAGGCTTCACACTGGATCCGAAAGAATTTTCTTTGAGCAATACCCTTGAGTGCCAGTAGGTGGCATCAGTCAGGTCTGCGTGCCAACGTCTGCTTCACTGTTGTGATGTTTGAGTCACCTATATAGGCACTACCTCGGAGTGCTGACATCAGTTACTTTTCATAACTTTCCAACCCATGAGCACAGAGCCATGAAGTGCACTGACATTGGTGTGTTCCTGAACAACTAGGGCTCTGAAAGGGAACAGCTCTGACCCTAAGAACCTGTCCGCAGTGCGGAGAGGATGAGTGGGTCGGTAAGGAATATGCAGCTAGATCATGCATCTGCTAGATAAGGAATTATCAAAGGTAAGCAACTAGTCAATATGTTAGAGTCATCTAGCCGCAGATTCCTTACCTTGGAATAGATACCCAAGCAATACCTTCCCCGGAGGAGGGATTCCGAACAAGTTAGACCAGGAAGTCCTGCAGCACAAGGCAGCCAAAAAGGCCCTCCATGCGTACTTGACCGTCCAGGCAGTAATTCTAAGTCAACGTGTGCAGAGACATCCACGTTGCTGCTTGACAAATGTCAAGGACTGGGGTACCATGCTGTAATGCCGTGGTAGCAGCCTTAGCTCTGGTAGAATTAGCCCTTAAGCCTTCAGGAGGCTGTTATTGGTCCAGTGCGTTGTAGATATTGATACAAAGGATGACACATCGAGAGAACGCCCTTTTCTGCACCTCACGGCCCTTCCACGCTCCAATGCACCCCACGAAGAGTTGGTCTTCCACCTAGAACTCTTTTGTGCAGTCAAGGTAAAACAACAACGCTCTTTTTTAGTCCAGATGGTGGAGGCACTTCTTTAGAGGGATGTGGAGTAGCATAGAAAATGGGAAGGGTGACAGTTTGCCCAACGTGTAATGGTGTAACCACGTTCAGTAAGAAAGAGGATCCTTGTGCAAAACTGGTCAGGAAAGATAGTCAGGTAAGGAGGCTTAGATGACTGAGCTTGCAATTCGATCACCCTCCTGGCAGTTGTTAAAGCCACTAAAAAGGCTGTTTTGATGATAAGCAGCCGGAGGGGGCAATTGTGCAAGAGTTCGAACGGAGAAAACATCTGCAATGTGAGAACCAAATTAAGGTACCACTGAGACATAATAAAAAGGAGCTGGTGGAAACATATGTACAAGCCCCATGAGAAATATATTTACAACAGGGGATTTAAATAGAGAGGGTTGCTCTGTCAACCTCAAAAAGGCAGATAGGGCCAAAGGTACCCTTTGAGAGTGCCCAGAGCAGATCTTGCTGGGCAAGGGTCAGAATAAAGAGTAAGCCCTAAGATAGGGAAGCAGAAAGAGGATCAATAGATCTTTCTGTACAATATTTTACAAATTTGTTCCAGCGGCAGGCGCACAAGCAATCACCTTTGGTGAACAGTTGAGGGGCTCTGGTAAGGCCAAAGGGGATCACAGTGAACTGAAAGTGCTTGTGGCCTACAGTAAACTACAGATAGCGCCAGTGGGCAGGCAGGACTGGAATGTGAAAATAAGCATCCTGCAAGTCCAACGCTATCTTCCAGTCTCCTGGGTGCAGGGCAAACAAGACCTGAGCCAGAGTGAGCATCTTTACCTTTTTGAGGAAGTAGTTGAAGGCTCAGAGATTCAGGATAAGATGAAGGCCCTTGTCCTTTTTCAGGACCAGAAAGTAGCGGGAATAACAACCACACCCTACTTCTGGTGCTGAAACCCTCTTCATGGCTCCCTTGACCAAGAGAGTCATGACTTCCTCCTGAAAAAAATTCATGTGATTCTCCGTCAGACAGTTGAAAATTGGAGGCATGGAATTAGTGGTAGTCTGGAAGTGGAGGGAGTAGCCCTTTCAGACTATCTGAAGAACCCACTTATCCAACATGAGGTTTTGACCAGTGGTGGAGGTGATGGCTGATCTTGCCACCAACTGGCCGTCCATGATCTTGAAGGACTGGACATGGGGGGGTTTGGAGGCTGAGGGGGCAGGGGAGCTGGTGGACTGACCCGACTTCTGGCCACCCAACCCACCAGGTCAGAACGAGCCGAACCAATGGACGCACAGAGGTTGCTTAACTTGCAGCCTTGTGGACAGAGTATGGCTTGCCCAGCTGAAATCCCCTTCCGTAGCCACGAAAGGGGCAAAAAGCAGATGGGTAAGTGTGGCCACTGAGTGGCCCAAGTACTTGACTGTAGCCCGCGAGTCCTTAAAGTGTTTTGCAGCCAGGTCTGCTTTGTCTTCGAAGAGATGGGTGCCATCAAAGGGCATGTCCACGAGGGAAGCCTGGACATCTCCAGATAAGATAAGTTGTCAGCCAGGCGTGGCGACGAACAGCCACTGTCGATTACCTCGCTCTGCCCAGCCAGTCGGTCGTGTCAAGCCTACAACAAATCGCAAACTTTGCAGCATCTCTCCAATCTCCTACCGCTTGAGAGAGGATGGCCTGGGCCTCCGCCAGGACTAGTGACAGCACTTGCGCAACTGTTTCCCACAGGGAGTTAAAATAACAGCCCAGTAGGCATGCAGTGTTCAGCAACCGCAATGCAAGGCTGGTGGAAGAAAAGATTTTCTTACCCCAACTATCCAGCCTCTTGGATTCCCTGTCCGGGGTGTGGAAGGGAACACAACTTTTGAGGTAGAGGCTTGGACCACCAAGCTCTTGGGGGTAAGGTGGTTGGTGAGGAAATTTGGGTCGCCCAGTGCAGGGCGATTGTCCTGCTCACAGGAGCCCTTGGGCTGGGCTTGGACCAGATTACCAGAAGGAGATCAGTCAAGGACTCATTGAATGGCAGGAGGGCTTCAGAGGAGACAACCGGCTGCAAGACCTCGGTCAAGATGTTCGTCGACTAACATCAAAGGGTGCTTAAGTCCAGGACCCCAGCTGCCCTTCTCAGCTCCATAGCATATGAAGCTCTCTCCTCCGAGGCCACGTTAGAGGGAGAAAGCAGGCTGGAATCTGGAGCGGTATCCAGTCTACCGGCCTCACCCAAGTCCAGCGACCCCTCACAATCTTCCTCCATTCCTAGCCCTTCAAAATAAGGCTGAGGAACTGAATTAGGACCTAAGAGTGCAGTGGGCGTCGGCATCGGTAGGCACTGCTCCGGGTCATCTGGGATAAGAATGGGGCTGGTGGTGCCAGTTTTGTCAGGAGTCTTGGTATTGTGGCCAACGCCGGGTGAAGTCACAGTGGCACGATTGAAGTAGGTCTGGATCCATTACCAGATCCATAATGGGAGGGGGTCATCACCCCCGCGGGGCCAGTGCCTCCGGAGCGATCCTGAGGGAGACCACTCTGTGCCTGCGGGGCCTGAAGGCACGCCAACAGGGTCAAGCTAACCAAATACGAGGCACATAGCATCATATAATTCCTGGAGTAGGGCAGGGGTGACTCCGGCTCCCGGGAAGGTGGGGCAACACGGAACTGACCCAGGCGCAGCTTTAGCCGAACAAGGCCTCGAATGCAGAGACTCCTCCGTCATGTCAGATGACAGATGGGGAGAAGTTGAAGCACACTTCGACTTCTTGTGCTTTTTGTGCTTCTTACCTGACTGACTCGAAGAATTCAGATCGGAGGAAGAAGACTTGGGGCTCCTGGAGTGGTACTCGGACCTTCCTCTTGACCGGGACCGAGAATGAGACCTCCGAGGCGAACGACGTGGTGCCGAGCACCAGGCCACAAGTAGCTTTAGGGACCGCTCCATCGAAGCTTTCGGAGATATGGCCCCGCATTCAGAGCACGACTTTAAATCATGGTCACACTCCAAGCTCCAAAATGTAATCAGATGTGGATCAGTTACCGACTTGGCACATTAACAAGCACCATGCAGCTTGAATCCGGAAGCCTTTTGAAGATTCTGCACACCGAAAATAGTCTACCAAATATTTAAAAAAAGGCCTGTCAAAAAGTACAGAGGGTAGCTCTCTTCACGGATCTGTGCGAACTGGCGTGGGAAAGAAAAAACTGGTTTCAGCAGTGCACATGGCTATTGCTCAAAGAAAAATCTTCTGGATCCAGTCTGACGTCTGAGAAATTCAAAGGTAAGGAATCTGCTGCAAGATGTCTCTATAAAATATTTTGCATATCTAAGTAAAGCCCCACATCACTACAGTGGGGGAAAGAAGTTATCCATCTCCTTATTGTAGTCTTTGTCATGTGGGACATTTTGACGACCTTTGGTGATGTCAGGCTATGATCTGAACAAGGTTTCTACCACTGTTATCGATACTAACTACACGCTTTACTCTAAGAATCCAAGAATTAGGACATGCAGGTTCTGAAAAACAGTGCTTGTCATAAGTTCATATTACACAAACCAACTAGTGAAGTGCACTTGGTATTCACCAACCTGGTGAATGTAAACAGGAGCCTCTAAACTGTGGAGTGGAGATCACAAGAAAAGCTTGGCCTTAAAGCTTATTGTATTTGATTTTTGCTATTTGCAAAAGAAAAAACGCTTAAGTGTTATTTTTCAACCGTGTTCCCTATAAGCCAATTGTCTTAAAAGACAGAAACCCCAAATTCCCAAAGATGCTGAAAACTTGACCGGATCAGGAGGTCTCATCCACATAAAAAAAATGCACAAGTCCAAACCTCTACTATATCAAGGAAAATGAATTTACTATAGAGAAAGAATTAGCCTTTCGGAATGATGGTCAGGGAGCACCTTGGAGAGGAAGTATGAAGAACCTTTGGTGAAAGTTGTGATCTGTAGTTATCTCAAGATTTAGTGTTTCATAGAACACAAGTACAGAAAAAAAGAACTGCATTATTTAACACCTATCTGCTTTTAAAATTGTCTCCCTGCTTAAGTATATGTGTTGGGAAAGTTCTAAATTTGATTTTTTTAAACATGTCCGACTTTAAGAGCCTTGGTCCTCATCAACCTCTTTAAAACGGGCTTATAACATTTCATGGTTCCCTGTATTTGTTCACTTCATATGGGGGCAAGGCATGCTCCTATCGAGGGAAGAAATGACACCGTTTAGTTTTTACAGTCAAAATAAATTATGCTTTTGTAGTGAAAGAGCTACTTTTGTAGTCTGGCACCCTATGATGACCTCCAACTATCACCATTTTAATTGATTTTAGTGTGTTATTTTACCCTAGCCTTAATGTAGGAGGGTCTTGCATTTGCCTGCTTCTCTTCAGTTCTGTAATCTTGCTGTCTTTCAGTGGGAGCTGTTACTGAGTGAAACAGTCTTGCCAAGAGCAGAGCGTGTGGGATGTGCATTTGAAAGCGTGCAGTCGTGACTGTATTGTGCATTGGTGAGAATTATGAGTTCTTACTATTGGCTTTGACCATTCTGTTTTCTGACTATCTTGCTTAATGGCAGGGCTTGCCTATTGGCTTTGGCATAATCTTATGCCATCTTGCATTAGTGGCCTATGCTTAAGCGACTCCATCTTCTGAGCCTTTCTAGGTGAGAAGTGATGTTTTGCTTTCACTTGTTTTCTGCACCCTGTGTGCTAGTAGAAACCGGTTCTTATCAGAGGAATGTACAGGCTCCATCTCGAAGTCATAGCAAAGGCCTGATCAACCAATGTTGTGTCCTGGGCACGGAATCTGATGGGGAAAAAGAGGCGTGGCTTGCTAGAAGCTTCGACCAATGTTTCCATTTGTATTAAAAGGGGGAGCCTCCACTGGTCGGGTGGAAGTGGAAGTTTGGGAGTTTGGATTCCGAGTGAGGGCAGACGTGTCTATCTCGGATTGAACCCTGATTGCTGAGCTCTGATCCACGGCTGTGTGAAGACTTCCCCCGGCCAGAAGTGGGCAGTGTATGCATCAGGTGATGTATTGAGTTTTGTGATTATTGCCATTGTGATGTGAGCCAGTGGCTGTGATCGTTTGAGGTGTTTTCTTTGTGGTGTGGGAGGTGCACATCCAGAGTGATCCTCTACTCTGTATATATATATATATATATCTTTCTGATCTCTTGCAGGACATCCAGTGTATCTTATCTTCTATCAATTATTGCTTGTTTACTAATCAGTATTATAGTTTGCTCAGTTATTGATTCATGCCTTTAGATTATAAGTTTGCTACATATATTTAAATCTAATGCATTTGGTATCTGAAACAGCCGTTGTTTAGAGAGTATTATGTAATAAACCCCAAGCCTTATTCTAAAAGTGATTGTCTTTGCATTTTGTTAAATAAAACTCCTTTTCCAAAGGTGCTGTTTGTTTTGTGTTGCAGTCTTGTTGTGCCAGGGGTGGTAAGACATGCTTAAAATGTATATTATTCAAAGGTGTAATGATATATTTGCCTTCCAGGTGGAAGTGCAGTGTTTGGGTGTGGCTTATTGGTGAGAAGCCACATTCAAAACAGCTTTGTAATTTCCAGGCCTCTCTCCTTCACTTCTGTCACCTTGGTCACGACAGTGGTCTGTTAAGTACGTCTTCTTAGGAAAAATAGCTTGAAGGTATAATGAACCTTTATGTACAATAAGGATAACAACACAATACACTTAAGAAACGGAAATAAAAGGTCAATATAAAAAGTGGTTGACAGTTTATGAGCTTGTTCTTTTACAAACACTTGATAAAAAATACTTAAATCAATATTTACAGAAATGACCTTACATTACAATGCGAGTTCACACAACCTTTATAAAACATATGCAAAGATGAAAGGATTAAAAACATTTTGGACAAGCAATAACCTCTTACATAAAATGCTGGATTTTTTTCAACTAGTGTCAAATGATGCTTACACAATCTACTTCCCCTTGTGCCTGCCATTTACTGCATATCATTACAAAATAAACTTTCAATGCAGGAACAATAATCATGATTACAGCACTTAGCTTTCCAAATACTTTCAATGACATCCCAGAAATGATTTGATTGCTGTAATAGTACACCTCATCCTAAAACCATAAAATAGAGCATAATGTGTAAAGAATTAGTTTGTATTTTGTTGGAAGGGCTTTGAAATTTAGTGGGCATTACTTATTTGACCAAAAATGCTATTATTAAATATGTATAAAGTTTGTTTTCTTATTATAAAAAGCAAAATACAAATTACATTTCCAGAATACAAAATCATTCTGCTGTTACTGCATGAAAGGCTAACTATCCAAGACCTTCAGCTGCAAAGTCCCATACACAGAAGTCAGAGTTCAGACTATGTAGCTGGAGGAAGGTAAGGTTCGGCACTTTGAAAGCACCTCAGCAAGACTTAAGAATGTGAGAGAAGTACAACAAGCAAAAAAAGGAGACCAAGAAAACCAAGCAACTACCTTCAAACAAAACAGACAATAAATAGACACATGCTTTTTGTTATCAAGAATGCTAACATGACCTAATACACTTTAAAAAATGTATAGTAAAAGTGGTGTGCCACTTAATTATGTTCAATAGTGCATTACTTTTTAATTACATCCAAATACATTTTGAGCGGAAGCAAAGTATATTATTGCATGCTAACAATGTAGAATGAACAACATCTGCTTTCCATTGGTACCTACTGCTTAAACAGACTTCAATGGGAAGGTAGTGACTGTAACATTTAGGAGTCCTGTAGAGGTGAGATCATGGTTGGAGTTGTACATTTTGGATTTTTGTACAGATTTGTCAATTTTTCTTCTTTTATCAAATCTAATTAACAGCTTCTCAAGTCTTGAGATTGTTATCCATAGACTAATTCATTTTATTAAGGCCTCCAAATATCACATCTAATAACACTAAATCTTCCTAAGAAATCAGTACAGGGCGGATGAAGGAAGTGTGTAGGTAGAAGTGGTTTAACAGATATTTGTAACTCAAATTAAAGTCAATGTTTATCTTTATACAAACAACCGTAGCAACTACGACCTAATATACAATATAATCTTGTGAGAAAGGCTTCAAGTTTGTATGATATCAAAACATCATGTCTACAGGTTGTGTGCTTTTAGACAGGACTGGTTAGTGAAGTTTTCCATACGATTACAAAACCTTTCCTGTTTCCAACAATAACAAGAAGCATTGAAGTATTGCTATTCTTGTACAGGCAACATAACATTTGGATGCAAGTGATACATTAACAATATATAAATGAAAAAGACAAAGTACATGTTACAACTGAATGAATTAACTCAAACACTTTTAAACTTGAGAGCCTCGCCCACCACTGCATTTAACTAGACACAAAGAAGCTGGGTTAACTTGAATTGCTTTCAGTTTCAACAAAGAAACTGATTTCACCAACATCTATTCCTATAACTCATCTTCATACATGATTATATCTTGGGCAAGAAATAAATAAACAGATGAGTCCTCCTAGTGCCTGTACCAATGACTCATTTTATATCATGACCATCAGAACCTTCCTGCTGAAGGTAAACTGAAGCTTATGAACTGCAAAGAAATCAAAAGAAAAGCTTGGTCCTACAAGCCACTTGTTTTATAAAATGATGACAAATGATGCTCAAACATTTCTTCCTTTATAGTGTGTTCCCTAAAACCTGGATTTCCTATAAGAGAGAATCCCAGGGATGCTCAAGATTAACATCAAAGAAGTGGCATTTCTTGTACAGGAAGAAAGATCTCCTTGAGGTGCAAGCCAAGGGTAGTACAAAGAACTATTGATGATAGTTGTGATCCTTATTGATCTATAAAGTGTTTAACAAAACTCAGGTATGGAAATAACTACATTGTATAACATCTATATGTAAAATTTCAGAAACAAGAATGTAAATTTTCTAAGGATATACTTAAAGGCAATGTGATATGATGAGTATCACTATATCATCAACTGTTTCCATACAAGAGCAACAAAGTCTGTGCTAATCCTGTTAGGAGGATTTGAAAGGAACTCTACATAAAAGAAACAATCAACTAACGCCATATTCTTTGATATTATCAAGCCACCACACTGGTTCTTTTTGGACCACTTTGGTTGGTATAAAAGGCAAGTAACACTCTATGAAGTCATATTGACAACTGCCCAGGGTAATAAAAATGTCTACATTTAGATTTAATACCAGTAGCTTCTACACATACTTAGAAAATGGAAGTTGTGGAAGGTCAACGTCTAAGACAGGACTTGCAGAGCTTCTTCTCAAGAGGGGGCTAAAACAATTCCCCCAACGGAGGACTATTTTCAAACAAAAGCAGTTGCAACCCGTCAGTATTTTAGTTTCACATTTGGGCCGATTGCTAACCTGAATAAAAGAGCTCCTCTACAAAAAAATAGAGGGAATTTGGAAACAACCAGTGGGATCCGACAAGAAAATCTAGAAATATAGATGGGTAACTGTCAATAATGGGAATTCTCAGTGACAGCAAATTTATGAAAACACCACACAAGTTGTCCATGACGTCTTTCAGAATTTCAAGGTGAAAACATCCTCTTAATTCACCTAACTCTCTATAATGTTATCTTAAATTAAGCTATCGGACCCATCCACTATCGTGAAGGAATTTCCTTAACAAAGAAATAAAACAGTAGGTCTTTTGTGAATTAGGAAATGAATGCATATTTGAAACTGAACTAAATTGTCTTTACCAAAGTCGCTCGACGCCGTTCCCTGTCATCGGGGATGAGGATGGGACTTGCGCTGCCGATGGCCAGTGGTTACGTCGCTTGCACAGACTTCTGATTCAAGGCTGGAGGAGGTTGCGTTGGCACGACCAGTGTCGAACCTGATCCGGAATCGTATCCCTGAGGCCCCAGTGGTGCAGAGGCCGAAGCCAATGGCGTAGAACCCGATGCGGCCCCATCCGAACCCGCATGGCCCGAGGGCTCACCAATGGGGTCGTTCTGCTCAAATACACGACGCATGGCCTTGTAAAAATCTTTAATTTGAGTGGGAGTCATTCCGGCTCCCGGAAAGGGTGGGAGGCGTGAAGTTGATTCAGGCTCCAGCTCCACAGAACCGTGCCTAGAGTATTGGTGCTCTTTACTTCTCTCGAGGATGGACGCCGCTTGAGGTGAAGTTGAAGTCTGCAAGGACTTCTTCTTCTTCTTGTGCCTCTTCCTGAGTGTCCAGATGACCTCGAATGGGAGGAAGAGGACTTAGGGCTCTGTGAGCGATCCTGCGACCTCCTCTTCTTCGAACGGGACCATGACCTCCGATGAAAAGGAGCCTCTAGGAGGGAAGCAGGTGTTACTTCGGCACGTTGACTGTAAACCCCAGCGAATGCAGGAGGTCCGCCGCAGTCTGGAGGTGGGAGACGACAGCCTGGGGTGAACTCGCCTTTAACCGCCAGGCGTCGAGATAGGGGAAGACTGGAACCCTTGATCTGCACAGATGAGCTGCGACCACCGTCATCACTTTTGTGAACACCCGTGAGACGCTGGTAAGGCCAAAGGGGAGCATGGCCAACTGATAATGCTCGGGCCTACTGTAAACTATAAGTAACGCAGGTGGGCAGGTAGGACTGGGATGTGAAAATAGGCGTCCTGCAAGTCCAACACTACCATCCAGTCTCCAGGGTTGAGGTCAGACAGGACCTGAGCCAATGTCAACATTTTGAACTTCTACTTCTGGAGGAAGCGGTTGACGTTCCTGAGATCCAAGATTAGGACGCAGGCCTTTGTCCTTCTTGGGAACCAGAAAGTAGTGGGAATAACATCCACAACCTACTTCTGGGGCAGGAACTCACGCGATAGCTCCCTTGGCCAAGAGAGCCGTAACTTCCTGGCCGAGAAGGGACAAGTGATCCTTTGACATGCGGTGGAATGGATGGAGGGGTAGACTCGTAGGGCAGGGAGTGGCCCCTTTGGACTATCTGCAAAACCCACCTGACGGACGTGATGGTTTGCCAGCGGGGGAGGTGATGGCGGATCCTGCCGCCCACTGGCAACTGGTGGCCCTGAAAGGTCAGACGAGGAAGGTTTGGAGGCTGCTACAGAGGGGGCACTGGTGGACTGGCACGCCCGCTGGCCCCCAGACCCACGGCGCTGGGTCTCACCTCCCCAGCTGCGCAGAGGCTGAGCAGCTTGCACCGGCCTGTGGCTCTGGGAGGAACATGGCAAGGCAGGGCATTCCGTAGCCACGAAAGGGGCGAAAGGCAGACGGCATGGGGCGAGATGTAGTCGCGAGGCCCAAGGACCTGGCCGTAGCCCGAGATTCCTTGAAGCGCTCAGTCGCGTGGTCTGCCTTGTCACCAAACAAGCGACTGCCATTAAAGGGCATGTCCAAAAGTGTAGATTGGACATCACCCGAGAAGCCAGTGGATCTCAGACAGGCGTAGCGTCTCTGGGCTACCGACATTGAAACAGTCCTGTCCGCAGTAAATGGAGAACTATGCTGCATCCTCCCTTCTGCAACCGCATGGGAGAGAGCGGCCCGGGCCTCCTCCGGGCACTGCGGCAACACCTGCTCAACCGTATCCCACACTGAGTGAGTGTAACGGCCCAATAGACATGCAGTGTTCACCGACCGCAGTCTCAAGCTGGCGGAAGAAAACATCTTCCTAAAGTGTTCTAGCTTCTTGGATTCCCTATCTGGGGGAGCAGTAGGGAACAAGCCTTTGGAAGTAGAGGCTTGTACAACCAAGCTCTTAGGGGTAGGATGTTGGGAGAGGATAATGGGGTCGCCCGATACCAGGGGGCGGCGTCGGGCAATCATTCTATCCACAGGAGCCCCTGTGCTGGGTTTGGACCAAGTGCCCAGAAGGATGTCCGTGAGGGCCTCATTGAACGGCAGAAAGAGCTCCGAAGAGGCCGCTGCTAGTTGAAGCACCTCACTCAGGAGGTTAGTCCTGACTGCTACGGTAGGAAGCTCAAGGCCCAGGACCTCAGCTGCCCTACGCAACACCACAGCGTAGGAGGCTCCCTCCTCCGTAGCCACGGTAGGGGAGAAAGCATACGATGGTCTGGGGAGGTATCCAGACCACTAGCATCACCCAACTCCTCTCTCCAGTCTGGATCTTCAAGTTGGTCTGCAAGAGGGTCAACAAACCACTCCCAGTCCTCCTCAGACTCCTGGCTGCCACTCAGGACCAGGATAGAAAATTGGCACAAAAGTGCCGGTCAGCACCGGTACCAGCGTCGGTCCGGCTCCGTATCTAGGTCGAGGTGGAGGCCGGGATCGACGTCGGCTGGGGATCCAACCGGCATCGGCGGTGTCATCAATGGATTCGACGCCGGAGGTGTCGTGAGGTCGACCGGGACTGAAGCCGCAGGCGGCAAAGGCCTGGAACTCCCAACCGAGTCCGCGGGCCCGAAAGCGCACCAGTGGAGTCGGGCTGCCCAAGGATGGAATGGAGAGCTTCGTAAAATGTACGAAGTTGGGCAGGGGTCACTCCGGCTCCCCGAAAGGGGGGGAAACTTGGAGCCGACCCAGCATGCGCGACCGGCGGAGCCAAAGGACGACGACCATCCACATCCCTTGTCTCGTCAGCCAACAGACAGGGAGAAGGCGAAGAGCGACAGTGCTTCTTCGGCTTCTTCTTGTGTTGCAACTTACCCGAAGACTTCGACGAGGAGTGGTGATGGTGACTGCACGACCTCCCTCTCGAGCGGGACCTCGAGCGGCGTGGTCCGACTGCCGGGCCTCCAGAAGCTTTTGGAACCACTCCCGCAAATACTTCGGGCCATGGCCCGGCAGTTGCAGCACAACTTTTAGTTGTGGTCCCCCTCCAGACACAGGAGGTACACAAGATGTGGGTCCCTCACCCAAATTAACATGTGGCAGGAGCCACAAGGCTTGAAGCCGGTCCGCCAATATGACATTCCAGTGCACCAGGAGTCAAAAAGAAGTCGACAAGTGACAAGGGTACCGCTCTCTCCAGATCTGCTCTGGTTGGCACGGAAAAAGAAAAAAACTGATGTCAGCAGGCAGGGCGGCATCTAATTAGATACCGCAACGTTATTCTTGCGATCACGAAAGCCACTAAAGAACGCGGAGTCGACCAACGCCACCTACCAATGTGCAGGGGTCCTGCTGAAGAAAAAGTATCTGGATCCAGTCTGACGCCTGCGGTGATTCTAAGGTAAGGAATCCATAATTAATAGTCTCTTTCAGATAAGAACATCCGCCACCGCTGGGTGTAACTGTCATTCGTGATTCCCTAGGCATTGATGGCTGGGCTTGTCTGCCCTGCTATTCAATGCTTCTGCCAGGCAATTCACCACCAGGAAAATTCCTTGGTGCTCATCACCCCCAACCTGCTTGTTGCAGTACCAAATGGCAGTGGTTGTCTGTTGGAAACTGTACCAGCCTCCCCTTACAAGACAGGAGGGAGGCCAACAACGCCAAGCAGAAGCGCCTCAGCTCCAAAAGGTTGATGTGGAGCCAGGACCCAGAGGCTTTTGACCACCACCTTTCCCTGATGGACGGCCCAACCGAGATGAATTGAATTGGTCACTACTGTCAGCTATGGACAAAAATTTCAAAAGTTCAGTGCAACAGATTACTTCTTCACCAGGCAACTTATTTAGATTTCATTTCTTTATAATTCATTTGCCATTTCACTTCACAGTGGCTCTTGAGTATGTTTCAAGGCTTTTCAAGATGATGTCTATTTTTTAATTCCAGCTCAGTCTTTGTTAGCCTGAATGTCCTGGACTCTCTTTTCGAGTGGAAAGGCACTAAACTGAACTCTGTCCAGAATGACTACCATGAAGTGGAGTGTCTGAGGAGTCGGTGTGACTTTGGCATTCAATACTGAACTGAACTCCAAAGATGACTGCAGGTTCACTGTAGCCTAGAGGTGGTTGACGACTGCCTAGGGCAAGCGCCTTTAACATCAGTCATCAAGGTAGGGGGAGACTGGCACTCAAGAAAAGGAGTGCTGCCCACCATGGCCATCACTTTTGTGAACACCTGAGGGGTACTGGTGAGACCAAAAGGGAGCACAGCTAACTGGAAATGCTCCTGTCTCATCATGAATTGCAGTTAGTGCAGTTAGTGCTGATGGGTGGGTGGCACAGGAATATCAAAATAGGCATTCTGCAGGTCTAATGTCACAATCCAGTCTCCAGAATGGAGTGCAGACACAATCTTGGCCAGGGTGAGCGTTTTGAAGTTTTCCTTCCGGAGGAAGGCATTGAGAGGGCGATGATTTAAAATAGACCAAAGACCTCGGTCTTTCTGGGGCACCAGATGTTGGGGGTGGTGGAAATGTGGAACGGAAGAAAGGAATAGCGCAGAAGCCCTGCAAACTATCTGCAGGACCCACCTGCCCAAAGTGATTGTCTGCCAACTTGAAAAGAATTGATGGATGCTGTCTCTCACTTTGTGTCTGTCCTCGATTGATAGCCAGAAACCGGTCCAAGGATGCTTGATTCCGGTCCAGGGAAGACATGGCTTGGCAGTTCGGGCTGGACTGCTCCCATGAGGCACAGGGTCAAGACTGATTTGCATATGGCCATTTCTGAACTGGGTTGGTGTGGTGAGCAAAATAACGATGGATTAAACCCAGATCTGTGACTGTTGGTGAATGTTTTGCCATTGTGCAACATTCCGTCCATCAATTGTTGTTTTTGCATTTGTCCTCGATTAAGGGCACGCTAAAGACGTTTAGCAAGTGGGGCTGCATGGGGGCGGGGGGGTGGTAGACTGGGTGGGACACTGATTGATCTTGGCCGCGTGGGTGGTGGGCATCCTGGCCATGACAGAAAATACTGCAGCGTGCCCAGAGGAGGTGGGACAAGCTGGTGGTAAGGGGCATCTCGGCCAAAGCTGTGAAACAAGCATTGGAACTGTTTCAGTTGGTGAGGAGGGGCAGAGAGTCCAAGAGAGCTGGTGTTAGCCCTGCTCTCCTTAAAATGTTTGAGAGTGGAATCAGCCAGGTGTGTCCTTTCAAAAGGCATGTCTCTCAAGGAGCCATCGCCGGAGAACCCAGTGGATTGCAGCCACACATGGCGGCAAATGGCAACGCTGGTGCATATGGCCTGCCCAATGGAATTGGTGGTGTCCAAGCCACAAAGAATTGTGAACTAGGCCACATCACAACCATTTTGGATTGCTTGAGCTAGGAAATGTCGAAGGTCTTCAGGCACACCAGGGAGGACTTGCGTCACTGAATCTCTAAGACCATGCGAGTGGCGGCCCAATAAGCAGCTGGTGTTCACAGATAGGATGGCTATATTAGTGGAAGAAAATACAAGTTTGTCAAATGTTTTCACTCGCTTTGATTCCATGTCAGGTGGAGTGGTAGGGAACGTATTTGGATTAGACCATCTCAAACAGGCTTGCATCACAAGGCTCTAGTGTGAAGGGTGTTGCAAGAGGGAATCAGAGTTGCCTGGAGCAGTGCGATGATGCCTGGTAATTTGTCGACTGATTGGGAGGCCAGAACAAGTTTTGGTTTGGCCAAGTCCTCAATAAGGTGACTGTCAATACCTAGTTAAATCGGAGAAGGGGCTCAGAAGAAGTCTGTCTGGTTGAAAGACTTCTGTTAACACACGCGTTTTGAACTCCAAAGTGGGGAGATGGAGTTCAACAAAAGTGCTACCTCTGGGAAGGGATGATGCTACTAGCTTCCTGTAAGCCTCGTGCCAAATAATCACTGTAGGGTTGGGCAAACTCATCATTCAGGTCCTATTAATTGGCAGAATAGGTCCCAAAAAGACAAAGCTGTGTATGCTGCCTCTATTGTGGGGGTGGAAAATCCAGTGGAGAAAGTGGCCCCTTGGGCGCAATTAGGAGTGGCTTTGGTCGATGTGGATTGGCACGACTCGACGTTGGAGAGAACAATCAGGTCCACCTCCTCCAGTGACCATGGAATTGGCATTGGAGCCGACATAGCCAGCACAGTTCGCGGGGTTGGAAGTGGAGTCGGAGGCAGTATGGGCTCGGAGGATCCAACTGGCCCTGAGGACAAACACGTTGGTGGATCCTAGATGGAAGACCTTTAGGCTCCTTGAGGCTGGAAGTTGCGCCAGAGGCAGTGGGCAATCAAGTTGTGCTACCATGAGTAGGGGGATCGGGAGTGAGATTAAGAAAAATGGTGCCGCCCCCATGCCTACTAAGGTCCTGCTTTGATTTCTAGTGTTTCTTTTTTTGGATTTACGTAAGGACTTGGACTGTGATCAACAGCGACATCTGGAGCGGCTTTGGAGACTCAGGGAGCAGGAACGTGACAGGAATCGAACCTTGGATGCGGAGAATGACTTGGAGCAGCCCCATCAAGGAGTTTTCTTTTGTGCTTGGCAACATAAAGCTTTGCCTCACGGTCCCTGATGACCTTCAGGTTTATCTAAACGCAATTGTTGCAGGCTTTTGAGTCAAGGCTCAACCTCGACCATCACAGACATTCCTGATGGAGTTCTGTCACAGATATTTTTTTACAAGAATCTCTACAAAGCTTAAATCCTGCGGTTTGGGGGCTGGTGAGATCTCTTGCACACTGAGAAGAATTGTGAGGTAAAAAGTCTGAGAGACATGAAGTGAGCTACAGATCCTTATCTGATGGCGTGGAAAGAATGGAACTGAAGTCAGTGCATGGCAACACTGTAAGGAAGTGGCGCCTATTTAGGTCCAGCACGTCATTTCTGGGGTGGAACGGCATCACTGAGGATCTGCAAGGCATCATCTTCCAGTGTCCAGAGCTACTGCTGCAACGTTTCCAGATCCAGTCTAATGCCTGGGGAATATTCAAAATGTGAGGAATCTACGGCTAGAAGTCTCTATCAGAAGATAGTTAGTGACTGAAGGCAGGTCACTGATTATACAAAGTATTTGAAGGTGGTAGAAGAGGCCCATTTTTATGGTACTATAGCAGAAGTAATAGCCCCTAAAACCAAAACATCAATTTTTGAGTTTGTCAAGTGCTCTGCATTGTAGATTTTAGATGTGTGAGGCCATCCCTAACTTGTTTGTGATCATATTGTTCAAGAAGATTCATATATTTAGTTGTGTCTCATCAGCATACATAATGTAACCTACATTTTTCGGACTATTCACTATGGCCTTAATAAAGAACACTACTCAACTAGCTGCAAGTGGAGAGATTTGAGGGCGGGGCTTTGATGAAATAGACCAGGTTTGAGTATTACTGCATGTTTTTGGACCGCAACAAATGTTATAGTGAATTTCCTGTGACATAGACTAAGGTGAGCAGCAAAGCCCAAGTCAGTGCAATACGACGAGGCAGGACAGTTGTTTTGTCTTAGGTTAGAATGGCTATTATGTTCTAAGGGATAATTTGCGCTCTTAAAAATTTTAAACAGTAAAAATTGTCTTTCAGCATTTACAAACTCTCAAGAAAGACAGACTTAAAAATGGGACAGTATTAATGGCAAAGGCATCTATCTGTGCAGAGGCAGAAAGCCATAATTGGCTCTGTTCTCATACATGTCCAGATGGTACATCCAATAGAATCTTAAAGGAGACTCCTTTTAATGGTTGATGAACAGCCTTTGTTTGTGTGCAAGCCTAGAAAAGCAAAAGGAATCTTGTTCTCAAAAATCACGGCATTAATATAACAAGAAATAATAAAGTGTGATAAATAAGGACAAACTTAGGGCAGGAAAACACTTGTAAACGCGCAACAACCATCAATTATGATGGCAAAACATGCACAGCTGAGTATGCAGTTGCTGGATCCTCATCCACAATGGGAGAAAAGGGGAAGCAATGGAAAGGTGGTGTAATGGAACATGTACAGAGGCCTCTTAGCTAAAGTTATTTGGACAATTTGCAGATTTTTTTTTAGGTTTTCACAAAAGTATTAAGGCTACACACCAAGCTGAAAATCCATTAGAAAAAAAGAATTTAGGCGAACCAAATGTGTTTCATAAGGATTAAACATGCTTGTGGATTTCAATGGTTATTACATGAAACCTATCCATGTGCCCACTTCAGTAAAATGCGGTTTACATTCCTTCTTTATCCAAGATCTTCAGTTTCTGCTGTGAAAAGGTCTGCAAGATCTGCTACTGTCAAGACTGAGACTTCTGACTGCTTCATAGAAGAGCTGGTGTGGCTGAAAAAGAGCATAATTAAACTGATTAATCTAGGATTTATATCTAGTAGATAAATGATAGGCTGTTTACTTGTACATTATGATACTACAACAATGATTATATCAATCAGATGCATTCAGATGGAGCCACATCCTCTACATAAATACTTGTATAACGTCACCAATGCAAAAACAGTCAAAAAGGCATATAGTTTATCAGGACATTAAGGGCTACCTAGCAGTTAACTACTCACACAAACAATGTACTAAGACATTCAATGTAAAAGGATTACTAAAGAAGGCCCTTGAAAATTTATTGAGTAAAGAGTAAGA
The DNA here is from genome assembly GCF_964261635.1 of Lissotriton helveticus. Lineage (NCBI taxonomy): Eukaryota > Metazoa > Chordata > Amphibia > Caudata > Salamandridae > Lissotriton > Lissotriton helveticus. The sequence goes on from NC_136067.1 coordinate 1,052,000,873, forward strand.
AAGAATGGTGTCATTGAGAGTTTACTGTAACTGTGCATTTGTTTGCCATTCATTTTCTATAGGCAGAGCCTGAGCTTAATCTGCTATCAGAAACCACTGACCTGACGGATTATCTGTCACAAGGGTAGTCAGATGATAGTGATTGTCGCCCGCCCTATTTAGGGAAGGGCAACCATCAGTCGTTTTACCAAACCGGGACTGACATGCAATACATGGTGGTTCAGCAAAGGAAAAGTTCACAATGGCCCCACCGTGCACGTAGAAAAGTCCCTGCATGGTGGGGCCATAGCTATTTTGTTATCCAAGAATTAACTCCTGCCTTTGAGCTTGGTCTTACAACAAAATACTTTGTATAGTGAGTGAATCAAACATGGGGCCTGCTTGGAAAACATTCAGTGGCTTAAGCAAAGCTGGCACAGCATTGGCTCCACTGAAGGCACAGATACGCTAGGCATCCAAAGCAGGTATATCCAAAATATTCCAGGCGGTCCTCCACCAGGGGAGTGTAAGATATTGCCTCTGCTGCCCTTGGCCGGCCAGCAATCAACCGTCTGGAGTTTAGAAGACCCCGGAGACTTTTCAATGTAATTATTGAGAGACACAGCTTACTCTTATGGGACATGTCTCAAACCTTTGTTTGTGGTCAACTTATGAATCTGAAAATAACTGGCATCAGGGTGCATAGATTGAATGTCCAAAATGGAAACCAGGTAAATAATTGGAAGCTTTTGGCATATGACACAAAAGCTGTGAAGTATAAAGTGAATGCTCTTGGAAAATGACCCTTGTGCTTGCAAAAGTAATTGGTTAAAAAAAAGAAACACCCAACAATATCTGCCAACATTAAATTTGGCAGTTGTTAACACATGTTTTCAAGGTGTAAAATAACATAAAATAAGTGTTTTGGAATCTGCTGCACTAAGTTCCATCTGAGGGTGAAATATCTGTCCAGATATGCGAAATGGGATCTTGAAAGTGATCTATCCCTGCACATGACTTAAAGCGTCACAGAAGAGGAGTGGGCTTCCGTCCTCTCTGTGCGCCGACCCAAGCACACAAGCAACTAGTCGAAAGCCATCAAGAACCTCTTGTGATGACACCCTGGTTCCCCTTAAGCACAACCCAGCAGCAAGAGCCCGGCCAGAGGCTAGTTGGTACACAGAGAAGCTCAGGCTGACAAAATGCAAGCAATTGGAGAGCAAATGGCGAACAAATCGCACCACATGTAAAGACACCTTCAAATCACCCCTAAGTCGCTATCACCAGCAGATACGGAACACCAAGCGCATAGCTCTTGCAGACTAGATCAATGCCTGCACTAACAGCAGCAAATAAATCTTTGCCACCTCATCAGAAATTTCACCATGCCTCCGTCCACCTCCAGCAACATCCCCCTCTCACAAGACCGTAGCAACAAGCTCTTAGAATTCTTCTGTAACAAAATCACCTCCATATACTACAACTTCGACCATCAACCAGACCCGGTAACCATCATAACTCAACTTAACACCGTGGCAGAAGAATGAGCACTGATCTCATTGCTCTGCATCACCATCGTCAAAATCGCTGCTACCACGAAGACCATCCTCTTCAGGAGCCCATCTGAACCTTGCCCTTACCCCACCTTCACCAAATGACTCCTACTGTTCAGTGAAGTACAACCACCCACCATCAACGCCTCCATCAACTCAGCGACATTCCCGGAAATCTGTTAACATGTCACTGTCATTCCCCTGCTTAAGAAACCATGCACTGACCCAGCCATCTCCCTTCTTCAATATCCAGCAAAGGTCTTAGAGAAACTAATCAACCAACACCTCACCGACCACCTCAGCAACTACCAGTTCCTCGATGTCAAGCAGTCCAGATTCAGGCCCAACCACAGTACATAAACAGTACTCAACACAGACAAGATTTGCATGATCCTTGACAGAGGATACGAAGCAGCTCTCATCTTCCTAGACCTATCAGCAGTATTTGACATAGTCTCACACCCTTTCCTCATCAGCTGCTTGCACAAGATTGGCATCCAAAGACCCGCTCTCCGCTGGATCTGCCCCTTCTTAATGGATAGAACACAAGCATTTAGTCTGGCAACTTACTCCTCAGAAGCCCGCAAACTCATCTACGGAGTGCCTCAAGATTCATCGCTCAACCCCACCTTCTTATTCATATACATCATCCTTCTGACCGACTTCCTCTGCACACATGACAACAACATTCTCTCCTACGCCAATGACACACAACTCATGCTACCCCTCTTGGACAAGACCCCCAACACAAGGAACAACTGTCTCAAGCTCAACAGGATAAGACCAAAATAGTGATCTTCGGCAAGAAGACCTCACCATGGGACTCCAACTTGTGGCGAGCTGATCTTGGACAAACACCCAGCACCCATGCCAGGACCCTCAGAATAATTATCAGCAGCAAACTGTACATGACCACACAAGTCAACCACATCACTGCATCCAAAAAATGCTGAGGAAGATCTTCAAATGGCACCCAAGCAACACTAGAATAACTGTCACTCACAACCTAGTCACTAGCATGTTGGACTACGGGAACATCCTCTATGATGAGATCACCAAGCACTCACTAGAAGACTAGAAACCATCCACAACTTGGCAGCCAGACTCATCCTTAACCTTCCACAAACAATTCACACATCAGGGATTTCCACAAGCTCTAGATACACAAACCTGTCCATTTAAATCTTATCACACACATGCAAGACACTACACAAATTAGGCCCTACCTACCTAAACAATAACATCTCCCTCCACCAACCACTTCCCACTCCACATTAGAGAATACTGCTCTCTTTTCCAATTCTGCAAGAAGTTGAAGACTTGGCTTTTCAATGAACCAACCTACCATAGGCAGGCTAAGTGCACACACACACACACACCTACTGAGTGCTAGGATAACCTTTACAGTGCGCTTTACAAATGCACATAACACAGCATTGGTTAGTCCACAAAAGAGGGATCCTTCTTTTAGAACAAAGCCAGGATGCACTCTGTTAATGGGGCAGTTCTGTGTTTCGGAAAAAACTAGCTCTGTGAACGGGGTTGGATCCTTCGGCTCCTAGTCTGAAACCCTTCTGGTGGAGAGAACGATGGTGATTAGACAATGACCATGATAACGGAAGCAACCTTGATATCCCATGGATCAATCAGATGGTAGGGGAGCTGACTTGACTATCTCCAACATGGCTTGCATGAAGGCAGCTGTCTGGGAAACATCAGTAAAGGCACCAGAGATGTTGGTTCAAGATTTAGGAGTACAGACATCAGCTCGTAAAAAGACAAAGTGGCCTTTCCCTCCAGTGGCAATCTCTTTCTGGATGACAAAAGATAAGCATTCTTTTTTGTTTCTATGCTGTTTACGTTGAAAGGATCCCTCCTATGATAATTATCACTTCTGAGGAGACTGGAGAAAAATAGCAAGGTGTCTACCAGCGAGCATTTGCAGAGAATAGTTTTGTCTATCGTTCTTTAAGACTTCGGCATGCAAAAAAAAAATTCAGTCCCAATCTAACAGAGTGATTAGCACCCTATGTACTAGCTACACAAGATTTCCTTTTGATAGGAGACTTTAAATACCACAACAATATTGCCTCTGATCCTGACGTTTGTATTCTGCTAGCAAATCTTGAAATATTAGACCTTCAACTAACAAGGACCGGTCCTACTCATTCAGCAGGGCACAGGCTAGACCTCATTTTCTCTACTGTTTGGCTACCACAAGTTGACACTCCACAGCCATTAACTTTGACGGATCGCTTTCTGATCAGTTTTCAAATCCCGATCACGACCCTCCCCAATGAACCTAAGGCCTAGAATCAATCCATTTCAAGACTTTGGAAAAAGATCACTCGGAAGTCCTTTCAAGCAGTTTTTGCTATCTCCACGACAGACGACTCACAAGACAAACTCAGCACTAGCACGGTTTAATGATTTCCTTATCCATGCATTTGATACCGTGGCTCCTTACAAACTATTCTCTAAAAAACACTTTGGATCCAATGTACCTTGGTTCTGGTGGAAAACCAATTAATCATGTTGGAAAAGGCTTGAGCGTAACTGGAGGATGTAAAAAACAGTGTAGATAGACACATATTTAAAGAAGCTTTACGCTCATATCATGCCAAAATAAAAATTGCACACAGGCAAAATATTGTCAACACAATAGACCAGCCATGCAACTCCTCGAAAGAACTATTTAAAATCTTAAACACCTTTCTCAAACCTTAGGCATATTCCTCTGATACTCCAGCTTCTCAAACATTTTGTGACACTTTGGCTACCCATTTAAAACTAAAATTGACATCTACAACAGTTTTCATTCCATGATCAATCCATATATGTCATACCACACTATTCTCTCTCGATGGTACTAGAAAGATTTGAGTCTATTTCTCAAACACAGATCCTGGACTTACTAGCTAAAGCAAAATTAGGGTCCCCTTCGAATCCTTGTTTTTCACAGGTTATTACACTCCTTTTCACTCCACTTCTTTCCCCTCTTCTTGCTCCGACTATTACAGCATTGTGCAACCAATCTCTGACCCAAGCCACTGTCCCGAGATGATAGAAAGCAGCTCATGTTACTCCTATCAATAAGAAATAAACTGCAGACCCCAAGGACCCAACCAATTACTGTCCCATATCTCTCCTCACTCTGTTGGGAAAAGTTCTGGAGACCAATGTCAACAACAGCTCTCAGCCTACTTAGAGAGCAACTATTTGCTGGAAATCTCTCAGTCAGGCTTCCGACCATCCCACATAGACACTATTAGGCTAGCCCTGGATGCCAAATATCCTGCCATGCTGGTTCTGCTGGATTTATCAGCAGCGTTCGATAGCATCGTGCACTCTATCTTGGTGCAGCGTCTCCAGCAGATCAGTATCCAGGGATCTGCCCTCGATATGGTAAACAACTTGACTCCAGGGACCTTATCAGCCCACACACTCAGAGCCCTACATTGGCTTCCCATCCGTAAGAACACTCTTTAAACTGCTCTGCCTGACCCATAAATCCTTGTCAGGCTCTTGCCCAATATACCTTCAGAATGGACTTATTCCTTACCTTCCAAACAGGAACTTGTGATCAATTTCTCTTATGTCCCAGACATATTCGTACTGGTTAACATGGGGACCAAGCCTTTTCTTCAATACCTGGTTGTTTTAATGTTGCCTCTACTCAATCTACCTGACGATCATGTGCCGAGATATCCCTATGGGAGCCAGTCGTGCTCTTTATCAAGACTCAAGTAACATAACATCAACATGTGCTTATCACTCCTGCCAGCAATGTGATGCAATGCCCGACACCATATGAATGTGCTGTGTGAGTTTCTGCAAGTGGACCTTGACTTTATCCTCAAATCTTAGGAAGTGACAATCTCCTTTTTTAAGAAGAAGAAAAAAGTATTACGCCTAAAGAAGTTGGAAAACTAAGAGGAAGAGAAAGACCTGCATCTGGGAGGTGTAAATAAAAAGGGTGTAACAGCAGCATATTGAATGTGAGCTAATGAGGAGTGAACAGGTTTTACCTACTGGCACAGTATACACACAATAAAAAGATACAAAAGAACCATGCACCTAAAGACATTTTTAAATGATACTATCAAGCTTCCCTCTACAATTAGATCATACTATTATTGTATGCACAGAACATAACTGTGTTCTCAAAGTAAAGTTAAACTTAATAAAAATGGAAATACAAATGTTTTAAATTCTACGTTATTAGTTTACTGAATTGTGTAAAGACCACTGTACCTTCTGTCTGCAGTTTTCAACATGGCTTGCATCCTCTCTTCAATTGTTGCTTTTATCAGGAACTTATGAACAATGGTGGGCCTGGAAGCAGAAGAAGAATACAATCATTGTTAAGCATATGTATATTTTTTATTCAGCATTTAACCATATTTAATGTGTGACAAATGTATTGGTCAAGCACAATTTGCAATACAAAAAAAATGTAACACTAACGTTTGGGGAAAAAAAGCCTCAGGAGTCAGAAATGGCAGTAACTTATTTGTAATCATTTTTTTTTTTTTTTTTTTTTTGGGTAAGACATTTATTGCACATTGTCATAGAAATAGTACAGTCAATATCGCCTACAACCTGAGAAGGCCGGCTGTGCATAGTATGCAAGAGTAAATCAGAGACTTATCCATACACAGCCCATCAGCCGACAACCATAGGTCCGGCGGCGCGTGCTCGGTGTCAGTGTAGGCTCGGATTTCGACAATGCATCTGCATGGTGTATATGCCAGGTCAGTCTTACATTTTCAGTATTTTCAACCAAAGCCCCCATAACCTAGGGAGGATGATACAAACAACAAAGTAATAACCCCCTATAAAACTCAAAGCACTGTGTCACAACATTCTCCCTCCCTCATCGCCCCGCCAAATGCAGCCCAGAGTAGCAAGCAACCTGTAGCAATTGAGCGCTCAGCACGCGTCGTCGTCAGAGGCCACTGACACCAGATACTGTTGAAAAGGTTCCCAGAAGTCTCTGGGGCGGGACCCCATAGGCAACTCTTCCTCATATGTGACTAAAGTGTCTCTACAATAGGTCAAATCCTCCAGCCAGTTTTTCACTTTAGGTTTCCGCTTACTGTTCCAATGCAAGGATATTCTCCTCTTCGCCATCAATAGTGCAATCACACAAAGCTTACGTCGTCTCGCTCTCAAGTGCGGCACTAACCCCAGGAGACAGACTTTAGCAGTACACGGCAACTGTGCCCCCAATATAGTGTTGAGTGTCCGCATCACCTGATCCCAGTATTGAGCCACCGCATCGCAGCGCCACGCCAAGTGTATGAAATCCGCGTGTTCCTGTCCGCACCTAATGCAGTTAGAGTTGTCCCTCAGACCATATCTGTGCAGCCGTTCAGGCGTGTGGTACATGTGGTGCAAATATTTATAATGAATCAGTCTAAGATTCCCGTTTGGTGTCAGCATCCCCGTTAGCATGCAGGTGGCCTCCCATTCCTCTTCCGTGAGGTCATCCCCTAGTGCTGCGTTCCATTTCTCCCTGGCTCTTGTAGTGTTACCCCCATTGTTAGATTGCGCGCTGCGGTATAGACGAGACACCAGGTGTGACGCCGAGGGGTTGTTGAGCACGAGTGTCAGTGGTGCGAGTGCTTGTGGTTCTGCTGGGAAAGTTACAAAATGTTCCTTCACCGCCCTCTGTAATCTGTAGTAGTTGAAACTAAACAGCAGAGTTGGATTCTGGATGTATGTCAGTTGGTTCAGCGTTACAAACTGCCCATCTCTATACAAATCCCCTAGGGTGTCTATGCCAGCGCGTTTAAGAAGATCCATCCCCACCTGTTCTTGTGTGACAGATAGTGCCGGATGGTGAGCCAAGGGGAGTGTTGGTGCGTAGATTGGTGTGCAACGTGCCATCTTACTCAGTGTCCTCCATGCTTCTATCGTGGTGTTCACTGGGTTGATGTCGTGATCGTGTAATCTGGGACGTTTGTGCGTTAATATACTCGTCAGTGGGATGGGATCAGCATCTCCACGCTCTACAGCTACGTGCGTTAAAAAAGGAATCTCGTGAAACCAATAATGCGCGAATTGCGCCTGAGCACACTGGTAGTATAGGTAAATATCTGGCACCTTGAAACCCCCTTTAGCGTATGGGAGTGTCAGAGTCTGCAGGTCCAATCTGGCCTGCTTCCCCGCCCATATTAAGGAGAGCATGAGTGATTTAATGTTGCGAAACACCTCCGCCGGGGGCTTAATAGGTATATTATTGAAGAGATATAAGAATTTGGGCAGGAGCACCATCTTCACAATGGCAAGTCTGTCTGCCAGTGAGAGCGGTAGTCCAATCCATCTTTTGACCTTATCCTCCAGTGTGGAAACGGCTCTCCCGTAGTTGGTGCGGATGACCAACTCCGGATCTCTGTGGAACCAAATACCTAAATATTTCGTCGGTTCCTCCTGCCATTCCAGGGGGTAGTCCAGCGCCGTGGGCTGGGTACCGTCCGTCAGCGGGAGTATGAGGGATTTGCTCCAATTGATGTGGAGTCCCGAGTATTGGCCGAATTTAATGTATTCCCGCAGTAGTGGGTTGAGATTTGTCTCCGGGTTTTTCACGTATAGGACCATGTCATCCGCATATAATGCTATGTGTATGGGTCACGTAGGTAACTGAATAGCTGAATAGTGGTGGTGCTGTCTTATTTTACATGCCAAGGGTTCCAGTATAAGGGCAAACAGCATTGGCGATAGAGGACACCCTTGTCTAGTGCCTCGCCCGATGTTTATTGGGGACGATAGATGTTTGTTTACCCGTATGCGGGCCGACAGGCCCGAGTATAGCATTGTGATCCAGCCGATGAATAGTGGGGGGAACCCCATCCGGATTAGGACAGCGTGTAGGAATGGCCAGTCAATCGTATCGAACGCCTTTGCCGCGTCCAGCAAGACAGCAACCGCTTTGATATTTGGGGCCAGGTAGTGTGCCAGAGCAAAAAGGGTGCGAGTGTTGTGCGTGGTCGACCGGTCTGGGATGAAACCTGCCTGGTCTGGTCTTATTAACATCGGCATTAGTGGCTTCAGTCGGTCCGCTAGAATGCTAGCTAATATCTTAGTGTCCACGTTTATCAAGGAGAGGGGGCGGTATGAGTCGCAGTGTTCTTCGTCTTTGCCCGGCTTCAGTAGAGCGACAATCAACGCCTCTCTCATGGACGGTGGCAGTGTCTGAGCTTCATGCGCGGCCTCGTACAGATTCACCAGATGTGGTGCTAGCGTGCCAGCATACGTTTTGTAAAATTCTATGACGAAGCCGTCTGGGCCCGGTGCTTTGCCATTGGGGAGTCTTTTGATAGTGTCTATGACTTCTTGTGTCGTGAGAGGCCTTGCTAAATATTCCCTGTGACCGTCCGCCAGCCAGGCGATCTCCACGTCAGCCATGTATTCCAGTAGCTCCTCCCGTGATATTTGAGCCCTGGCCTCATAAAGTGCCCCATAGGTGTCTCTGAATTCACCCATAATGGTCGGCATGTCGTGTGCACGTGTGCCCTGTTTGGTATGTATAGTCGCTATATGTTGTGGCGCCCTTCCCGAGCAAATCTTTTCTGCTAGGGCCCTGCCCGGTCTGCCCCCTTCCCCATATCTCCTAGCCGTTGTCCTCTTGAAGATGTATTTAAGTTCATCATCAGCAAATGTGTTGTATTCCAACAGTAGTGTCTGAATGTCACTCAGTAGTGCCGTGTCCCCAGTGTTTGTGTATCGCTGTTCCAGGTCTCGGAGCATCTCCTCCCTCCTTTTAAGTTGGTGACGAATATCTTTCAATATGCCAGCGGACGTGTTAATACACACGCCCCGTATTGTCGCTTTAAACGCTTCCCACAGGAGGCACGGGTCCTCCGTGGTGGGGGCATTCAGCTCGAAGTAGTCGGTGATCGCTTTCTGGACCGTATCGACATACAGTGGATCTCGCAAGGCTTGCGCGTTAAACCGCCAGGTGTAGGGCGGTGGGACATATTGTGGGATCCGTAACTTTAGGAGTACAGGACCGTGATCCGACAGTGTTCTCGGGAGATGTGTTATCTGCTCCACCCATGCAAGGACGTCCTGTGTGGCTAGCCAAAAGTCTAATCTGGACCAGCTCCTATTTGCAGCATTTAAGTGCGTGGCAACCTGTTCCCCTGGGTGCAGTATCCTCCACAGGTCACTTACATGTAAGTTAGACATTGCGTCCAGCAGCATTTCCCTCGCCTTAGTATGTTGCTCAAGTGTGTGTGTTGCTCTGTCGAGCCCGTCTCTGAGTGTTATGTTAAAATCCCCCCCCCAGATGACATTGTCCGCTTGTATATCAGCTATAGTGTGCCATAACCTTTCAAAAAACCCTGCATCATCCACATTCGGGCCATACACATTCACAAGGGCTAGTTTTTGGTGTCTCGTCTCGCCTACCACTATAACATATCGTCCCCCTGTGTCAGTGTACGTGTCTTTGATTTTGAAGTGAGTTCCTTTCTTGATCAAGATACTGACGCCTCGGGAGTACGTCGAGTAGTATGAGCCTGTGGCGGATTCTGCCCATTTGTTCCCCAGCCTGGATGTGGAAGTGGGTGCCATGTGTGTTTCTTGTAGAAATGCCACATCTACCTTAAGTCTGTCAAAGTACGCAAACATCTGCCTTTTCTTTTTCGGGTTCCCCAGCCCCCTGACATTCCATGTGATGAAGTTGAGTGTGTCAGAGCATGCCATTAGCACGTGGTCAGGTGAAATTGTGCGCCGCGTGATCTGTGTGGCCACCTGTGAAACAGCGCATCCTCAACATACGTAGTACAGGCAACAAAAGAGGTCGCAATGCTTCTCAGACACAGTGCACACATATAAACTCTACTTAGCTCCCCCAACCCCCCGCCTCCCACTTTAGCGCCCAAACTTTGCCAAAGCCATGCCCCCCCAAACTTCAGAACTGTGATTGAACTTGTTGTGGGGAACACCCTCCTGAGGGTGCCGCCCGAAGCACACATCTCCATCCACATAGTGGATGTGGTCGAGCGCGATTTTTACATAATGACATCGTCAACATTTACCCCCTATCCCCCTCACCCCGCTCCCAATCCTCCGCAAGTATTTTATGACCAGCGATATCCCCCCCGGTTCCCTCCGAGGTCTCAGAACACATGCAGGCAGTGCCGCACTTCCTCGTAGTCAGTGGCTCGTGGTTTCACAGTAATAGTGCAGTCAGTACAGCCGGCCGGCCGCATGTCTCTAGTCAGTTGAAACCCAGAGCCCGTGTGCGGGTTCTGCATCAACGCTCCCCAAGTGTACTCACTGCGTTACTGCCAAGCACGACTCCCTTCCAAAGTTCGTCAGCAGCTACGACCTCGGTCTCGTGGATCACAACGTGTAGATTCACTCTATTCAAAGTGTCCGTCGCCTGCTGCCAACTTCGAAGAAACAATCCAATGTTGCGCACATGTCAGCCAACGCGCCGTCAGTCGTTGTCGCTCATTCTGCCCGCAGTCTCCGGATTTTTCCGACGTTTGGTGAGGTTCTTGACGTAATCCTGCGCGGCTTGCACCGTCGTGAGAACCACCGGCTTGCCATCCGTTAGGATTTTAAGTTTTGCTGGGTACAGCATCGCGTATCCAATTTCCAGCTCTCGAAGTTTCTTCTTCACTGGAGCAAACTCCTTCCTAGCCTGCTGCACCGCCATGGTGTGGTCTGGGTAAAACTCCAGCGAGCTGCCCTGGTGGGTAATGGCGCCCTTTTCCCTCGCCAGTCGGAGTATAGTGTCCCTGTCCCTGTAGTTGAGCACTCGGGCGATGATTATTCGAGGCGGAGCCCCTGGTTTCGGAGTGGGGGCCAGGGAACGATGTGCGCGTTCGACCAGGAAGACGTCCGAGAAGCTTCCAGCCCCGAAGATATCCTTCAGCATGTTCTCCACGTACGTCTCCATCCTGCCTGTGTTGGTGGATTCCGGCAGGCCCGAGATGCGTACGTTGTTGCGGCGGGACCTCGCTTCCTGGTCTTCCACCTTCGCCTTCAGGGTTTCCAGGGTCTTTTCAATGGCGCTGTGTGTTTTCGCGATGTCTCTGGAGTGGTCTTCCACCGAGGAGATCCTCTGCTCCGCCTCCACCAGTCTCTCCTCGTGGTTTTCCAGCTTGTTTGACAGAGAGTCCACCCTTGCCACGACACTGTCCATTTTGCTATTCATATCGTGCAGACTCTGCTGGATAGCCCTTAGCACTGCCTCCATGCCGGCGCCGTCCCCCAGAACCTGGTCTCCGTCAGCTTCCTGAGCAGCTCCCGTTTTCACCGTTTGCTTTCTCGCCTCAAAGGGCAGTTTCGATTGCTGCTTGTCGGGCTTCCCCATTTTACCCGGGGATTCAGCTGGGCTAGCGACTGTCGGGCTCGTTGGGGCTGTTGGCTTGGTCGTTGTCCGTGTGCGTCGCAATTGTGCTCCAACCGCCCCCTGCGTTGAGGATCTACTCATTAGACTGTCCACTCAGCCACATACTGGTACAGGTTAGTGCACTGTGCTGCGCAGGAGTGTCTCATGATATTGCAAGTGTTGAGGGAATTGCGGCGTGCCTCTGTATAACTTATTTGTAATCATAGGCTTCACTTGTGGGTATCTACTTTAAATTCACAAATATTACAGAATGTTTGCCTATATGCCAGACACTCGAACAGATTTACATTAAGAAATATCTTATTTAAAATGGATTTAACAAAGGACACAGGACCATCCAAAAGCAACATTTTCTGATATGCCATTTTCATTTTTCACACTGAAGACATACAGGCTGTTTTAACTCCCAATTAAACAATCACTGACAATACCAATTGTTTCCTATTTGATTAGTGAAAATGTCTTCATAGAAAATACTATTTATTATTTGGATTTCTACGGGGTTGTCTGTAATTACTTCACTGTTATTTACACACGGAGTCAATAGCAGTGCATAATGAAGGAGATAGTTATAGCTAGTTTACTAAACTATACCTATATATTTCAGTGGGGTTTTTAAACATTCGCTTGTGTCTTATCCCAAAACCTAACTATAAGGTCACTTTAACTGTTGTTTTTTTCCCAGGGAATATAGATATATATACATTGGGATTTTAGTTGTTTATTTAAATTGTAATTTACTTTACAGTTTATTTTTAATTCAATACTTAAATCCAATTTTTTGTGTCTGATTGCACAGGACGATTTTAAGTATATGACTTAATGTATGTAATGCTTACATTTTCTTTTAATTGGCGGGAGGGAGAACCCTCCATTTTCTTTAAACAAAAAAAAACTTTGTTTGGGGGGAGTGGGCAGTAAACCATCCACACTTCCCTTTTGCTATCTTGGAATAGAGGGTGACCTTCATTACTCCCATTTATAGGTCTGGCCTTTGAGGCTGCTTTAGCTACCTCACCAGACTATTGTTTTTCCCAAACAATCATACATAGTATACACACATAGATGAGATTTTGGTCAGTGGGGTAATAGGTCAGCACACTTTATCCATTAGTCCCATCACTATGAGTGACTGTACAAGGCTTGAGCACATTGCTCACATCCACCTAAAAATTCAGCTGAAAAGTTGTTTCAAAGTGTGTTTTTTCTTTTCTTTATTTTTGTAGATGATATTTAAATGTTAACTTTAAATACAGACTGTATATTTGGCCTGCGATAGGTAACAGCACACTTTTTTCCTCTACATTTAGTTTTATTGTAAATACTTGCCGTACAACAAATAACCATCACACTTGCCAAGTCCAGACCTATATATATATATATATATTATAAATCTTTATTTACCATTTTCATATAAAAGTACAATGATATATCATTTGTTACATAGTGGAGCTGATAAATGACGTCTAAATGGAGAGCGTGCATATAAAGTACGAACACACATTACATCGTTGGGGCTACAATGAGGCAGTAAATTGCACATGTGGAGAAATGCGTGAGGTATCAAACATAAGAAAAGGAACGGAGAGGACCCTCGCCGACACCACAATATATATATTCGGTAGTATTAACCATCAGCCTTACAAAGGGACATAAGAGGACGAAACATCCGTCAAATAAAATAGATGAAAATCATTTGTAGTTGCAAGACACATCAGCCAATCCCCTCAGGAACTATGCCATTATCTGGCTGAGATTGGCACTCAGCAGTAATCGTGGTAATGTAGGAACGGTAGGGCCCCCAGATATCCACCGGTCTGGACGCACTAGGGACCTGAGCAGAGTATTCTTCACAATTAGTGTTACAAAAGGCCATGCTCCCAAGCCATGACTTCAACTTCGGAGAGCATCTACAACCCCATAGCAATGCGACTTCCCTCTTGGCAAACAAAAACCCTAATGCAGCAAGCTTTCTGACAGCACGAGGGAAATAGGAAACATAGCCCAGCAACGCAATTTCTGGAGTGCCTAAAATGTCGCTAAGAGTCCTATGTAGCTGACACCAGTAGTCATGAAGAAGAGGGCAAGTCCAAGAAAGGTGGGCAAAATCGGCACAGGGGGCCTTGCACTTGGGGCAGTGGTGGGGACGACAGGGGTCTATTCTGTGCGAACGTGTTGGGGTGTGGTACAACCTGCGGAGAAATTTAAAATGGACGAGCTTATGTCTACTGTTTAGGGAAACTTTTTTTGTGGCTTTACAGCATTGTTCCCATTGGTCGTCTGAGATAGATTTCCCCAGATCCTCCTCCCACACGCACGAACCCTGGAGTCAAAGGCAGGGATTGAGTCACTGCACAGTTTGTATAATTTAGAGACCATGTGTGCTCCCGAAGGATGCTGGATGAGAAGTGTAAGTGGGGGTGCGGGGTCAGGAGCCAGAATGTAGGGAACGAAGCGCGCAGCATGGAACTTAACCGAGTCAAAACAAAGGAGTCCATGAACGAGCGTTCAGTGAATCTTGAGTTTTCAGTGATGGGAAAAGCGTGATTCTCAGGAAAGAGGTCACCTATGGTATGAATGCTGAATCCACCTCTCTATCTGGCACTCCAGCAAACTAACTGCACTACCACAATTCAATCTGATCATGGTGGCTGTATCAAGAAGAATATGAACACCCAAATATTTAACTGACTCTTGACTCCACTCAAGGGGGAAGGGGCAATTCCAAGCAGATGTGCTCGGGGTAAGTGGAAAAATTACAGATTTATGCCAATTGATGTTAAGGCCAGAGAATTTGCCAAAGCGAATTATTTCTGAGATAAGAGGCTCAAGATTAATGTGGGGCATCCTTACATATAAAACCGTATCGTCCGCATACAGTGAAATCAGGAGAGGACCAGTACGGAACTGTAGCCCCCGGTGTAGATGATTATCTTGTAAATGACGGGCCAGGGGATCCATCGCCAGAATGAAAAGTAATGGGGAGAAAGGGCATCCCTGGCGTGTGCCACGAGATAAGGAAAAAGGCTCGGTAATGGTGCCATTGAGACATAGCCTGGCCATAGGCGCAGTATATAATAGAGCCACTGTAGAGACAAAGCATTCCGGCATGCCCATGCGTCTCATGATGGACAAAAAGAAGGGCCACTCGAGGGAGTCAAATGCCTTCTCTGCGTCAAGAAGGATAGCGGCGGCCGGAGTGGAGGGGTCAATTCTATGTAAAACCGTAAACAGGGTCCTCAAATTCAGAGAGGTGGAACGATGCGGCACAAAACCAGACTGTGCCGGTGAGATGATAGTCTCCATCAGTAATGACAGACGGATAGCGACAACTATAGCCAGAATCTTGTAGTCGAGGTTTAATAAAGAGAGAGTTCTGCAAGTGCTGCATAATCTGGAGTCTCTGCCCGGCTTGGGAAGTAGAATAATGACCGCTTCTCTAAATGTGGGGGGTAAACGGCCCGCCTCAAGTGCCTCGGCATATACTTCTACTAGCCGAGGGACCAAGATCTCTTTGTAGGCCTTATAAAACTCAGCGGAAAAACCATCAGGTCCGGGCGCCAAAGAACCCCGCAATGCATCAATGGCTTTGACTATGCTATCTTGCGTAATGGGGAAAGCTAGAAATTCTTGCATGTGTTTTTCTAGATAGACCATGGCAATCTCGGCGAGATAGTCACCTTGACCCTGCAGGTCGCCTGCCAATTTGGTCGTATATAGAGTTTGGTAATAGGACAGGAAGGTGTTGCAAATTTCTGGAGTGGTATGGAGCAGATCACCCTGTGGACCCATAATTTCGGTGATGTATGACGAGTTATAAGGGGGGCGAAGCAGTTGAGCCAGCAGTCTACCGGGCCTTTCGCCCTCGCCATATCGGCACGCTACGAATTGCTTGTTAAGAAGTCTCAGTTCCCTGTCTGCCTCATCTCTAAATTCCACCATTAATGCCAAGCGTCTGGCTTCCTTCGCACTGGAGGGAGTTAGCAATAGTTCTCAATCTAAATCAGCAATGTCTCTCTCAACTCGGGCAAGTGAGGAACGAATGTCCCTCAACACTCCAGCATGCTTGGCTATGCAAACTCCACGAATGTATGCCTTGAATCCTTCCCACAGAACCACCCAGGTATCCACCGACCCAGTGTTGAGTTCAAAATAGTCCTCGATAGCTTGTCTAACCTCCTCAGTAAAAACAGGGTCTAGAAGTGCCTTCCCGGGAAACCGCCACTGCCTCTCGTGTCCACCCAGTCTGGGGATATTTAATTTCAGAACAATGGGCGAGTGGTCCGATAAAAAGGCATTCTGAATAATGAGCTTGATTCATTGTGCGATGTGAATGGGCCTCTGAGGAAGTGATGTTCTAGCCACGAAACGCGTCAGGCCACAACTAAATTACCGGACGGAGAAGGCAAGCTGATGTTTAATGCCGAGGGCAGGCAAGCTGTGTGTGCGTCCTGAGAACTTTATGGCTTTTGGTTGACAAACTATTCACACGGGGGCCTCTAACCGTGCAGGACAGCACCATCTTTACATCATGAGAGGCTGTGGAGGGAAACGAGTTCCATTCCAAGTTTACAGCACAGCTTGCCTTAATGAAGAATGTCTTGTCTTCACTGCGCTGGATCCTACAAAGGAAATTAATTCATTGTAACTCATGGCACATTGAAACTTACGAAGGTAATTAATAAGAATGCTCACTGGATGAAAAACTACTTATCCCAGCATGCCGTAATGATGAACATGTGCACTATGCCAAGCCCACTGGGGGCTGATAACCAATAAAAAGGCATGCTGAATAATGTGCTTGATTCATTGTGCGATGTGAATGGGCCTCTGAGGAAGTGGCGTTCTAGCCACGAAACGCGTCAGGCCACAACTAAATTACCGGACGGAGAAGGCAAGCTGATGTTTAATGCCGAGGGCAGGCAAGCTGTGTGTGCGTCCTGAGAGCTTTAGGGTATTTGGTTGAATATATATATATATATATATATATATATATATATAGTAGAAATTGCGCCTCTGGCAGCCCCCCACTACTTTTATTTATAAATGTACACAGGGCGATTAAAGCTTTTTATATATTACACATTGCACAAAACAATTTTTTTTAAGTTATCTTCAATAGATTATAAATCAACAATTATCAGACGTTTAGGCACTAGACTATTTCAGTACAAGAAGAGAAAGTATATCCTACTATTTTTGCATAGGTTCATTTGATGTTATTCCAAAAAGAGAGTGGTTAAAATTACTCAATATTTGTCACTTCATTATAGCACGTGCACTTTATCTCTTTGTGGTACTGACCACGACCTGCATAGAGAATGTGACTTGACTATTGCTTTTAAAGAACATTCTGTTATGACATTTTACATCAAAAGAATAATTTTTTTCTCTTTTTAACTTATACATGTTTTAACCAAGTTGTAATATTCATTCTCGTGGTATTTATTGTATTTACATAGGTGCTGATGTACTGTGTGACAGGGTACTTAAGTCTGTTGCCCAAACAACCATTTTGTATAGTCTGTTTTTTTTTTTTTGCACAATGCCGTACCAGTCTGTTTCAAATTGATTGGCCACGCTTGATATTTAAGTGATGATTCGTCAGTGGCGTGTCATGTGATCAAGATCGCCGTGGAGCGATCGAACCGCGTCCGGGCGGACACTTGTCTGTTCACTATGATGTGTTATTGGAAATAAACAAGAATTGCTAAACATCCTTGATCGTGTGGAGGCATTTTTGTGGTCCATACCTGCAAGGAAACCCCTTCTGCGCAGTAGGGGTCCCGGACTGCTGTATTTATATAAATATATATATATATATATATATATATATATTACCTACTGGCGGTCGCCAGTAGGTATATATAGTTAGGATTTTTTCTCTATGGGATTTTTGAAAATTCTATGTCTAATAACTTTGCCGTTTGTGGACGGAATTGGCTGAAATTTTCAGGAAAATGGCACATTTTGTTTCTGAGCAGCGTTTGAAAATTTGGGGGGGGTTCGTCAAGGGGGGGCCGAGAAAAAAGGGGGGTCCCAAAACGCGTTTTTCCCATGTTAATTTCCATAGGGCGGTTGGCCTCACTTTTAGACCGAACGGCTGAATGGATTTGCACGAAACTTGGCAAAATTGTAGGGACTGGTAGCCCGATGTGCCTTTTGTAGGTCTCAATATATGTGCTCCAGTGGATTTTGAGAAATTAACGTTTAAAAAAAGATATATATCTGTAAGCGCGGACCGGGCAGCGGCCTAGGACGCGTACTTTTCGCGCAACGGAGCTTTGTGAAGCGAAGCTGATTGGTTCTCCGGCGTCTGGCAACATTCCAAACAGTCCGTAGTGGCCGCAAACAGTCCGTAGTGGCCGCCATCTTGTCTCTCGGTAGGATCGAGAGACAAGAGGAGGCCAAAGCGAAGGGGTAAATGACCATAAGGGGGAATAGTAGATCCTCGCTGACCCCCTAGGTTTGATGTGGAGGTTTTAAAAGGGCCCCGCGGGGCAAAAAAAAAAAATTATAATAATAATCTTACGGCTGAATGGATTTGCACGAAACTTGGCAAAATTGTAGGGACTGGTAGCCCGATGTGCCTTTGCTAGGTCTCAATATATGTGCTTCAGTGGATTTTGAGAAATTAACGTTCAAAAAAAGATATATATCTGTAACAGCGCACCGCTTCGCGTACTTTTCGCGTTACGGAGCTTTGCGAAGCGAAGCTGATTGGCTCTCCGGTGTCTGTAAACATTCCAAACAGTCCGTAGCGGCCGCCATCTTGTCTCTCGGTAGGATCGAGAGACAAGAGGAGGCCAAAGCGAAGGGGCAAATGACCATAAGGGGGCATAGTAGATCCTCGCTGATCCCCTAGGTTTGATGTGGAGGTTTTAAAAGGGCCCCGCGGGGCAAAAAAAATAAATAATAATAATAATCGAACGGCTGAATGGATTTGCACGAAACTTGGTAAAATATTAGGGACTGGTAGCCCGATGTGCCTTTGCTAGGTCTCAATATATGTGCTTCAGTGCATTTTGAGAAATTAACGTTCAAAAACAAGATATATATCTGTAACAGCGCTCCGCTTCGCGGAGATAAAATTATATCTGTATTACCTAGCTGTTGCTAACACCAGTTAGCGACGGCTAGTAGGAGATAGCGACCATCTTGGGCCCCACTTTGCATGTGAGTGATATTTATCACTAATGACATGCAAAGTGGGCTTGCCAAGATGTTAGCGACTGGAAACAGTCGCTAACATCGCTATCTCCTATTATCAACTTTTGGAAATATTCGAGATAAGCGCGAATATCTCCAAAAAGTAACAGCTGCCCTGAGCAGTTCTTAGCCATGTTATCCTATGGGAGGTGGATAACATGGCTAAGAGGATTAGCTCGGTAATGCATGAATATCGCTGAGTTTTCAGCGATATTAATGCATTGCGGTCGGTTTTTATCGTATTTGCGATAAACTTTCATAATAGCAAGGTTTATCTGCGATAATTTCTGACGGTAAAAAAATCTTTGCAATGCATCGTTAGGGATAAATATCGCTTAACTTTGGTAATATGCCCCAACGTCTGTTAACGTTCGATTCGAAGGAAATCAGGAAGTGTTGAAAAACATTGTCTGCGCCATCTTGTCTTTTTTCAAATGCCACACTTTTGTCGTGCACGGCAGCCATTTTAGATGCCTTGACCAGACCCACTCTGTGCACGCTGTCGATCCTTAGCATGGCTCCCCACCCTCGCAAGCATCTCCCCCAGGCAGTGGTCACCCCCGCTCTCTGTCTTATGCATGGGTAATAAACCTCCCCCCATCTGCGCTGCTCTTTCCTGAGAATCACACCCTGTGCCCGCCCGACACCTCCCTTTCGCCCTATTCACTACTGCACCCTCTGACACTCCTTTTCCTCTGTGTCCGATTGTCCAGGCTGGTCCTAGGGTATCAGCTAGCCCTGCAGATGTAGTTTATGGCCACAGCTGTAAAGATTCACCCCTCTTCAAAGGAGTTATAGTAGATCAAGGCCCACACTCGATGAGATCCGTCACAGCAGAAGCGTTGCTATTATCTGAAAACCATCCTGTATTGTGATTGGGGAGGGGACCGAGCGTGAAGCGGAAGATTCCAGGGATGACTCTTTGTACATCAAAGTTTTTACAATTATGTGTCACATTAAAAATATATAGCACTCCGACAAAGTAGTAAGATTATAAAACTTTAATAATTTATAAATATATACAAGAAAACAAAAATAGTAATAACATATAAACATTTTTAGGGAAAAACAACGAAGTAGCGGTCGGCTGTGCGAATAGTCCCAACGCAGCACAACGTCCAGATTTCCGGCGTGGGGCGGGTCATCAGTAGCAAACTGTTGTGCGAATAGTTCCAAGGCAGCAGAACGCGCTGAAATCTAGATGACACGAAAGTGATGTCTAGTAAGTTGCCACCCAGCAAATAACGGCGTGGGGCGTCGCGGGGGGTGGGTCTTCAGTAGCAAACTGTTGTGCGAATAGTTCCAAGGCAGCAGAACGATGGCACCAAGGTGATGTCCAGTAAGTTGCCGCACTGGTTTTGGTATCCTACAATGCTGCTCCGAATAACGGCGTGGGGCGCCCCGGGGGAGGCGGCGTGAACGGGCCTCTCCAGGTGGAGTGTCATCTGTTGTAGTGGGGCGCCCCTTTACCGTTTCAGTTGCCATTCCGTCCGTTTTTGGTCCACTGTGTCAAAAGCCGCAATTCAGCTGAGTTGCGCCCACTCTTGCGGTGCAGCGATAGGCGGCTGTCACAGGACTCTCAAAATGGCGGCAGGCTCTTTCCTTTTTGGGCCTGGTCCACTGAAATGGCCCTGGGACACCTTGGAAATCGGACGCTTGTCTGCTAGGTCTTGGACCCCATTCTCGAAAGCGTCCCCTCCGCCTTGAGAATTCATCAAAAGTTTTGGGGGCCCCGACTCCTGCAGGCTTCTGGTGGGGAGCGGCTGCCATGATTGCTCGCGGAATGACTACAACGGAGCTACGAGATGGTGGTGCTCTCATGCTGACGCCAGCTTCAGTCTGAAACATCCAGAAACAAGGTGGGGCTTTCATCGTTTGGAAAAAAAAAAAGTTTTCATCCAATGAAAAGTGTTGTTTTTAGGTCATATGATCAAGCCTTCCATCATTAGGAAACCAAAAGTAAAATGAACCAATGAAAAGTTTTATAAACAAGTCACATGACCTGTTATGCGGCATAGGGTATAAAATGCGGAGAAAATACGTTGGCACGTGAGGCGGCGTCAGTAGCGGACCGATGTGCGAATAGGCCGAAGGCAGCACAACGCGCCAAGATCCGGATGGCACCGAGGTGGTGTCCAGCAAGTTGCAGCACTGGTGTGGCCATCCTACAATGTTGAAAGTCGGCGTGGGGCGCCCCGTTGGCCTGTGAGTTTGCGTCAGTAGCGGACCGATGTGCGAATAGGCCGAAGGCAGCACAACGCGCCAAGATCCGGATGGCACCGAGGTGGTGTCTAGTAAGTTGCCGCACTGGTGTGGCCATCCTACAATGCTGAAAGTCGGCGTGGGGCGCCCTGTTGGCCTGTGAGATGGTGTCAGTAGCGGACTGATGTGCGAATGGGGCCAAAGGCAGCGCAACAATATTTTCTGACGAGAAGACACCACAAGGCGCTGAGATGCCAAGATCCGGATGGCACCGAGGTGATGTCTAAGTTGCGGACTGATGTGCGAATGGGGCCAAAGGTAGCGTAACAATATTTTCTGTATGGAAGATACCACTAGGCGTTGAGATGCCAAGATTCGGATGGCACCGAGGTGATGTCTAGCAAGTTGGTGTGGTCATCCTACAATGCTGAAACTCGGCGTGGGGCGCCCCATTAGCCTGTGAGATGGCGTCAGTAGCGGACTGATGTGCGAATGGGGCCAAAGGCAGCACAACGCGCCAAGATCCGGATGGCACCGAGGTGGTGTCCAGCAACTTGCCGCACTGGTGTGGCCATCCTACAATGCTGCGCCGAAAGTCGGCGTGGGGCGCCCCGTTGGCCTGTGAGTTCGCGTCAGTCAGTGGGGGCTGTTTGAGGATCTGACTGCATTGGAAAGCAATGTGATGCTGTGCGTCGCCCCCAAGATGGAGGTTCCTCGGCTGCAGTGGGGCGCCCCTTGGTGTTTCACTCGCTATGCAGCTGAGTTGCGTGCGCACTTGTGGCGAATAGGCCGAAGGCAGCACAACGCGCCGAGATCTGGATGGCACCGAGGTGGTGTCCAGCAATTTGCCGCACTGGTGTGGCCATCCTACAATGCTGCGCCGAAAGTCGGCGTGGGGTGCCCCGTTGGCCTGTGAGGTGGCGTCAGTAGCGGACCGATGTGTGAATAGGCCGGAACCAGCACAAGGCGCCAAGATCCGGATGGCACCGAGGTGGTGTCATAGTTGAGAGTTCTGAGCAGCGCTTGTAACACTGTCTGAAGCTTATTTGCACCTGCTGCAGCTTCACTATTGCCCTGGTGTGGCCTAAGATCGCCCATGACATAGGCGGCCACCTCCCGGGGTCCGGCGGAACTTTTTTCCTTTTCCTTTCTGCATCTTGTCCCAAATTCGTTTGACCTGAAGACACGACCAGGTCCCTGAATGTGTGCAGGGGGACGCTATTGATTGAATCAAAATGGCGGCTTCACACAAAGCTGACTCAAGCGTTTTCTGGTGGTTTCATAGTTGAGAGGCACTTCATCTGCAGTGGGGCGCCGAGATCCGGATGGCACCGAGGTGATGTCTAGCAAGTTGCTGTACTTGTGTGGTCATCCTACAATGCTGAAACTCGGCGTGGGTCGCCCCATTAGCCTGTGAGATAGCTGTTCTTTGGATTTGGGCCTGGTCCACTAAAATGGCCCTGGGACACCTAAGAACTCGAACGCTCGATTTTTTTTTCCTTTCCTGTACATGCAAAAAAAGGTAAATGCCCGGTATGTTACACGCTTCATCTGCCACGATGAACTCTCCAGAGGAAACGAAAAAATATATAGTTGTGGTAACTATACCATGCATCGTCATATGGAGAGGTGGCACCAATTAATTATAGTGCTGCATAAAAGAGAGATTTGGAGGAGAACCCCTGACCTGCTAGTACATTCATCAAAGAAGTGGCACTGAGAGCTTCAGAGGCAAGGGAAACGGTCCCAAATATTTAGAAGAACTTTGGAAAGATTAAAATGACATGTTTAGATTGTGGTAAATTAATTTCATGTGGGCAGATGAGTGTTACTCTAATAAATACAGCATATGAACATCATCATAGTCGATGGTTGGTAGAGACATTTTGACTATATCCTGGACCTGCCCGTCCTCGCCCAAAATGGCGCCGGAATAAATGGGACTCGTAACTCCTTGTTGTGTACTGGTTGCAGAACCTTGAAATCACGAGATACGTATGCAGTTTTGAAGCACATGGCGGGCGGGGACGAGAATTGATTGAATATTTCGACATCCCTATTGATATTAAGTTCTGATGTGTTATTGATTACTGTACTGTTGAAAGTTCGAATTAACGTCACCCATGGTACTTGCCCGCAAATGTATATCTAGATAATTTTATTGTAACTGGCCCTGTCGTATTTTAATTATAAAATGTACGTCCACCGATTTCGTAACTGTTAGACACCTTAGTTCTTGCAACC
Source organism: Lissotriton helveticus (assembly GCF_964261635.1). NCBI lineage: Eukaryota > Metazoa > Chordata > Amphibia > Caudata > Salamandridae > Lissotriton > Lissotriton helveticus. The sequence goes on from NC_136067.1 coordinate 1,052,024,432, forward strand.
TAATGGCCCGCCCGTTACGTTCCTCTACAGTGTAAATGTCTACTCATCACATACGATTACAGTTTGCTCCGTGGCCGGCCCACGTGGTTATAGGCTCGTATTTGTATAATGAAATTTTCACAATAAAGGTTTTTAAAAGAAAACATGGTAGTAGTATATACATTGGTAAAGTTTGTAATAATAGTCACTGTTTTAGAATCATTAAAAGGCAAGTGAAATAAAGCAGACCAATTACATGAAGGGTAAAAGGTATAATACGAAGGAACGCAGTAAAGATAAATGGTCAAGGGCTGTTGTGTTTTCTATTCCTGCAACATAAAGTGATCGATAAGAATCTCATATTCAGGCGTATCGGCGACTAAGACAGCAGGTCGACCCTCTTTTGCTCAACGGCTCCATCATGGGACGAAGAAACGCTCTTTTTCTCGAAAAAAGAATATATTTTACTTGCAGGAAAGTTGTAAAATTTCCGGGAAAGTACATTAGCCTGGAACATTATAACATATATTTAAGAAAAAATAATGTTCGGAAGTAATGAAAAGCGTAATTTTTAGGTCATATGAGCAAGCCTTTCATCATTACAATAAGAAAAGTAAAATGAACCAATGAAAAGTTTTATTAACAAGTCACATGACTTGTTATGCTTACGTTACGCGCTGCGCGCCCCGGATGACTTCCGGATGCGCTAACGCGGCGCGTCATATGACGCATTACGCGACAACGCAGGTCCAGAATATAGTCAAAATGTCTCCACCAACCAGCGGTCGGAACACAACCCCTTTCAGCAGGCTAAATAGTTCTGTTAAATGAGAACAGAAGGGACAGGCAACAAGAACCATCAGTGAAAGAGGGGAGGGCTAGTTCTTCTCTACCGGGTTACATTGGGGCGCTACCGGAACTGATCGAATTGGTAGTCTACAGTGTTTCTGGATGTTTCAGACTGAAGCTGGGGTTAGCATGAGAGCAGCATCATTTCGTAGCTCCGTCGTGGCCATTCCGCAACCAATCATGGCAGCCGCTCTTTATCGTTATTTTGGGCGGGGTGGGTGGCGGAGCCGAGCTGTTTTGCAGCCATCATTGTGTGGAGTTCAGTTCATCTCACTAGTTTTGTATTTGTCATGAGGGGTTGTTCCTAATGTTTCTATTTTAGCGAGGTCAAAAAGAGATCCCATTAGTGGCCTACTGATTTTGCTCGATTCCTTTTCTTTTTTTTTACACGATTTTTCGTTATCTGCAAAGACTAAACAGAGTATTGCGACTCTGTGTTTGTTTGTAAATAGAGAATGAACCAAAGAGAACTAATTCTAAAACAGTAAATACTTGGATAACAATCAATCAAATGGAGAGAGAAGCAGGCACGACGGATTACAACGGGGGCAAAGGCCTGCGTTAACTACCTTTCACTATCTGCAAAGAGAGAGTACTCCTAATAGAAATGAGGGGGGGGGGGCACCATTCAAAGCAGATCAGTGTGCATAAACACGAAAATGTTTTCACTTACCACGTACTTGACATTCGACAGCTTATGATATTTGCTATTAAAAAACCATTGAAATTCACTGAAAAAACCATAGGTTATAGACCATATATAGTTAGGAATTAGCATTTACAAAACCTTGAAAATTCACTGAAAAAACCATAGGTTATAGACCATATATAGTTAGGAATTAGCATTTAAAAAACCTTATTTTACTCACACAAAACCATTGAAATTACATATATAGTTAGTTGCACTAACTATATATCGCGCACCTGCAATCCACTGCTGATGATGTCACATATTACATCATTCATGACATGGTCAGTGACATCACTGATGACATCACTGATGACATCTCAAATGACATCACTGATGACATCACTGATGACAACATCCAGTGACTGTATGTTTCTGTAAAGTTAAAATGTGTCTTACATATTGAAGAATGAGTGGAAGTATAAGTGTCTGGACAAAGGATTTAGTAGGTGCATGACTGAATGCATGAGTGAGTGATTAAATGTGTCTCACTGAGTGCATGGGTTAGTGACTAAAGTGTCTTAATTTGTGCATCATTATGTCTGTTGTTCTGTAAACTGCTGCATGTTTTGATCAGTAGCTATATAATTAACTATATGGGTTACTGATTGATTGTCCAAGTATTTGTATGGGAGACTGAGTGTGTGTGTGGCTGGCTGGGAGGTGTGTGACTCTGTGCAGATCAATGTGTACTTGTATCAATGATTGTATAACAAGGTAAGTATGTGTTAGTATATGTTTGAAAATGTAAGGTGCTCTATGTTTAACTGTATAGACAAGAAAATGGAAGTGTCATTGATTCTTTACAGGACTGACTAGGTGTGTGAGTAACTCCATGGATGAGTGGCAGACTGTGAGTGTCTGTATAGGTGTATGAGTGCATATGATAGTGTTGTAAAGATGAGTGATTGTATGTATGAATGATAGTATGGGTGAATGAGTGAAGGTGTGTGTAGACGTAGGAATCAGTGAGTGCGTATGTAGTAACTAGTATTGGTGTGTCAATGGTTTCAAAAATTATATTCTGTATTTAACACTGGGTGAAACAGAGGTTATATTAAAATGTGAGGAGATGCATTGTATTGTCATATGAATGATATCATCAGTGATGTGGTCATTGATGTCAAATGAGATGTCATCAGTGATGTCATTTGAGATGTCATCAGTGATGTCATCAGTGATGTCACTGACCATGTCATGAATGATGTAATATGTGACATCATCAGCAGTGGATTGCAGGTGCGCGATATATAGTTAGTGCAACTAACTATATATGTAATTTCAATGGTTTTGTGTGAGTAAAATAAGGTTTTTTAAATGCTAATTCCTAACTATATATGGTCTATAACCTATGGTTTTTTCAGTGAATATATATATATATTACCTACTGGCGGTCGCCAGTAGGTATATATAGTTAGGATTTTTTCTCTATGGGTGTTTTGAAAATTCTATGTCTAATAACTTTGGCGTTTGTGGACGGAATTGGCTGAAATTTTCAGGAAAATGGCACATTTTGTTTCTGAGCAGCCCTTGAAAATTTGGGGGGGTTCGTCCAGTGGGGGCCGAGAAAAAAGGGGGGTCCCAAAACGTGTTTTTAACATTGAGTTTTCCATAGGGCGGTTGGCCTCACTTTTAGCCCGAACGGCTGAATGGATTTGCACGAAACTTGGCAAAATTGTAGGGACTGGTAGCCCGATGTGCCTTTTGTAGGTCTCAATATATGTGCTCCAGTGGATTTTGAGAAATTAACGTTTAAAAAAAGATATATATCTGTAACAGCGGACCGGGCAGCGCACTGGTTCGCGGACTTTTCGCGCAACGGAGCTTTGTGAAGCGAAGCTGATTGGTTCTCCGGCGTCTGTCAACATTCCAAACAGTCCGTAGCGGCCGCCATCTTGTCTCTCGGTAGGATCGAGAGACAAGAGGAGGTCAAAACAAAGGGGGAAATAACTATAAGGGGGCATAGTAGATCCTCGCTGACCCCCTAGGTTTGATGTGGAGGTTTTAAAAGGGCCCCGCGGGGCAAAAAAAAATAATAATAATAATAATTGAACGGCTGAATGGATTTGCACGAAACTTGGCAAAATATTAGGGACTGGTAGCCCGATGTGCCTTTGCTAGGTCTCAATATATGTGCTCCAGTGGATTTTGAGAAATTAACGTTCAAAAAAAGATATATATCTGTAACAGCGCTCCGCTTCGCGTAACGGAGGTTTGCGAAGCTGATTGGTCATTCTGTCACTGGGCTATAGTTGGGCTACATCTGGCTGATATTTGGGCTACATTTGTTTTTTTGTGTGTCTGGCGGCCATCTTTGGGCTACATTGGGCTACATTGGGCTTCATTGGGCTACATTCGGCTAATTAGCAAATAGCTCATCGCAAACTAGGAATGGTAAAGAATCGCTATTTATTCCTTAAAGTTCGCTATTTAGGAAATGCAAATAACTTTGATGATACATATGGCGGTTCATCTCTAACAAGATAAGAAGCATAGGGATACATTTACGATGACTGGCGCATCACCAGGGATGTGTTAGTCATTTTGTGCCGCTGTTCCGTCACCTATGGTGTGCTGCATTTACAATGCGGCGCATCATGGGGCAAAAACAGCACAGATGCGTGATGTATCTGTGCCGTAAAGGTGGCGCATTGCTGGAGTTGTATCGCAAGTGTGATGAAGCTCCAGCAAGGGTCGGGGGTGCCCCTGTCGCAGGGTTTCTGTTCTCACACAGAACTGTGGACAGAGGATTGGAACCTCGGCGAATTAGGGTGTCCCAAAACTCACGTTAGTAATCAAAAACTCCTTAGCAAGCTAGGTACAGTGTCACATTGGATATAACAAACTCTCAATGTTTAGACAATCCAGAATATGAACTTATAGTACCTCAGGATACGTGGAACTCATGAACAGTCGGTCGTTATAGATTTCTTAGAAACCAGAACATGGAGTTAAGAAGAACAGATGTGTATTTGAAATGTTTATTTACTAATGCCGTCTTCTCAGGCGTAGTACCTTAGATAATAAAAGTACACATATTATCAGTAGCAAAATTACCAGCATAGTTACTAGTACATAAAAAGTGAATGGTGATAGTATGTTAACATGCTGTAAATGAATAAGAGTTAGCAACACTTATAAGCAGCCGCGGGCCGTGGAGGGAGTTACGGTGAGGCAGGGAGGCGGGGAGGGGGAGAAGCAGGGTGGAGAATACAAGTACACATATTATCAGTAGCAAAATTACCAGCATAGTTACTAGTACATAAAAAGCGAATGGTGACAGTATGTTAACATGCTGTAAATGAATAAGAGTTAGCAACACTTATAAGCAGCCGCGGGCCGTGGAGGGAGTTACGGTGGGGCAGGGAGGCGGGGAGGGGCAAGGTAGAGAGGGCTCCACCCTGCTTCTCCCCCTCCCCGCCTCCCTGCCCCATCGTAACTCCCTCCACGGCCCGCGGCTGCTTATATCTCACCCTCCCTAATACACATATTATATTATTTGCTAAGAAGGTCTCTTTGTGTTGGTTTAGGGCGTGCCCATACTTTAGTGTCTTAGATTTGAAGGAATCACATCAGCATACACCAGCTCTCTCTTCATGTGAACCGCATCAACTGTTGTGTATGTGTGTTCGGCAAAGCAATATAAAACCCGCCTCATGCCCAGAATTGGCAGAAGTTGCACTTATGTTATGAGTATGAAGTCGTGGAGATCAGACCTCATAACAATTCTGTATCGTGTTGTTCTTGAAACTTTAGCACTCGCTGTACAGATATAGTTTAACAAGTAAAGCAGATAGTAGACCAATAACATATTATTCTCATGTAAACCACGATGAACTACTAGGTGGAAAGCTAAAGCAACAACTAAGTGTTGTGTGCAGAAGTTGCAAAAAAGGAAAAATGGCGTTTAAACCGGTAATGAGCCCATGCTAACTTAACACGGTGTAAAGATATCCAGGACCTAGATGACACCTCCTCATGATCCGGAAACGAACTGAATAAGATAATAGAAGTGCCATCTCATGAGAGCAGATTGCAAGTTTATATGTGGACGGTCCGCAAGGTAAAGCATTAAAAACTAGGAAAATTTAATGCTAAAGAAAAATAAAACAGCCAAGTACTTTATCGAGTCTTAAGCCAATAGGCAAGGTAAATAATAAAAACTTGACAAATAAGTCAATGAATTGTCAATGAAATGCTAGTACTCAGCATATCAAACATGAAAAAGGTCTATGACATAACTGTGTATGCAAAATAAGCTGCAACAGCCTCCAATAGGAAGTCACCGTCTTCATCCGAAAACAGTTCAGCCATCCAATTTAAAAGCGGAAAAGAACATACGTGCTCTCCCAGCACCGGATCCTCTATCACCATCAGAGGACAGCTCGGTGGGTTTTCAAGAAAGCTCTGTTCCAAGAAAGACTGTGCTGCCGCCAGTAAATTCCAGGGACCAAGTAGTCCATGCATCAATGCCACAGCCATAATCCTTTCGCCAGGACAAACCAACTCGTGAGTAATGATAGGAGTCATCAGCTGATTAAAGTCGACGTCAGGAGAAACCGGTCCGCAGAGACACAAATCAATGGCCCAATCGAAATCACAGGTCAGGCAGTGAAATACAGGCTGGACACAGGTGAAGTAGGAGAACCGAAAAGATAATCCATATGCCGTGCTTAATATCGCCAACGGCATTGTGCCATAATATTCTAGCATGCGATTGCGGAACAGTGTCAGCAGCTGCAGGGTCGGAGGTTGCATAGGAGGGACATCCATATTTAAAAATGTAAAAAAGCACAAGAGCGTCCGCTGGTAATGCAAGTAAAAATGCCAATCTACGAACCAGAGTGCAGAAAATACAATGAAAGGAAGCAGGGATGACTCCAAAGATTTTCTCAAATGAAGTCACGAGACCACTGGTAACAACTTTAAAAAAGTGTGCCAGGGACTTTGTGGAGGATGCGTTAAAGATAGTCGGAAACATGTTGCTGAAATTGAAAGGCAAATCTTAATTGAAAAGGGTGTGCACCTCTGTATGGGTGTTCGCTATGTGAAGTACGAAAGTTTCACGGGCCGAACTCAAGGCCACCTCTCTCTGAGACAAAAGAGCTCTTATTCTTGCCATGCCGTTGAAACGTGTCCCAAGGTTGGTATTTGTGGCCAGATTGAAAACTCCCTATGTTCATGTGTGGGAGGAAATAGAACATTTCTGCAGCAAATAACCCGTTCACTTACTGTTACGATAAAAGGAATACTTTTAATTAACTCAGAACAATCTTCATTATTGAGCATCAAATAACTACCATTTTCCAACAACTTGAACGTGGGGATGATAGCAGGAACTGGCGTGCCTTGCAACACGCAAGCCATATTTGGTCGGTGTTTGTTGCATGAACCGTGTAACTGTATGTGCCTACACATTAGTGAATGATCTGGCGTCTCAGTGCATTCCTCTCCATTCAGATAAACTTCTTGATCATCTTTGAAACATCTGTATGTGTATGGAAGCGACCAGACCTCATGAAGAAAAGCACTACCTAAAGGTTCATAACGACCTATTGGTATATATTTCATACAATTTGAAAACTTATATAAAGCAAAAGGCAGCGTTATTAAACCGTGGATAAGGCATGTTGCCAAAAAACCCGCAATCCTCTGCTGATGATGTCACTGAGCATGTCATGAATGATGTAATATGTGACATCATCAGCAGTGGATTACGGGTAATGGTATCTCTAGTTTACTCCCTTATAGCTGTGTTTCTTTTAACATAAGTGTCTGTTTCCTTCCCTTATACTTACTGTTTTTGGTTCGCTTCCGGTTCGCGTACCAGCGAGCGAACTAGGAAGCGAACTAAGAGAAATAGAGGTTGGCACAATTCCAAATATTGTACCAATTTTTTAATAACGGGGAGGTAGTTCTGAAAAGAACTTTTTTTTTTATTTTTCTGAACATTTTTTTTACTGTTTTTGAATTTTTCGGAACAGTTTTATATTTTTTTGGGTTTTTCTTGGAGGGGGCAATGAAAACGATTCATTGTAAAGGGCTCAACAGGAGCAACAAAACAAAAAAAAGAAGTATTTATTATTTTGGGCGTTTCGGACAAACTTGCATATGATAGTCAATAGCTCTGTTGATCAGAGTGATGCTTTTTTCTCCGTAGGAAATAAATCCATCGCAAAATGCGCAGATGTGTTTTACATCACCAAATCTCATTTGTATATTTGGCACCATCTCCCTGCCCTCTGGTCCCGTTACTTCCGGTACAACAGATCTTCTGGCCATAATAGGGAGATTATCTAGGTCGTTCCGAAACTGTGCAGCACTGTAGTTGTTAGGATGCCACCTAGTCATATGGCGATGCATTGTGTAGTTTCCGAAACTGTATTTTTTGTCGGTCCCTCTGGACAGTCTATCTTGACATATAAGGCAAGTTACGTATCTTGCATTTACTTTTTTCTGACCTTTGGGAATTTTAAAAAATTGCCAAATGAAGTTTTCTTTCCGGTGAGACGTCCTGGGCTGCTCAGGCAAAAACTGCCTCTCTTCGTGCTCGTCCTCCTGTTCCTCTTCTTCTTCTTCTTGTTGAATTAGAACTTGAGCAGGTGGTCCACTCTTCCTTGGATGTGGTGGAGGTGGTGGGGAAGCACCAGCTGAAGCTACTAAAGAAGCCATTGCTCAGTGATCACAAAGGGTCTTTCTCTCACAATGATGAAAGTCAGAGTGAGGAAAGAAGGAGGGATTTTCATCATTTGGGAAAAACAAGAGTTCTCAACCAATCAAAAGTGTTCATTTTAGATTATATGACCTAGTCTTACATCATTAGGAAACCAAAAGTGAAATGAACCAATGAAAAGTGTTATTACCAAGTCACATGACTTGCTGTGTTTACGTTAAGCGCTTTGCAGGGCCTCCCGGTTTGCTTCCAGAAACCTGCGCTTTGCGACTCGCTTCGCGTACCAGTTCGCTAACGTAGCACGTCATATGACGTATCACGCGACAACGTGAAACGTCATGCGGACGGGAGGCGTCACGATGTTGTTTTCTAACGCGGCACTTGCGGTAAAGAAACGTTTACCGGCTCGCGGTCTATTTCGCGGCATCAAGGTCAGCTAACGGGAAGCTTCCCGATTCGCGAAGCGGGAACGAAGAAAAAAAAATATTAAAAAAAAAAATTATTCATAAACATATAAAATATATTTTTGGATTTAAAGAAGAATACATTTTACAGCTACAGATATTAGCTGTTAAAAAACCAATGAAATTCACAGAAAAAACCATAGGTTATAGACCATATATAGTTAGGAATTAGCATTTACAAAACCTTGAAAATTCACTGAAAAAACCATAGGTTATAGACCATATATAGTTAGGAATTAGCATTTAGAAAACCTTATTTTACTCACACAAAACCATTGAAATTCCATATATAGTTAGTTGCACTAACTATATATCGCGCACCCGCAATCCACTGCTGATGATGTCACATATTACATCATTCATGACATGGTCAGTGACATCACTGATGACATCACTGATGACATCTCAAATGACATCACTGATGACATCACTGATGACGTCTCATTTGGCATCATTCTTGTGCTAATACGATAAACCTCTTCAGACTCTAATATAACCTTAGATACACTCAGTGTATACAGACACTCACACACTGCCACTCATCCATGGAGTTACTCACACACCCAGTCAGTCATGCAAAGAAACAATCTCACCTCCATTTCTTCAACTATACAGTTATACACACCTTACTTATTGAAACATATACTAACACATATTTACTCTCTTATACAATCCCTGATACAAGTTCACAATGATCGATACAACCACTCACTCAGTGGCTCTCATGCACAGTTATTTATATATGCCAACTCTCACATGTACTGTGTTTTACATATGTACTTACTATGACATGTAGCATTGAGATATCCATTCACTCATCAATACACTCATGCACACAGTCAACTGCCCATGTAGCTGTTTCCACATGCACTCTTGAACTCATACACCTAGTGAATAAACTGCTCACACATCTATGCACAGAGTCACACACCTTCCAGCCACCCCCACACAAACTCAATCTCCCATAGAAATACTTGGGCAACCAATTAATAACACATATAGCCTCTCGTATAGCTAATGATCAACACATGCAGCAGTTTACATCACAACAGACATAATGATGCACAAATTAAGACAGTTTAGTCACTAACCCATGCATTCAGTGAGACACATTTAATCACTCACTCATACAGTCAGTCACGCACCTACTAAATCCTTCATCCAGACACTTATACATCCACTCATTCTTCAATATCTAAGACATATTTTAACTTTACAGAAACATACAGTCACTGGATGTTGTCATCAGTGATGTCATTTGAGATGTCATCAGTGATGTCATCAGTGATGTCACTGACCATGTCATGAATGATGTAATATGTGACATCATCAGCAGTGGATTGCGGGTGCGCGATATATAGTTAGTGCAACTAACTATATATGGAATTTCAATGGTTTTGTGTGAGTAAAATAAGGTTTTCTAAATGCTAATTCCTAACTATATATGGTCTATAACCTATGGTTTTTTCAGTGAATATATATATATATATATATATATATATATATATATATATATATATATATATATATATATATTCAGTGGCCTTAGCGGGTGCCACTGAGTAGTTCTAATTAGGTCAGCTGTTCCACGGGAAAATCGTTTTTGTGTTGCTTATAACTTTGGCCGCGTTATACAAACCTCCACAAAACTTTTCAAAAAGGGGCTACAATTTGGCTAGTTTTTTTTTTGTAAAACAATTTTTATTGCAGAGGATAATGCAAGGTATACAACATATGTGCAGGCATTTTTGCGGGACCGCAAGTAATTTTGCTATGTCTAGTCGCTATGTACACAGCCTTACAACCCACATCCCGGAGGCCGGGTGGCAAATAAGCAGGAAGCATACTTTCCCAGTCTCCTGGTGCAGCCGTCCTCAGCGGTCCTCCGCCCTCCGCTTTTAATGTTTCAAAACCTTCTTCTCCCCATCGTCTAGCAGTGGGTTTATGAGCCCTCTGATATAACTGGATTAGTGAATCTTCTCCCCCCTCCCTGCCCCCCTGGTGTCTGTGCCTATAGTCGGAGGTCGTATATTCAGTTGAGTCGGTAGTTTCAGGATTTTGAAGTCAATTATTGGGTGTGTGTGTCTGGTGTCAGTGCTGGGACTAGCACCGCCTCCCCCGGGGCCCCTGGGTCTACTATTTCCTCCTCTCCTTCATTCTCTACTGCACTGTCCATAAGAGCCTGGAGGCTACAATTTGGCTAGTTTGTGTATGGACCGTTTTGGAGTGATCCGTCAAGCGGGGGCTTGAAAAAAAAGGGGAAACCCAAAACTCAAAATTCCCATGCATTTTCCATAGGTTTTTTTAAGAAAGGCTACAGCAAAAACAGCTGAATGTAATTACAACAAATTTGGCAGGAAGCTAGAGCCTGGTACACAGATTGTGTTTTTTGTAATTTGGTGCAATTCCGTACAGTAGTATTTGAGATATGAAGGTTTAAAAAATATATATATCTGTACGGTTGGGTTCAAGGGACTCTCACAAGAATCCTTCAAACCCAATGTTTTACAATTAGAATGTTTTGATTGGCCCAGGCAGCTTTCTTTCGTTTGGCCCGAATTGCTCCCATGAGGGCTCGGACTGGCTGCCAGCAACATGAGAAAAATGTTGCTGGCAGCCATATGGGACTCACAGACTTAGTCCCCCTGTCCTGAACAAGTAAGAAAAAAACCGATATATGGGAGCATGGCAGAGATACCCTGACTATCTAGGCCCCATGGGAGGACCCGGAGGTACTGGCTAAAACTCCCACAGGAATACAGAAAAAAAAGGTGGCCTGGGCAAATCTGTTTTATTAATTGGAATGGGGTGCGCTCCCCCCCCCCCCAAGCCTTTACAGGCGAAGGGAAGCCCAACCACCAGTCCAAAACGAATCAATACGTGGAGAGGGGGATGTGCATCTCATTCCACTCCCCACACAGTCTGCTCGCAGTGGACGGGAGCTTCGAAAATGCCTCTGCCGGCTGGGAGCAGACTTTTGATGCGGACGGGGAAGCAGATCAAAATAATGCTCCTGCCTGGAGGGAGCAGCATAGGTAGCTGCTTCCTTCGGGCTGGACCAATGGGGCCATGGGGCTCCCCCTGCAGCCTTCAGCCAATGTATGGGGGGTGCCCTGGGTGGGCACCAGGGCACCCACCATTTAAGATGCGGCCCAAGGGAGTTGGAGTCCCGCGACCTAGCAAGGCTCAAGGAGAGGTGTCACGGGACACCTGTTCCCTGTAATAATTTTAAAAAAATGCCCTGAGGGATGGGGAAAACACAAGGAGATGATGGACAGAGTGCTGAAACTTTTCAGACACTCACCCCCCGTCACAGATCTGGGTTGAATCCATCATTATTCTTTAGCTCACTTCGACACCTCAGTTCAGACGCAGCTATATGCAAATCAGTCTTGACTAATAAGGCTTGGGGAAGGTTAATTAAAAAAAATGGTCCTGGGGAATGTCATTTGGGCTGCCATCAGTGATGTCATAAATTACGTCCTAGAACGTAACAAGAGTGATGTAATATGCGAGGTCATAAGTAGTGCATTGCGAGGGTGCATGTTTTAGTTAGCTCTGCTAATTATAACTTATACATTTATGTGGTATTATTTAGTTCAAAACGTTAATGTTGTCACTGACATTCTCCTAACTATAACATTACCTTTGTTTTTTTTCAGTAAAAAAAAAATATATATATATATCACAAAACACTTTGAGGCTCGTTGCTGGTAATGAAGTATTTATTTGGCATCCAAACGGCACAGCATGCATTCCCATTATCTAACGTTTCGGCGTTTTGCCTTGCTCACAGAAGGGAAGTCAGGTTTTGCAAAATGCATTCATGTGTGCCTATTTAAGTCCAACATCACGTGACTGCATGTTAAAAGACTACATTTCCCATAGTGCTTCAATAAGTTCCAATCATATTCTGGAAGTCTTCATATTATTCCATCATTAATTCTTCACTCGGCACAAGCACTATTGTAAGTATGGAAAATCAATGACCAGTCAGGTGAGTTAAAATTGCGTAGTGCTGTAATTCTACTGGTGTCCGTACAACCTTCACCTCCAGCACGATCGAAGCGGGATGTTCTCCCTCCCATCCACAAAGCTATCTATCCTGTAAAAATAGAACCTATATATGGATTAGAATGTGAGGCTTTGGCTTACTCCTTCTTTCTCAATCATAATCAAGCCTTCAAAGCCATTTTACTCTATCACCCCCCTGGACCCCGTGCACGTTTTCTTTCTTCTTTAGACAAACTTATAGAACTCTCATTAGAACCTCTTGACTACACCATTTTGGGTGATTTTAATTTTTACTTAGAAGGCACAGATGACAAGGATACCAGCAAGTTAATCTCTGACTTACAGGCAGTTGGACTTCAACAACTAGTCACGGCCTCCACCCACCAAGCGGGCCATACACTTGATGGTGTATTCACTAATAATCCCCACATCTCAGTAGCTACCATTCTCCCTCTCCATTACACAAAAGGGGGTTTAACCCATGCAGTCGCGGGGACCTGGGCGTTATATGGTACATGTGAAAAGGGGGGGTCCCCGCAAGAAAATATCCAGTACTGGATATACTGGGACTTTGAGCAAAATTCACAAATCAAATCAAATACACGTATTTAGGAAACTTACACAGTATTGTAGTTTATTAACAATACTGAGCACATCAAATGATAACAATTACTAAATATTCATTGATCTATTTAAGAAGCCCCAAGAAAGGGGAGAAAGGAAAAGAAGGGGGGTGCTTAAAGAAGTGAAGTACAAGAAAAATTGGTCATGTTCAATCAGATCAATCAGAAAATGACAAACAGAAATTAAACATTTCAGATGCAACAACCGAAATTTATGGACAAAATTGATATAACTTTTAGAGAGACATTCTACGGTAACAACCTATCAATGGAAACGTCAGGGACTTGAACCGGATGTCAACAGAACACAAGCCGTCGACGTTTCGACCCCTGTATTATAGGTCAAATTAGGTCCTTAGACGGGGTCTTCATCAGGACAGAGCAGGAAGGAAGGTGATGGGGCAACAATATCTGCAATTTAGAAAAAAGGGAGTCAGACATTCAAAGGGGTACAGCTACTGTTACAAGTTGACTTAAGACGTCGTAGCAGCGGCGTCAGGAGTGTTATTAATAACAAATTACCATGGGCAACAGGCCCCAGGAGGCTCTGCTGGAGGAACTCGGGTACACCACTCAATCGTAGGGGAATATCCGCCGCGATAACAAATTCGCAGACTACAGAGGAATTAAAATAAAATTGAAGTTGATTATTAGACACACTATGGTCTTGAAGATGTATCTGGTCATTAAGTCCAATCTCTTACATTAGATGGTTAAAGTTATCTAATGGCATGGCGACATGAGAAAGGAGGGTTCATAGGCTGCACTTGATATGGTTCATATCATCATGGTAAATGGCTTCTCATGATCAATTACAGATGAGGAGGTTGGGCTAGTTAAATGATTTAAAAAGAAAACGAAACATGCATGTCCGTAATGCTCACCTTTGTAAAGAAACAAAGAAGGCCTGAGATATCTACAGGAAAGGACCGTAGAATAGAAATTTCCTACACACGGTCCTCAAGGGTCGTATTTAACCAATGGCTACATCATTTACCAAAGGATGTCATTACTGGCAAAGACCGCTGTGGGCAGAGAATAATGAGACTAGTCAGCGAAATAGGGTGCTAGAGTAACGTACCAGTCTCGAATTCAGAAAGTGGTCAGCACTTACTAATATGGATTCGGTGAAAGTGAGGCAACAAGGATAAACTGGTTTCAGATAGTTGCAAGCAGTACTGCAGAAAGGGGTAAAAAGTTTAAATTACTTAGTGCACCAGCTCATTCAGAAAATGGATAAAAATGGACCTCACAACCGAGAAAGCACTTACATACTCCTAAAAAGGAGGACCAGACGGGGTAAAGCTGCTTAACGCGTCCCACACGATAGTCGCTGTATTGGGAAACAAAAACGGAAAACCGTTCCGTTATGCATGGCCGTGATCGGCTTCTAATAACAAACCAGACGATCATACAAAACCTCAGACTCTTGTATGTAGTTGCTTCTAGTCGAACAATTTCTCCTGACCCTCAGGAATTGGCCAATCGGTAAATTATCTTTTAGGCCCCTAGGGTGGTGGCTACCATATTGCAGTAGAGAGTTTCGTTCAGTGGGTTTCCTGTACAGGATTGTCTGTAGTCGATCATCATTGACATATATGGTGATGTCTAAATAAGGGATGCTCACATTGCTGGATTCCAGGGTGAACTGAATGTTGGGGTTGCACAAATTCAACCATGTATGGAAAGCACCCAACTGTTATTTGTTTCCATCCCAGATACACAAGACGTCGTCAATATATCTTACCCAAAGAGTAAGATTGTTCTGGAATGGGTTACTACTGGCAAAAATAAATTGTTGCTCAAAGTGGTCCATGAAGATAATTGCCAGATTCGGGGCAAAAGTGGCCCCCATAGCCACTCCCTTTGTTTGTAAGAAAAATTCTTCCTGAAAACTCCGTTGGATGGCGTCTCCTAGTCCGACTAATCGTAAGTTCACTTCTCTCTTCCCGATCAGCAAACACTGTCTGGTTTGTTATTAGAAGCCGATCACGGGCATGCATAACGGAACGGTTTTCCGTTTTTGTTTCCCAATACAGCGACTATTGTGTGGGACGCGTTAAGCAGCTTTACCCCGTCTGGTCCTCCTTTTTAGGAGTATGTAAGTGCTTTCTCGGTTGTGAGGTCCATTTTTATCCATTTTCTGAATGAGCTGGTGCACTAAGTAATTTAAACTTTTTACCCCTTTCTGCAGTACTGCTTGCAACTATCTGAAACCAGTTTATCCTTGTTGCCTCACTTTCACCGAATCCATATTAGTAAGTGCTGACCACTTTCTGAATTCGAGACTGGTACGTTACTCTAGCACCCTATTTCGCTGACTAGTCTCATTATTCTCTGCCCACAGCGGTCTTTGCCAGTAATGACATCCTTTGGTAAATGATGTAGCCATTGGTTAAATACGACCCTTGAGGACCGTGTGTAGGAAATTTCTATTCTACGGTCCTTTCCTGTAGATATCTCAGGCCTTCTTTGTTTCTTTACAAAGGTGAGCATTACGGACATGCATGTTTCGTTTTCTTTTTAAATCATTTAACTAGCCCAACCTCCTCATCTGTAATTGATCATGAGAAGCCATTTACCATGATGATATGAACCATATCAAGTGTAGCCTATGAACCCTCCTTTCTCATGTCGCCATGCCATTAGATAACTTTAACCATCTAATGTAAGAGATTGGACTTAATGACCAGATACATCTTCAAGACCATAGTGTGTCTAATAATCAACTTCAATTTTATTTTAATTCCTCTGTAGTCTGCGAATTTGTTATCGCGGGGGATATTCCCCTACGATTGAGTGGTGTACCCGAGTTCCTCCAGCAGAGCCTCTTGGGGCCTGTTGCCCATGGTAATTTGTTATTAATAACACTCCTGACGCCGCTGCTACGACGTCTTAAGTCAACTTGTAACAGTAGCTGTACTCCTTTGAATGTCTGACTCCCTTTTTTCTAAATTGCAGATATTGTTGCCCCATCACCTTCCTTCCCGCTCTGTCCTGATGAAGACCCCGTCTAAGGACCTAATTTGACCTATAATACAGGGGTCGAAACGTCGACGGCTTGTGTTCTGTTGACATCCGGTTCAAGTCCCTGACGTTTCCATTGATAGGTTGTTACCGTAGAATGTCTCTCTAAAAGTTATATCAATTTTGTCCATACATTTCGGTTGTTGCATCTGAAATGTTTAATTTCTGTTTGTCATTTTCTGATTGATCTGATTGAACATGACCAATTTTTCTTGTACTTCACTTCTTTAAGCACCCCCCTTCTTTTCCTTTCTCCCCTTTCTTGGGGCTTCTTAAATAGATCAATGAATATTTAGTAATTGTTATCATTTGATGTGCTCAGTATTGTTAATAAACTACAATACTGTGTAAGTTTCCTAAATACGTGTATTTGATTTGATTTGTGAATTTTGCTCAAAGTCCCAGTATATCCAGTACTGGATACTTTCTTGCGGGGACCCCCCCTTTTCACATGTACCACCATTCTCCCTCTAGCATGGTCAGACCACTGTGCAGTCATCTTCACATTACCAGTCCATAACCCTAACCCCCCACAGAACAGAATCTTTGCACCTAAAAGCATCAAAGTCTGGAAGAGTCTCGACACACCACTTCTCTCTGCTACCCTTACAAACTCCCCGTTTGAGGCTTCCCCACACCCAATCCTGGCCTCTAATAGATACCAGGATTGGATTCAGGGGGCTGTCGATCAATTAGTACCTACCAAACGTGTCTTTCTCAACCGTGCTGTACCATCTGCGCCATGGTTCACCGAGGACCTTAGACTCCACCGACAGCACTGTAGAAACCTTGAGAGGCACTGGCGCAAACACTACAGCACCAAAGAGAAACTAATCTATAAAAATGCTTTAGGAATATATAAAAGGGCCATCCTGAAAACCAAAAGGGAGTACTTTATATCCCAGATCGACATGGCGCAGAATTCAGCCAGGAAGCTGTTCCAAGTTGTTGACTCCCTAGCCAACCCCCCCACAGGCCCTCCAATTGAGGCATCTTAAGACCTTTGCAATTCTGTAGCTACATTCTTTCCAACCAAGGTCTCCAACATATACTCCACTTTTACCACTCCCAATTCTCCGGAAATTACTCCGCCCCATCCCCAGCCCCTTGTTCCGAGACCTAGTTTTTCCGCCTTTCACCCGGTCTCATCCCAACAGATCAGTAAACTCATCATATCCGTGAAGTCAGGATCCCCCTTAGACCCATGCCCACCTTCCGTATCTAACTCCATTATGGAGGCTATAACCCCTCCTTGACAGACATTTGCAATTCCATTTTTCAAACAGGAGTCTACCCGGAAATATGGAAAAAGGCAATTATTAAACCACTGCTCAAGAAACCGTCTCTTGACCCTACTGAATCTGTCAATTATAGACCCATCGCCTGTCTCCCTTTCCCTGCTAAAATCTTTGAATCTGTGATGAACAAACAGCTGTCAGAATTCATTGATATGCATCAGCTTCTTGATGACACGCAGTTTGGCTTCAGGAGGGGCCATGGAACAGAAACCGCCCTGATAAAGGCCTCCGATGAAATCAGGAACATCTTAGACCACGGTGGGGCGGCGATCCTTATACTTTTAGATCTGTCCGCCGCCTTCGACACGGTTGATCATAACATCCTGATCAACCGTGTCGCAGCCTTGGGGGTCAACCATTCGGCCAAGGACTTACTTGCTTCTTTTCTGGCCAACCGCACGCAGGTGGTGAGATTGGGGGAATTTTATTCTCCCTTCTCCACCTTACCCTGCGGGGTACCCCAAGGCTCATCATTAAGCCCTACACTATTTAATATATATGTAGCGGACCTAGCGAGAGTGATAAAAACTCACGGTTTATCTCTAACCACCTACGCTGATGACACCCAGCTGGTGTTGGCGGTTCATAGGGACGGACCAGCAGTTGCCTCGATATTCCAGGAGGGGATGTTAGCCATCTGCTCCTGGATGTCGAGGAACTGCTTGAAACTTAACTCCGACAAAACCGAGGTTATGACCTTTGGCCACCTCTCACCGAATTGGTCCTCCATCTGGTGGCCCAAGCAAATGGGCCCCCCACCGAACCCGGTGAACAAGGTCAGAAACCTTGGAGTTATCTTTGATGACAGGTTGTCATTCAAACATCTCGCGAATTCAGTAGTCTCTTCCTCTTTTTTCACACTGAAAAAAAATCAAAAAACTACTTCCATACCTGCCAGCCTCAGCAGGAAAAACCCTGATTGCCACCTTGGTCTTCTCAAAAATGGACTACAGTAATGCGCTATTCCTTAACGCACAGGAACAAGTCCTAAACAAGCTGCAGTCCATTCAGAACGCGGCAGCTAGAGTCCTGCTCGGCATCCCCAAACAGCACTCTACCTCTTTGGCCATACGCCACCTCCATTGGCTACGAGTTAGGAACAGGATTAAATTTAAGGCACTCTGCATCGCCTACAAAGCCATACATGAGACGGGACCTTGCTTCCTGAGGAATGCATTTCAGATCTATGCCCCAAAAAGATCGCTGCGATCAGCCTCCACTTTCCTGCTACCGGTTCCTCGCACTAAAACTGCCACTTGGGGAGATAGACGCTTTCTGGTGGCGACCCCAAAACTCTGGAACTCCTTGCCCCTGTCGATCAAAACCAGTCCCACACTTATCTCCTTTCGAAGAGCCTTAAAGACCTGGTTATTTGATCAATGACTCCATCTGCTGGCCCTTGTCCCTTAAAGATCAAAAGCGCCGAGACACCCCAGGGTATTTGTTGCGCTATACAAATTACATAAACATAAACATAAACATAAAGGGAATGCATGCTGTGTCCTTTAGATGCCAAATAAATACTTCACTACCAGCAACGAGCCTAAAAGTGTTTTGTGGTGTTGATGGATGGGCTGCTCCGTGCCCATTGTTATTGAGGCTGCCCTGAAGGGTTGGAGGCTCCGGAACAGGAGAAATGCTTTGGAACTTTGACGGAGGAGCATGACCCACTCACGCGCTCAGCCCACTTGGGAAAGGCTACTAATGCAAAAATATGAGCGCGTGTGGAAGGGATTCGGGGAGGGAGAACATCCCGCATCGATCGTGCTGGAGGTGAAGGTTTGTACGGACACCAGTAGAATTACAGCACTACGCAATTTTAACTCACCTGATTCACTGGTCATTGATTTTCCATACTTACAATAGTGCTTGTGCCGAGTGAAGAACTAATGATGGAATAATATGAGGACTTCGAGAATATGATTGGAACTTATTGAAGCACTATGGGAAATGTAGTCTTTTAACATGCAGTCACGTGATGTTGGACTTAAATAGGCACACATGAATGCATTTTGCAAAACCTGACTTCCCTTCTGTGAGCAAGGGAAAACGCTGAAACGTTAGATAAAGGGAATGGATGCTGTGTCGTTTGGATGCCAATTAAATACTTCACTACCAGCAAAGAGCCTCAAAGTGTTTTGTGGTGTTGATGGATGGGCTGCTCCGTGCCCATTGTTATTGAGGCTGCCCTGAAGGGGTGGAGGCTTCGGAACAGGAGAAATGCTTTGAAAATATATTATATTATATATATATATTTCAACAAAGAGTCCTGTACGGGAGGGAGCACTTTGCAGTCGGTGCTCGCTTCGAGACCAGGACGATGTCTCGTAAAATGTTTTCCTCAAAAAACTGAATTCGCTGCACACCTCTTGGTTGAAAAAGATGTTATTTATTGCAGATCACAATATTCTCCTACGCGTTTCGAACCAAACGTTCCTGTTCACGGTAGTCTATAACATTTGTCCCTTTTCCCTTTCACCTTTTGTAGCTTGGCACTTTCAATCCTTTCTGGTGCATTATGGGCATTGTGGTTTATTCGTTGCATGTTCAATTCACTATGTTTACATATATAGTTGTGAAGCATGTATTTGCATACCTGTCTGTGGCAACATCATGCTGGGGGTTGTAATTTATATATCTGCAGTATGTATGCGCATGTAAAATTTAATTCAAATATAGCGTAATTGTGCATAATGCACAATGGATCATGTGGCAATATATATCGTTGCAAAAGCTGAACCAGATTGCAGATTTTTGACATAGTGACTGTTAGTGATATAGGGCTAAGTGCCCTTAACTTGTTCAGCAGTGTCGCTGCGTCAAGGCTTGCAGTACATGCTTCGTTTTGATTTCTGTATATTGATTATAAAATGACCACTTAACATTCTTGTTTACTTCCTTGTACTTCATAGTCATATTACATAACTGTGTCCCTTTTCCTCTGTTGTTACTTTTGAAAGGGGATCACGCTTCTGTTTCATGGAGGGAATGTAATGTTTTCAGCGACCCTCAATTCACTAGTTCAAACAAAAATTCCAGTTTTTTACTCAAGGTAAGGTAAGAAGGGATTCAGTTTTTCAATATCCTAATCAATGTTTTTACAGGTGGACATGCATCTCTTCGTCCCCATTCAGACCCATCGGGTACTTGGTTTTGAATCTCATTATAATCCTGGACTCTAACCTGCGCAGCTTCTGGATTCGATTACCACCTCGTTCATTCAGGGGAATAGTCGCCAGTCCTGAATATTTTATGTCCAGCCATGTTTTTTCCTTGTGTGATTTTAGATGTTTAGCGATGGCATATGTGTGGTCATAATTTTGTATCGCACGTGTGTGCTCCAGTATGCGTTTCTTTAGGGGACAAATTGTACTCCCTATGTATCGTTTTCCACAACAACATTCAAGAATGTACACCACATAGGTTGAGTCACAGGTTATAGTTTCTCTAATTTCTAATGTTTTACCAGTGGGATCTTTCAAATTTTTGATGTTTCTCCCAATTTTACATGCTTTGCATGTCATGCATTTCGCGAACCCTTTAGATCTTGTTTCTAGCCACGTTTCTGGTTTTCTGCTTTCAAAGTGGTTTCTTACCAAGTGGTCCGATAGGTTTGGTGCTCTCCTATATGAGACTGGTGGGCGTTCCCCAATGGTGTTCCCTATATCAGGATCCTTCTTAAGCACATTCCAATACTTGATTAGTGTTCTTTGAATTTTATAGCTCTCTTTACTGTAGGTGATTATCAATCGTGGTTGCTCACTGTTTGTTGAGCTCTGCTTGTTTCCACTATTGACTCCCAATCCTTTGATTAGTTCTTCTGTTGTTTTCTCTTTCTCTTCTATTTCTTTTCTATTCACAAGAGTTTCTGCCCTTGTTTTTAGTCTTGCTTTGGTTTCTCCTCTCTCTATGTCTGTGTGTTTGTATCCCCGTTGTAGGAAAAGTTTTTTTGTATCCCGGAATTCCATTTCCATTTCTAGATCTTCCGAGCAGTTCCTTTTCATTCGCAATAGTTCTCTGTATGGAATGCTCTTCTTTAGAGTTTGAGGATGAAAGCTTAACCCACGGAGGAGGTTGTTCGTTGCTGTCTTCTTTCTATGCACAGTGGTGTGCATCTTGTTGTTTTTGATGTAGACCTTAGTGTCTAAAAAGAACAAAAGTTACTTACCTGTAAACTGTGGTTCTCCAGTATTGGTGTCTTTCATAGATTCATATGCTTGAATAATTCCCCGTCGTCGAAGTGGGAGTCCCACGGTACATAAAATAGTAGTAAAATGCATATACATATATATAAATATATCCAAACACCAATTTGCGGCGTGCTTGAGCCTCTTGAAGCGGCGGGCTCTCGGTGGGGTCGCCAACCCCTAAAATTACTCCACACTCCTGGTACACACGTTCCTTCTCCGGGGATGAAAAGAACCAGAGACGAGGCCCAAATAGTGCTCAGTGCAATAATTGTAATGGCATACAAGAAAAAACGCCCTACGCGTTTCGAAGTACTCGGACTTCTTGCTCACGGGTGAGGTGGAATCCGCGGCCATTCTATTTAAAGATACAGTGTCCTTTTACAACGTGCACGTGATCAATAAAGATAGAAAAGTTACATTGTTGCCAATTCAGTCAGACTTGAAACAATAAAGTTATAACTTGATGTATACAGTGCAGTCACATAATTAAATGGAAAATATCATCATTTGATCCAATTAAATTGCAATACGTTATTCAAATTAAAAAACAACCCAAAGTATTTCAGCATGATTGTCGAGTCAGTAAATAAAGCCCAAGTGGGCAAATGAAACAGACTCAATTCTCAGTGAAACTGGATAACGATCAGCAATTTCTAAATATAACATGACATAGAGTTTCACGCAATGTGCTTCAACGCTCAGCACCATGATATTTGCTTCATGGGATATTGCCCAAGTGGGCTACCCCTCTCCATCTGCACACCTGTTTCGCAGGTTTATACCTGGGCTGGTGGGAGGAGCAGGTGGTGAACAACATCTCCCACTTTAGTGACTACGCCGTTCTCTGGGTCCGTTACATTGATGATACAAATTGGGGCTTGGCGCACAGTCAGTTGTATTGTGTTTAAGCACGTGTTAAAGAAGTTTCTGGAGTTTTAAGGTGCTCCTACAGGTGTCGCAAGAAGCGGTCAAGCGAACTTCTACCATCTCCAGAGCAGAAGCTCTATGACGGACATCTAAAACCGAAGATCAAAGAATGGTCCTTGTTTCTAGGTATTCCACCTCAAGCAAATGTCATAAGAACATCATTTTGAAACATTGGCGCATCTTAGCACTAGAACCAGATTTCAAGAACCTTTTCAAGGATCCGCCTATCTTTGCATATACCAGACCGATGAATCTCAAGGAAATTCTATCCAAAACCACCACCGCCGCGGGACCCATCCAACACACTGGCACACGTCCTTGTCACCATTGCAACAATTGTAACAACATTATTAAAGGCAACAACCTCAACCATCCCATGCGAGGCTTCAACATTAAACTAAACGTGGATGCCACTTGCGATTCCTCCAACCTGATTTATCTTTTAAAGTGCCCTTGTGGCAAGATCTATGTGGGCAAGACCAGCCGGAAGATTAAGATCCGACTTAATGAACACAAGTCAAACATTCGTACCAAAAATCCTAAATCCAATGTAGCCACCCATTTCAACGAGGCAAACCACAATGTGGCTCAGCTCAAATACTTGGTCCTTGAACTGGTTCCCAAAATTGAAGGGAGAGACAACAACAAGACTCTTTTACAACGCGAAACTTCATGGATGTACAGACTTCAATCACAGAAACCGTTCGGTCTTAACCCCTTCAGTGCTAATGACAAGGGTAACTCGTCATGGAGTTTCCATTGATTTCAATGGAAATTACATGAAGAAGAGCAAATACCCTTAGCATCCAAGTGGTTAATGACCGTACCGAACTGAGCTGTTATTTATAACGGACATTTATTGCTGCATTGTACCCATGTTCTGCTGATCACCGACCTTTCACTGTAACTTTCACTGTCAGCCCTCACTTCTTTTCAAGATGGCCGCACGTATCCCACCACTTTCAAGTCTCTTTCTCACCTTTAATAGTCCTCTCTCTACTCCCACTATCACCCGTCCGCTCAAACTCCGCATTAACTCCGCGGAGTTACTGAAGCCGACACCCGCATGCTGCACGCTAGACGATTTCGTATCTAAGTAAGTTTTCACCCTCATCCATCACGTTAGATTGCCCGCAATTCGTCTGCACTCCACTAAACGCGGACATAAGTCTCACGCACCGTTGAGCAGTCCATTTCTCCTAAAACGCACTGTTTCACCATTTAGGCACCTCACGTTTTACCTTTGTTTTCCAACTCACCTAATCCGTCTCCACGAAATATCACCTATCGTCTTTAACACTGGGACCCTTTCCCTTTCACACAGGACCGCACCAGGGCTGCATGAGGTTGACTCACCCGCATGTTTTGCAATATTTTGAACTTCACCGTTTAGGGTCCTCATTGATTTAGATTTTGTTGTATCCTTTTGTTGCAGCGCTCCTTGACAAAGGACTCTATGTCCGAAATGCATTGGAGCTTCATCTAGCGTTACGACGTTATTGAAAATCACCATTCTGATGACTCATATGATGAAAATATGAATACCATGGAATAAATTTTGAAACTCCACACACCTTTTTTGAACTTTATTTGGAATTCACTGCACTGTTTCCGGTGCCCTGAACCAGACAAGTGTGCCCGCCACAGGGATGTGCCTACGCTCTAGTAGCACACTCAACTTGGTTCCGTTACATTGATGACATTTTTTGCATCTGGAATGGTTCAGAAGAGCAAGCAAAAGAATTCGAAATCATCCTGAATGATAATTCATATACCTTACAATTTACTAGTCACATGGACAGAAGAAAATTGGATTTTCTGGATGTCAGATTGGAGGTAATTACAATGTACTTACGAGTGTCCTGTTTCGTAAACAAACAGCTCGAAACAGCATGCTCCACGCAGGGAGTTGCCATCCGAACAATTTAATTCGAAGCATCCCTCTAGGTGAACTAATCAGAGCTAAACGTAATTGTAGCTCACAGGCAGGATATGAGAATGAAAAAAAAAACTATGCACAAAAGATTAGTGGAGCGAGGATATAGCAAAACTGTGATCAAGCAAGCTGAGGCAAAAGTAGATCAGATGGTAAGAAATGATCTGCTTATCCCCAAACAAAGGGATAATAAAGAACAAATAAGATTCATCACTAATTATGATTGTCAATCCTGGGAGGTCAGGAGGAGCCTGAATAAATTCTGGAATATCCTGAAACTGGATAAAGACTTGATAGAGGTCATAAGTGATAATCCATCCATAACGTTTAGAAAGGCTAAGTCAATTAAAGATACACTAAGTACTGCCTTAATTAAAGACCAAAGAAAATCTAATCCGATTCAAGGATTTTTTGTTTGCAAGAAATGCAAAGCATGTAAGAACAGTACGAATTGCAAAAAACTCAAAATTTCTGAAGACCAAGCTCCACATAAAATAATGAAGCATGTGGGATGTAATACAGAATATGCGATATACCCATTACAATGTCCCTGTAATAAGTTTTATATATGGAGTACCACTAAGAAAGCTAAATTGAGAGTATTAGAACATTTGAGATCTATTAAAAATGTGAACCAGCAATACCCAATTGCACGACACTTTGCAACAGAACACAAACAAAATCCAAATCTACTTAAATTCTACGTAGTAGATTGTATTGCATACCGGGAGAGGGGAGGTAATAGATTGTTGGAACTGCGAAAACTTGAATCAAGATACATTATCAAGTATAACACGACCCACCCCACAGGACATAATTTAGATGAGGAACTGGCAGTTCACTTACAGATTTAGAAAAGTATGATGAAGAGAGTAGGCTGTCTTTTCAAGGAATCTCATTCTTTGAATTTTAATGTGTTTTTAATCAAAAGTGGTGATCAATTTGTTCTCTTTGATAGTAAATGTAACCTTTTGTCTGTTTGATTTACAGATAATATTTGAAGATGTTATGTGCGGATGGAGAGGGGTAGCCCACTTGGGCAATATCCCATGAAGCAAATATCATGGCGCTGAACGTTGAAGCACATTGCCTGAAACTCTATGTCATGTTATATTTAGAAATTGCTGATCGTTATCCAGTTTCACTAAGAATTGAGTCAGTTTCATTTGCCCACTTGGGCTTTATTTACTGACTCGACAATCATGCCAAAATACTTTGGGTTGTTTTTTAATTTGAATAACGTATTGCAATTTAATTGGATCAAATGATGATATTTTCCATTTAATTATGTGACTGCACTGTATACATCAAGTTATAACTTTATTGTCTCAAGGCGGACTGAATTGGCAACAATGTAACTTTTCTATCTTTATTGATCACGTGCACGTTGTAAAGGACACTGTATCTTTAAATAGAATGGCCGCGGATTCCACCTCACCCGTGAGCAAGAAGTCCGAGTACTTCGAAACGCGCAGGGTGTTTTTTCTTGTATGCCATTAAAATGATTGCACTGAGCACTATTTGGGCCTCGGCTCTGGTTCTTTTCATCCCCGGAGAAGGAACGTGTGTACCAGGAGTGTGGAGTTATATATAAATATATATACATATAAAACATCATAAACATATAAATATATATATATATATATATATATATATATATATATATATATATATATATATATATGTATATATATATATTACCTACTGGCGGTCGCCAGTAGGTATATATAGTTAGGATTTTTTCTCTATGGGATTTTTGAAAATTCTATGTCTAATAACTTTGGCGTTTGTGGACGGAATTGGCTGAAATTTTCGGGAAAATGGAACATTGCGTTTCTGAGCAGCCCCTGAAAATTTGGGGGGGTTCGTCAAGGGGGGGCCGAGAAAAAAGGGGGGTCCCAAAACGCGTTTTTCCCATGTTAATTTCCATAGGGCGGTTGGCCTCACTTTTAGCCCGAACGGCTGAATGGATTTGCACGGAACTTGGCAAAATTGTAGGGACTGGTAGCCCGATGTGCCTTTGCTAGGTCTCAATATATGTGCTCCAGTGGATTTTGAGAAATTAACGTTTAAAAAAAGATATATATCTGTGACAGCGTCCCGGGTAGCGCTCCGTTTCGCGTACTTTTCGCGTTACGGAGCTTTGCGAAGCGAAGCTGATTGGCTCTCCGGTGTCTGTAAACATTCCAAACAGTACGGAGCGGCCGCCATCTTGTCTCTCGGTAGGATCGAGAGACAAGAGGAGGCCAAAGCGAAGGGGCAAATGATCATAAGGGGGCATAGTAGATCCTCCCTGACCCCCTAGGTTTGATGTGGAGGCTTTAAAAGGGCTCCGCGGGGCAAAAAAAAAAATCATTTTTTTTTTCGTGGGGTGCGCCCGGTTTGCGTAACGGGAAGCGGACTGGGGAGCGTACTACAAGGAAACAAGAATGATTGACTTTTAACTTATTGTATGTTTATAGACTTTTTTTTTCTTTTTTTTCTGCTGAGTGACGTCTCTGCCTATCTCCACGGGATGCAGTCCCTACCATCTCGGCGTTTAAGCCGAGGGGGACCGGTAGTGTGGGAGAGATAACGTCTGTTAACGTTCGATTCGAAGGAAATCAGGAAGTGTTGATAAACATTGTCTGCGCCATCTTGCCTTTTTTCAAATGCCACACTTTTGTCGTGCACGGCAGCCATTTTAGATGCCTTGACCAGACCCACTCTCTGCACGCTGTCGATCCTTCGCATGGCTCCCCACCCTCGCAAGCATCTCCCCCAGGCACTGGTCACCCCCGCTCTCTGTCTTATGCATGGGCAATAAACCTCCCCCCATCTGCGCTGCTCTTCCCTGAGAATCACACCCTGTGCCCGCCCGACACCTCCCTTTCGCCCTATTCACTACCGCACCCTCTGAAACTCCTCTTCCTCTGTGTCCGATTGTCCAGGCCGGTCCCAGGCTATCACCTAGCCCTGCAGATGTAGTTTATGGCCCCAGCTGTAAAGAATCACCCCTCTTCAAAGGAGTTACAGTAGATCAAGGCCCCCACCCGATGAGATCCGTCACACCACACGCGTTCCTACTATCTGAAAACCATCCTGTATTGTGATTGGGGAGGGGACCGAGCCTGAAGCGGAAGATTCGAGGGATGCCTCTTTGTACATCAAAGTTTTTACAATTATGTGTCACATTAAAAATATATAGCACTCCAACAAAGTAGTAGGATTATAAAACTTTAATAACTTATAAATATATACAACGCAACAAAAACAGTAAAAACATTTAAACATTTTTAGGAAAAAAGAAGGAACAATGGTCAGTAGCTGTGTTTTGTGCGAATAGTCCCAAGGCAGCACAACGTGCTGAGTTCTGGACGGCACCCAGGTGATGTTGCCTGGGTGCCGCACTGGTTTTGGGTATCCTACAATGCAGCTCCGAAAAACGGCGTGGGGCGTCCCGGGGGGTGGCCTCGTCAGTAGCGGTCTGTTGTGCGAATAGTCCCAAGGCAGCAGAACGCGCTGAGATGTGGATGGCACCCAGGTGATGTCCAGTAAGTTGCCGCACTGGTTTTGGTATCCTACAATGCTGCTCCGAATAACGGCGTGGGGCGTCCCGGGGGGTGGCTCGTCAGTAGCGGTCTGTTGTGCGAATAGTCCCAAGGCAGCAGAACGCGCTGAGATGTGGATGGCACCCAGGTGATGTCAAGTAAGTTGCCGCACTGGTTTTGGTATCCTACAATGCTGCTCCGAATAACGGCGTGGGGCGCCCCGGGGGGGGGGGGGGGTGAGGCGGCGTGAACGGGCCTCCCCAGGTGGAGGCTCGTCTGCTGTAGTGGGGCGCCCCTTTACCGTTTCAGTTGCCATTCCGCCCGCTTTTGGTACACTGTGCCAAAATCCGCCATTCAGCTGAGTTGCGCCCACTCTTGCGGTGCAGCGACAGGCGGCTGCCACAGGACTCTCAAAATGGCGGCAGGCTCTTTCCTTTTTGGGCCTGGTCCACTGAAATGGCCCTGGGACACCTTGGAAATCGGACGCTTGTCTGCTAGGTCTTGGACCCCATTCTCGAAAGCGTCCCCTCAGCCTTGAAGATTCTACAAAAGTCTTGGGGGCCCCCGACTCCTGCAGGCTTCCGGTGGGGAGCGGCTGCCATGATTGCTCGCGGAATGACCACGACGGAGCCACGAGATGGTGGTGCGTTCATGCTGACGCCAGCTTCAGTCTGAAACATCCAGAAACAAGGTGGGGCTTTCATCGTTTGGGGAAAAAAAAAGTTTTCATCCAATGAAAAGTGGTATTTTTAGGTCATATGATCAAGCCTTCCATCATTAGGAAACCAAAAGTAAAATGAACCAATGAAAAGTTTTATAAACAAGTCACATGACCTGTTATGCGGCATAGGGTATAAAAAGCGTAGAAAATCCGTTGGCACGTGAGGCGGCGTCAGTAGCGGACCGATGTGCGAATAGGCCGAAGGCAGCACAACGCGCCAAGATCCGGATGGCACCGAGGTGGTGTCCACCAAGTTGCCGCACTGGTGTGGCCATCCTACAATGCTGCGCCGAAAGTCGGCGTGGGGTGCCCCGTTGGCCTGTGAGGCGGCGTCAGTAGCGGACCGATGTGCGAATAGGCCGAAGGCAGCACAACGCGCCAAGATCCGGATGGCACCGAGGTGGGGTCCAGCAAGTTGCCGCACTGGTGTGGCCATCCTACAATGCTGCGCCGAAAGTCGGCGTGGGGCGCCCCGTTGGCCTGTGAGTTTGCGTCAGTAGCGGACCGATGTGCGAATAGGCCGAAGGCAGCACAACGCGCCAAGATCCGGATGGCACCGAGGTGGGGTCCAGCAAGTTGCCGCACTGGTGTGGCCATCCTACAATGCTGCGCCGAAAGTCGGCGTGGGGCGCCCCGTTGGCCTGTGAGGCGGCGTCAGTAGCGGACCGATGTGCGAATAGGCCGAAGGCAGCACAACGCGCCAAGATCCGGATGGCACCGAGGTGGGGTCCAGCAAGTTGCCGCACTGGTGTGGCCATCCTACAATGCTGCGCCGAAAGTCGGCGTGGGGTGCCCCGTTGGCCTGTGAGGCGGCGTCAGTAGCGGACCGATGTGCGAATAGGCCGAAGGCAGCACAACGCGCCAAGATCCGGATGGCACCGAGGTGGTGTCCAGCAAGTTGCCGCACTGGTGTGGCCATCCTACAATGCTGCGCCGAAAGTCGGCGTGGGGCGCCCCGTTGGCCTGTGAGGTGGCGTCAGTAGCGGACCGATGTGCGAATAGGGCCAAAGGCAGCGCAACGCGCCAAGATCCGGATGGCACCGAGGTGGGGTCCAGCAAGTTGCCGCACTGGTGTGGCCATCCTACAATGCTGCGCCGAAAGTCGGCGTGGGGCGCCCCATTGGCCTGTGAGGCGGCGTCAGTCAGTGGGGGCTGTTTGAGGATCTGACTGCATTGGAAAGCAATGTGATGCTGTGCGTCGCCCCCAAGATGAAGGTTCCTCGGCTGCAGTGGGGCGCCCCTTGGTGTTTCACTCGCTATGCAGCTGAGTTGCGTGCGCACTTGCGGCGAATAGGCCGAAGGCAGCACAACAATATTTTCGGAATGGAAGACACCACAAGGCGCTGAGATTCGGTTGGCACCGAGGTGGTGTCTAGCAAGTTGCCGCACTGGTGTGGCCATCCTACAATGCTGCTCCGAATAACGGCGTGGGGTGCCCGAAGGGGGGGGGGAGGCGGCGTGAACGGGCCTCCCCAGGTGGAGGCTCGTCTGCTGTAGTGGGGCGCCCCTTTACCGTTTCAGTTGCCATTCAGCTGAGTTTCGGCCGCTCTTGATGCTACAGCGACAGGCGGCTGCAACAGGACTCTCAAAATGGCGGCCTGTTCTTTGGATTTGGGCCAGGTCCACTAAAATGGCCCTGGGACACCTTAGAACTCGGACGCTCGAATTTTTTTTCCTTTCCTCTACATGCAAAAAAGGTAAATGCCCGGTACGTTACCTGCCTCATCTGCCACGATGTACTCTCCAGAGGAACCAAAAAAATATATAGTTATGGTAATTATACCATGCATCGTCATATGGAGAGGTGGCACCGATTAATTATAGTGCTGCACAAAAGAGAGATTTGGAGGAGAACCCCCGATCTGCCAGTACATTCACCAAAGAAGTGGCACTGACAGCATCAGAGGCAAGGGAAATGGTCCCAAATATTTAGAAGAACTTTGGAAAGATTAAAATGACATGTTTAGATTGTGGCAAATTAATTTCATGTGGACAGATGAGTGTTACTCTAATAAATACAGCATATGAACATCATCATAGTCGATGGTTGGTGGAGACATTTTGACTATATCCTGGACCTGCCCGTCCTCGCCCAAAATGGCGCCGGAATAAATGGGACTCGTAACTCCTTGTTGTGTACTGGTTGCACAACCTTGATATCACGAGATACGTATGCAGTTTTGAAGCACATGGCGGGCGGGGACGAGAATTGATTGAATATTTCGACATCCCTATTGATATTAAGTTCTGATGTGTTATTGATTACTGTACTATTGAAAGTTCGAATTAACGTCACCCATGGTACTTGCCCGCAAATGTATATCTAGATAATTTTATTGTAACTGGCCCTGTCGTATTTTAATTATAAAATGTACGTCCACCGATTCCGCAACTGTTAGACACCTTAGTTCTTGCAACCTAATGGCCCGCCCGTTACGTTCCTCTACAGTGTAAACGTCTACTCATCATATACGATTACAGTTTGCTCCGTGGCCGGCCCACGTGGTTATAGGCCCGTATTTGTATACTGACATTTTCACAATAAAGGTTTTTAAAAGAAAACATGGTAGTAGTATTTACATTGGTAAAGTTTTTAATAATAGTCACTGTTTTAGAATCAGTAAAAGGCAAGTGAAATAAAGCAGTCCAATTACATGAAGGGTAAAAGGTATAATACGCAGGAACGCAGTAAAGATAAATGGTCAAGGGCTGTTGTGTTTTCTACTCCTGCAACATAAAGTGATCGATAAGAATCTGATATTCAGGCGTATCGGCGACTAAGACAGCAGGCCGAGCCTCTTTTGCTCAACGGCTCCGTCATGGGACGAAGAAACGCCCTTTTTCTCGAAAAAGGAATATATTTTACTTGCAGAACAGTTGTAAATTTTCCGGGAAAGTACATTAGCCTGGAACATTATAACATATGTTTAAGAAAAAATAATGTTCGAAAGTAATAAAAAGCGTAATTTTTAGGTCATATGACCAAGCCTTTCATCATTAGAATAAGAAAAGTAAATGAACCAGTGAAAAGTTTTATTAACAAGTCACATGACCTGTTATGCTTACGTTACGCGCTGCGCGCCGCGCCCCGGATCACTTCCGGGAAGCTGCGCTTCGCGCACCGGAGCACTTCCGGATGCGCTAACGCGGCGCGTCATATGACGCATTACGCGACAACGCAGGTCCAGAATATAGTCAAAATGTCTCCACCAACCAGCGGTCGGAACACAACCCCTTTCAGCAGGCTAAATAGTTCTGTTAAATGACAACAGAAGGGACAGGCAACAAGAACCATCAGTCAAAGAGGGGAGGGCAAGTTCTTCTCTACCGGGTCACGTTGGGGCGCTACCGGAACTGATCGAATTGGTAGTCTACAGTGTTTCTGGATGTTTCAGACTGAAGCTGGCGTCAGCATGAGAGCACCACCATCTCGTAGCTCCGTCGTGGCCATTCCACGAGCAATCATGGCAGTCGCTCCCCACCAGAAGCCTGCGGGAGTCGGGGGCCCCCAAGACTTTTGTAGAATCTTCAAGGCTGAGGGGACGCTTTCGAGAATGGAGCCCAAGCCCTAGCAGACAAGCGTCCGAGTTCCAAGGTGTCGCAGGGCCATTTTAGTGGACCACGCCCAAATCTGAAGAGCCGGCCGCCATTTTGAGAGTCCTGTGGCAGCCGCCTATCGCTGCACCGCAAGAGCGGGAGCAACTCAACTACATGGTGAGCGAGACGCTGTAGTCGAAAGAGCGGGCGGTAAACAGCTGAATAGCGGAAGAGGCACAGTGTAGCAAAAGCGGGCGGAATGTCAACTGAAACGGTAAAGGGGCGCCCCACTACAGCGTGTCTTTAGGTGAAACGGATTGTGGGACAAGGTCAAGAATGGAAGAGTCACCAAAAGGCAAAAAGTTCCGCTTGACCCCGGGAGCCGGCCACCTATGTCGGGGGCGATCTCCGGCCACACCAGGGCAACACGACTTGGGGAGGGGGCCGGAGCCAAGCGCCCCCTCCGAGTCCGCGCCATCACACCGTCCCTCGGGGGCCTCCGTCAAGCGGTTCAGGGTGGCACCGCATCACATTGTTTTCAAATGCAGTCACGTCCTCAAACAGCCCCCACTTACATTGAGAATAGTGAAGCTGTAGCAAGTGCAAATAAGCTTCAGACAGTGTTACAAGCACTCCTCAAAACTTTGAACTATCAGAGTGCATGAGTTTCATGCTCGATCGATTGAGCTAGCCGGATCGGGCACCAAAAAGTATAAAATAGTTATGTAAATAGTTATTTAATAAAATGTTTTACCCTGTTACTTTGCTGGTGTGTTGTATATATTTGTAATATTTGCATAGAGTTTATCGTTATTTTGGGCGGGGTGGGTGGCGGAGCCGAGCTGTCTTGCAGCCATCATGGTGTGGAGCTCAGTTCATCTCACTAGTTTCGTATTTCTCATGAGGGGTTGTTCCTAATGTTTCTATTTTAGCGAGGTCAAAAAGAGATCCCATTAGTGGCCTACTGATTTTGCTCGATTCCTTTTGTTTTTTTACACGATTTTTCACTATCTGCAAAGACTAAACGGAGTATTGCGACTCTGTGCTTGTTTGTAAATAGAGAATGAACCAAAGAGAACCAATTCTAAAACAGTAAATGCTTGGATAACAATCAATCAAATGGAGAGAGAAGCAGGCACGACGGATTACAACGGGGGCAAAGGCCTGCGTTAACTACCCTTCACTATCTGCAAAGAGAGAGTACTCCTAATAGAAATGAGGGGGGGGGGGCAGCATTCAAAGCAGATCAGTGTGCATAAACACGAAAATGTTTTTACTTACCATGTACTTGACATTCGACAGCTTATGATATTTGCTATTAAAAAACCATTGAAATTCACTGAAAAAAACATAGGTTAGAGACCATATATAGTTAGGAATTAGCATTTAAAAAACCTTGAAAATTCACTGAAAAAACCATAGGTTATAGACCATATATAGTTAGGAATTAGCATTTAAAAAAACCTTATTTTACTCACACAAAACCATTGAAATTCCATATATAGTTAGTTGCACTAACTATATATCGCGCACCCGCAATTCACTGCTGATGTCACATATTACATCATTCATGACATGGTCAGTGACATCACTGATGACATCACTGATGACATCTCAAATGACATCACTGATGACATCTCAAATGACATCACTGATGACATCACTGATGACATCTCATTTGACATCATTGGTCACATCACTGATGATATCATTCATGTGACAATACAATGCATCTCCTCACACTTTCATATAACCTCTGTTACACCCAGTGTTAAATACAGAGTATAATTTTTTAAACCATTGACACACCAATACTAGTTACTACATACGCACTCACTGATTCCTATGTTTACACAAACACTCACTCATTCACCCATACAATCATTCATACATACAATCACTCATCTTTACAACACTATCATATGCACTCATACACCTATACAGACACTCACACTCTGCCACTCATCCATGGAGTCACTCACACACCTAGTCAGTCCTGTAAAGAATCAATCACACTTCCATTTTCTAATCTATACAGTTAAACATAGAGCACCTTACATTTTCAAACATATACTAACACATACTTACTCTCTTATACAATCATTGATACAAGTACACATTGATCTGCACAGAGTCACACACCTCCCAGTCAGCCACACACACACTCAGTCTCCCATACAAATACTTGGGCAATCAATCAATAACCCATATAGTTACTCATATAGCTACTGATCAACACATGCAGCAGTTTACAGAACAAAAGACATAATGATGCACAAATTAAGACAGTTTAGTCACTAACCCATGCACTCAGTGAGACACATTTAATCACTCACTCATACATTCAGTCATGCACCTACTAAATCCTTCGTCCAGACACTTATACATCTACTCATTCTTCAATATGTAAGACATATTTTAACTTTACAGAAACATACAGTCACTGGATGTTGTCATCAGTGATGTCATCAGTGATGTCATTTGAGATGTCATCAGTGATGTCATCAGTGATGTCACTGACCATGTCATGAATGATGTAATATGTGACATCATCAGCAGTGAATTGCGGGTGCGCGATATATAGTTAGTGCAACTAACTATATATGGAATTTCAATGGTTTTGTGTGAGTAAAATAAGGTTTTTTAAATGCTAATTCCTAACTATATATGGTCTATAACCTATGGTTTTTTCAGTGAATATATATATATATATATATATATATATATATATATATATATATATAAAGAGTCAGAAAGAAAGTTTTAAAAGTACCATAGAACAACATAGGTCCATAGAGGCCCAAAGGGAGAATTCACTTTAGTAACATATCTATGCCATCATAATAGTCCACAATCCAGCCAATCAGGCTGCAGCACCCTCTAGAACCTTCTCCTCAGAAGCTCAAGCCCTCAAATTTTCGTAGCACCAAAGTGACCAAGAGTGCATGAGGAGAAGAGAGCCTCTGAGGGAAGGAAGGGTGGGTCGCATGTGAATCTATGAAAGACACCAATACTGGAGAACCACAGTTTACAGGTAAGTAACTTTTGTTTCTTCTCCAGTATTAGGGTGTCTTTCATAGATTCACATGCTTGAATAAGAATAGAAAGCAGTACGCCAACACATCAGTCATAAAAGGCAATAAGAACAAATGCAAACACAAATGCACATATAAACATTGCATATATATGAAAAGAACCTTTTATGACAGGAGACGGGAAGGAACAGAGGCTCACCATCATCTGAAGAGATTTCGTAGCACCGCTTGACCCACAAGCAGTGTCTGCAGCGTCAGCTGTCTCCAGACAGTAGTGCCTCGTGAACGTGTGCCTGCTGGACCACGTTGCCGCCCTGCAGATCTGATGTAGAGGCACTCCAGCAAAGAGGGCGGTAGAGGATGCAACAGCCCTCGTCGAGTGTGCTCGTACCGGAGCAGAAAGAGGCTTGCCAGCCCGTTGATGGCAGAAGGAGATGGCAGAAGAAATCCATCTAGTGATGGATTGTTTAGTGACTGGATGTCCTTTGCGCATTTGGCCATAGGCCACAAAGAGCTGGTCTGATTTACGAAAAGCAGCAGTGCGCTGAATATAGAATTTGAGGCAGCGCTTCAAGTCCAAAGAATGAAGAGAGCGCTCAGCGGGAGACTGAGGGTCTGGGAAAAAAGTTCTGAGAAGGACAGGTTCGTTAAGGTGGAAGTCTGAAGGAAACGTAGGAATAAATTTAGGATTTGTACATAGTGGAACAGCATCCCTGGAGAATTGATGAAAAGGAGGCTGAATGGTGAAAGCTTGGATGTCGCTCACTCGCCTGGAGGATGTAAGTGCGAGGAGGAGAGCAACCTTCCAAGTGAGGAATTTCAATTCCGCTGAATGAATGGGCTCAAAAGGAGGTCGGAGAAGCTGTGATAAGACCAGATTCAGGCGCCAAACAGGTGGCGGACGCCGGATGGGCGGAAACATCCGGAACAGGCCCTTAAAGAACTGACAAATGATCCGAGAGGAGTACAGTGACGTGGAACCATCATGGCGAAAGCGGGAAATCGCAGCCAGGAAGACTTTAAGAGTGGAATGCGAAAGTCCCGACTTTGCCAAAAGGAGGAAAAAAGGTAAGATTTGCTCAGGTGTGGCGAGCATTGGATCGAGTTTCTCCTTCTGGCACCAGACACAAAACCGTGTCCATTTCAGTTTGTAGGTCTTAACTGTGGAAGGAGCGCGTGCATGAGCAAGCACCTCCCTGCACTCGGGAGCAATATTCAAATGTGCAAACTCATTGTGCTCAGGTTCCAAGCGTGTAGCAGGAGAGACGCCGGGTCCGGATGGCAAATCTGTCCCTGGCTCATGATGAGCAGAAGAGGCAGAGGGCGAAGAAGAATCGGATCGCACTGGGAAAACAGAAGGAGATCCGTGAACCATGGGCGACGCGACCACCTGGGCGCAATCAGTATGACGTGACACGGCTGAAGTCTCATCTTGTGCAGCAGGCGTGGAATCAGAGGGATCGGCGGAAACGAATTTGCTCGACCAGTTGATCGAGAACGCATTCCCACTCGACCCTCTGTGGGGAAGCCGACTTGCGAAGCGTAGGCATTTGCGGTTGAGTAGAGTTGCAAACAGATCCAGCTCCGGCTGGCCCCACAAGCGAAAGACATACTCCAGAGTCGGTTGATGGAGTTCCCACTCGTGATTGTCCGTAGCCGATCTGCTGAGAGAGTCGGCAAGGGCTTTGGAGACACCCGGCACGTGAACTGCTGTCAGGTGGACACGATGGTGATTCGCCCATTCCCAGATCTGTTGTGCCTGTCTGGACAGCAGAAGAGACCTCGTTCCTCCTTGTTTGTTGAGGTAGTGCATACTGGTGGTGTTGTCCGTACGCACCAGCAGCGATTTTCCTTCCACCAGCATCCGGAAAGATTTTAGGGCGAGGAAGATGGCCAAGAGTTCCAGGCGGTTTATGTGCCATGTGCATTGATCTGCAGTCCATTTGCCCTTGACTGACAACCCTTCGAGGTGTGCCCCCCAACCCTCCAAGTAGGCGTACGTTGTGAGGGTAAGCGTGGGATCTGCGTCCTGAAAAGGCCGCCCGGTGGTGATGTTTGGAAGGTGAGCCCACCATTTCAATGCACCCTGAATGCGGGGGGTCAGGCAGACTTTGTCATTGAACGACCCCGAGACTTGCCTCCACTGTTTGTCCAACTCCTCTTTGAGGACTCGCTTATGTAGCCTGCAATTTGGGATCAGGTGTATGCAGGAGGATGCCATGCCCAGAAAAGACTTCCGGACAGAAGCGGACCTTCTTGAACGCAGAAGAGCCACCATCTTCACCATGCGAGCTTGTCGCTCCTGCGAGACAAACACCTTTGCCAGACGAGAATCTATCAATGCCCCCAGGAAGACTCTTTGTTGTGCCGGACGGACATGAGATTTCTCATGATTGATGGAAAGGCCCAAGGCGCGAAAGACAGACAGGCAAGTCCGAGTGTGTTGTCTTGCTGCATGAAAAGTTTGAGCCTTTATCAGGCAGTCGTCCAAGTAAGGGTAGAACTCAATGCCCTGTGGACGAAGAAATGCCGCAACCGGAGCCATGATTTTCGTGAAGACTCTCGCCGCGGAACGAAGGCCGAAAGGCAAGACTTTGAATTGGAAGTGCTTCGATCCTACAGTGAAGCGAAGATATTTTCTGTGTCTGTGATGTATTGGCACATGAAAATATGCATCTTCGAGGTCGATGGTGGAGAGGAACTCTCCGGGATTTAGGAACTGTAAAATTTCCAGTAAGGTCAGCATCCAAAATGTTTGGGACTTGATGAACTTGTTAAGGGTTTGGACGTCAAAGATCGAGCGCCACTCCTGATTTTTTCCTGATAAGAAAAAAGCTGGAATAAAAGCCCTTGCCCTGTTGTAATCGAGGAACCACTTCGACAGCCCCCTTCTGTATCATAATTTTGGCCTGAGCAAACAGTTCTTTCAAATGCGCTGGGGGAGGGCCAGAGGGTGGGCGGAAATTTGAGAAATTCGAGAGCGTGGCCCTTTAAGATGACATCCAAGACCCAACGATCCGAAGTAATTCTTTTTTTTTTTATAAACATTTTTATTAACTTTTTCATTTTGCAGCCACAAAACAAGCATGTCAGTACCACACATCATAATACACTTTGTGCTTCCCCACCCCCCCACCACCCACACATATCTAAGATAACCTTCGAGAACCCTCGCTATCCTCCACTCCCTTACGCTAAAGCGGTAGAGCTCTTTTTGCAATGGATAGCTAACAGTCTTTCTGTTCCAATCAGGAGCCCCTCTCCGCCAATCAGGTCAGATACCACCATCTAAGCCGTGATAATGACGCCACTTACCCCACACTCTTTTGAACTTCTTAGGGCATCCCCTCGCCTTATATGTGACTCTCTCAGCCGCCATGTATAAATCTAGACCCTTCCTCCATTCCTCCAGCCTCTGCAGCTCTGGGGCACCCCATTTCCTGGCCACATCCCTCTTAGCGACCACGAGGGCCAACACCAGGCATATCAGCTGTGGGCGAGGCAAATCCACATCATTAGTTACTCCAAGGAGGACCAGCTTAGAGTCCACCTGCAGGGTAATTTCTAGAATGGCACCAAGTTCTCCCAGTACTTCCCCCCAATAGGTATGTATGTTCGTATAAGACCAGAATGTATGGAAGAAGTTTCCCTCCCCGTGGCCACAGCGCAAGCAGCTTGGGTCGGCTGCCCGACCTATTTTATGTAGTCGGGTCCTGTCGAAGTATGTTCTGTGAAGGACATTGAATTGGATGAGCCTTAGGCGTGATTTAATGGCTAATTCCCTCGGGTGCATTAGGACCGTACCCCAATCCACTTCGTCCATTTCCCCCACTTCTCTTTCCCATGTTTCTCTAAGTTTCCCCAAGCCATCCGGGAGGTTATTCATCAACATTTTATAGGTCACAGACACTTCCATTGTTAGGAATGCGTTCTTGTAGAAGGTGTCCCTCTAATGGAGCGTATTCAGGGAGTGCTTCCGACAATACCCCCTCCGCCCTCCAGGCATGCTTCAGTTGCAGGTATTTGTATTGTTGTGTGTGATGGAGCCCGTATTCCTTCTGCAAAGCTGCAAATGATTGTATTTCCCACTTCTTCATCACATCACCTAAGGTGGAGATGCCGATAGCATCCCAGTTCCGAAATCCCTTCAACTTATTCAGTTCTTTCAGCCAGGCGCATTTCCATAAAGGGGTTTGCTCCGTTGGTTTACCGT
The DNA here is from genome assembly GCF_964261635.1 of Lissotriton helveticus. NCBI lineage: Eukaryota > Metazoa > Chordata > Amphibia > Caudata > Salamandridae > Lissotriton > Lissotriton helveticus. The sequence continues at coordinate 1,052,064,136 of NC_136067.1, forward strand.
CCCAACACGTAGCCTTTGTCGCTCTCACCCAAGCCCCTAGCGTGACTCTCGTTGCCGGATGCAATCTGTTGCTTCCCTTACCTCCGTATAAATAATGTAGATACGTATGTTTTTCCAATGTTTGTCGTTCCAACGCGTACGTGGGATGGGTGGCCGGGGCGTGTATCCACTCATTTATGGGTGCCAGGTGTTCCGCCCAGTAATACGTTTATCCGAAGTAATTCTTGACCAATTGCAGAAGTGCTGGGAGATTCGACCTCCAATTTTTAGAGCAGGAGAACACTTGAGTTTGGGAAAGTCACTGTTTTTTAGAGGCAGCACCTCCTCTGTAGGTGCTCTTTCTCCGATAAGTCCTGGAATCGGATTGCCTATTCTGGTTCTGATAGGAGTATCGCTGTTTGTTGTCACCATAGGAACGGTACTGGGAGGAGCCACAAAAATTGGAGGAATTACCTCTGCCACGTGCCCCACGAAAGTGCCGCTTCCGGTACTGGAGGGATCCCAGAGCACGAGCAGTGTTGGTGTCCTTCTTGATGGACTCTAAGGCGTCGTCCACATGCTTGCCGAAGAGGGATTCCCCAACGAAAGGCAAGTCGAACACCCTCGCCTGTACTTCAGGCCAAAATGCCGTCGCCTTGAGCCAGCCTTGCCTCCTTAAGACAGCAAAAAACACAGTTGATGGACAGAATGTAGAACAATGTCATACATTCACCCCAGTACAAGGATCTGGGCCTAAATCCATCGTTTTTTTGCACTCCACACCACCCTGGGTTAGACACTGGCTATATGCAAAACAGCTCTGACCCTGTGCCTCATGGGAACAGTCCAGTCCCAACTACCAAGCCATGTCTTTCCCAGACCGGAATCAAGCATCCAAGGACCGGTTTCTGGCTATCAGCCTTCATCAGCCTGGATAGCTTGACTCCAGTGGTGTGGAGAGCCTGGGACTCACGTCTGAGCATACCCAGCCCACTCGGGGTGAAAATTGCAAAAAACACAGTTGATGGACAGAATGTAGAACAATGTCATACATTCACCCCAGTACAAGGATCTGGGCCTAAATCCATCGTTTTTTTGCACTCCACACCACCCTGGGTTAGACACTGGCTATATGCAAATCAGCTCTGACCCTGTGCCTCATGGGAACAGTCCAGTCGGAACTACCAAGCCATGTCTTTCCCAGACCGGAATCAAGCATCCACGGACCGGTTTCTGGCTATCAGCCTTCATCAGCCTGGATAGCTTGACTCCAGTGGTGTGGAAAGCCTGGGACTCACGTCTGAGCATACCCAGCCCACTCTGGGTGAAAATTGCAAAAAACACAGTTGATGGACAGAATGTAGAACAATGTCATACATTCACCCCGGTACAAGGATCTGGGCCTAAATCCATCGTTTTTTTGCACTCCACACCACCCTGGGTTAGACACTGGCTATATGCAAATCAGCTCTGACCCTGTGCCTCATGGGAACAGTCCAGTCCGAACTACCAAGCCATGTCTTTCCCAGACCGGAATCAAGCATCCAAGGACCGGTTTCTGGCTATCAGCCTTCATCAGCCTGGATAGCTTGACTCCAGTGGTGTGGAGAGCCTGGGACTTACGTCTGAGCATACCCAGCCCACTCGGGGTGAAAATTGCAAAAAACACAGTTGATGGACAGAATGTAGAACAATGTCATACATTCACCCCATAACAAGGATCTGGGCCCAAATCCATCGTTTTTTTGCACTCCACACCACCCTGGGTTAGACACTGGCTATATGCAAATCAGCTCTGACCCTGTGCCTCATGGGAACAGTCCAGTCCGAACTACCAAGCCATGGCTTGGCAGTTCGGGCTGGACTGTTCCCATGAGGCACAGGGTCAGACTGATTTGCATATAGCCATGTCTGAACTGGGGTGGCAGAGTGGGCTAAAGAACGGTGATGGATGAAACCCAGATCTTTTGACTGGGTGTGAGTGTTTGATTGGTTCAGATGCTCCGTCCATCACCACCCCCTTTTGTACCGCTTTGGCCGCCATAAGTGTGGCAGGGTATGCTCAGACGTGAGTCCCTTGCTCACTTTGCCACTGGATTCAAGCAAGCCGGGCTGAAGACGGCTGGAAGGCTAGAAACCGGTCCTCGGAAGCTTGTTTCCGGTCCAGGGAAGGAATGGCTTGGCAGTTCGGGCTGGACTGTTCCCATGAGGCACAGGGTCAGACTGATTTGCATATAGCCATGTCTGAACTGGGGTGGCAGAGTGGGCTAAAGAACGGTGATGGATCAAACCCAGATCTTTTGACTGGGTGTGAGTGTTTGATTGGTTCAGATGCTCCGTCCATCACCACCCCCTTTTGTACCGCTTTGGCCGCCATAAGTGTGGCAGGGTATGCTCAGACGTGAGTCCCTTGCTCACTTTGCCACTGGATTCAAGCAAGCCGGGCTGAAGATGGCTGGAATGCCAGAAACCGGTCCTCGGAAGCTTGTTTCCGGTCCAGGGAAGGAATGGCTTGGCAGTTCGGGCTGGACTGTTCCCATGAGGCACAGGGTCAGACTGATTTGCATATATCCATGTCTGAACTGGGGTGGCAGAGTGGGCTAAAGAACGGTGATGGATCAAACCCAGATCTTTTGACTGGGTGTGAGTGTTTGATTGGTTCAGATGCTCCGTCCATCACCACCCCCTTTTGTACCGCTTTGGCTGCCATAAGTGTGGCAGGGTATGCTCAGACGTGAGTCCCTTGCTCACTTTGCCACTGGATTCAAGCAAGCCAGGCTGAAGATGGCTGGAATGCCAGAAACCGGTCCTCGGAAGCTTGTTTCCGGTCCAGGGAAGGAATGGCTTGGCAGTTCAGGCTGGACTGTTCCCATGAGGCACAGGGTCAGACTGATTTGCATATAGCCATATCTGAACTGGGGTGGCAGAGTGGGCTAAAGAACGGTGATGGATCAAACCCAGATCTTTTGACTGGGTGTGAGTGTTTGATTGGTTCAGATGCTCCGTCCATCACCACCCCCTTTTGTACCGCTTTGGCCGCCATAAGTGTGGCAGGGTATGCTCAAACGTGAGTCCCTTGCTCACTTTGCCACTGGATTCAAGCAAGCCGGGCTGAAGACGGCTGGAATGCCAGAAACCAGTCCTTGGAAGCTTGTTTCCGGTCCAGGGAAGGAATGGCTTGGCATTTCGGGCTGGACTGTTCCCATGAGGCACAGGGTCAGACTGATTTGCATATAGCCATGTCTGAACTGGGGTGGCAGAGTGGGCTAAAGAACGGTGATGGATCAAACCCAGATCTTTTGACTGGGTGTGAGTGTTTGATTGGTTCAGATGCTCCGTCCATCACCACCCCCTTTTGTACCGCTTTGGCCGCCATAAGTGTGGCAGGGTATGCTCAGACGTGAGTCCCTTGCTCACTTTGCCACTGGATTCAAGCAAGCCGGGCTGAAGACGGCTGGAATGCCAGAAACCGGTCCTCGGAAGCTTGTTTCCGGTCCAGGGAAGGAATGGCTTGGCAGTTCGGGCTGGACTGTTCCCATGAGGCACAGGGTCAGACTGATTTGCATATAGCCATGTCTGAACTGGGGTGGCAGAGTGGGCTAAAGAACGGTGATGGATCAAACCCAGATCTTTTGACTGGGTGTGAGTGTTTGATTGGTTCAGATGCTCCGTCCATCACCACCCCCTTTTGTACCGCTTTGGCCGTCATAAGTGTGGCAGGGTATGCTCAGACATGAGTCCCTTGCTTATTTGCCACTGGATTCAAGCAAGCCGGGCTGAAGACGGCTGGAATGCCAGAAACCGGTCCTCGGAAGCTAGTTTCCGGTCCAGGGAAGGAATGGTTTGGCAGTTCGGGCTGGACTGTTCCCATGAGGCACAGGGTCAGACTGATTTGCATATAGCCATGTCTGAACTGGGGTGGCAGAGTGGGCTAAAGAACGGTGATGGATTAAACCCAGATCTTTTGACTGGGTGTGAGTGTTTGATTGGTTCAGATGCTCCGTCCATCACCACCCCCTTTTGTACCGCTTTGGCCGCCATAAGTGTGGCAGGGTATGCTCAGACGTGAGTCCCTTGCTCACTTTGCCACTGGATTCAAGCAAGCCGGGCTGAAGACGGCTGGAATGCCAGAAACCGGTCCTCGGACGATTGTTTCCGTCCAGGGAAGGCATGGCTTGGCAGTTCGGGCTGGACTGTTCCCATGAGGCACAGGGTCAGACTGATTTGCATATAGCCATGTCTGAACTGGGGTGGCAGAGTGGGCTAAAGAACGGTGATGGATCAAACCCAGATCTTTTGACTGGGTGTGAGTGTTTGATTGGTTCAGATGCTCCGTCCATCACCACCCCCTTTTGTACCGCTTTGGCCGCCATAAGTGTGGCAGGGTATGCTCAGACATGAGTCCCTTGCTTATTTGCCACTGGATTCAAGCAAGCCGGGCTGAAGACGGCTGGAATGCCAGAAACCGGTCCTCGGAAGCTTGTTTCCGGTCCAGGGAAGGAATGGTTTGGCAGTTCGGGCTGGACTGTTCCCATGAGGCACAGGGTCAGACTGATTTGCATATAGCCATGTCTGAACTGGGGTGGCAGAGTGGGCTAAAAAACGGTGATGGATCAAACCCAGATCTTTTGACTGGGTGTGAGTGTTTGATTGGTTCAGATGCTCCGTCCATCACCACCCCCTTTTGTACCGCTTTGGCCGCCATAAGTGTGGCAGGGTATGCTCAGACGTGAGTCCCTTGCTCACTTTGCCACTGGATTCAAGCAAGCCGGGCTGAAGACGGCTGGAATGCCAGAAACCGGTCCTCGGACGCTTGTTTCCGTCCAGGGAAGGCATGGCTTGGCAGTTCGGGCTGGACTGTTCCCATGAGGCACAGGGTCAGACTGATTTGCATATAGCCATGTCTGAACTGGGGTGGCAGAGTGGGCTAAAGAACGGTGATGGATCAAACCCAGATCTTTTGACTGGGTGTGAGTGTTTGATTGGTTCAGATGCTCCGTCCATCACCACCCCCTTTTATACTCCTTAAGACGGCAGCACCTGCGAGCTGCCTGAAACCCGTCGAGGAAATGTCAACGGCACAGTCAATTTCTGAGGAGATCTTCTACCACTCCTGCACAATCCTATGGGATTCAGCCCAGGAGGAGTCCGGAAGTAGGGCAACCAAAGCCGCGATCTCTGACCACATCTGACGGTCATATCGTCCGAGGATGGCCAGGGAGTTAGCCGCCCTGACCGTCGTGGCAGCCATGGTGGTGAATTTCTTCCCAATAGTATCCAGGCGGTGACCCTCCAGATCCGGTGGCGAAGTCAACGGAGTCGCCGGGTTACGCGACCTCTTCTGGGCAGCTTGCGTAATGTCCGAGTCCGCCTTAGGTTGAGACACAAGGCATGCCGGTGAGTCTGCAGGCGCCTTGTATTTTTTGTCAAGGCGTGGAAGCACGGCCGGGATGGAATTAGACCGTTCCATAAGTTTAAGCCCCTCCTGCCAAATAAAGTAAATGATCGGGATGGTATGAATTTGCTTCAAAGGTTGATCCTTGAAGTCATAAAGGAAGCAGTCCTGTTGTTTGACTTCCATAGGCAAGTGAAAACGTTTTGCGGCACGCACCATCAGGTTGTGGAAACTCCCGATGTCCACTGGTGGAGAAGCAAGGAGAGATGTCCGAGGAGGAGACGGTGTCTGGGCCCTATAGTTATCCCAATCTGCAAGGACTGCTTCGTCGTCCTGGTCCATATCCTGGCGGACATCATCATCATAATCAGTATCAGGTTCTGGACGAACTGGCGTTCTTGGCTGAGTAACAGGTACCGGCGCTGGTGCTGGAGGATGTGGAGCGAGAGAATTTGGAGCAGAAGGTGGGAATCTGCGGTCAGTCATCCAACATTGATGAATGTTCGATATCAAAGACACTGGTATTTGTGCCACAGGAACCTGTATGTATGTATGTATTTTATTGCTTGTTAAGCGCAGCTGTCACCCAAAGGGCATCCTGGCGCTGAGATCGATCCAGAACCATCTATTGCATAACTACACTACCCTTGGAAACAAATGGGTCTTTAGGTCCCTTTTAAAAGTGAGTAGATCAAGGCTACTCCTCAATGTCAGAGGAAGAGTATTCCACAACTTGGCGGCCGTAAAACTAAAAGCACGTCCGCCCATCCTCACTCTATGTATCCTGGGGACCCTAACCAGGAACGCCGAGGAGGATCTCAGAGGTCTGGTAGCCTGATACCAAGAAAAGAGACTCTGAAGGGGTAGTGGTCCCAGTCCATGCAGGGCCCTGAAGACAAGGCACGAGGCCTTGAATGCAATTCTCTGCTGGACCGGAAGCCAGTGAAGATCGGCAAGCGCTGCCGATGAAGAAGAGGAACGCGGGCGAGACAAGGCTAATTTAGCGGCCATATTCTGAATCCTTTGGAGTTTAAGGACCAGGATCTTCGGAGCTCCCAGAAGTAGTGCGTTACAGTAGTCTAACCTACTGAGGATGGAACTACGCACTACCTCTGCTCTGGAGCCCCGGGGAAGAAGTGGCAAGATTTTCCTAAGCGCACGAAGCAGGCCCATGCATGTCGCTACCGTCCTATTTACGGAAGCATCCAGCTGCAAGTTGGGTTCGAACAGAACTCCCAAATTGCGAGCCGATTCTGCCGCCTCCACCGAACCCGGGATAAAAGATGGCCAAAAATCAGCCGGTAGTGTACGAGAAATTCGGTCCGAGGAGCAGTACAGTACCTCCGTTTTCGACCCATTGAACTGCAATGAACCTCATGGTCAACATCCAACTGGTCATCATGAACGGGGAAGAGTGAACCCCCGTCATCATTGTCGTCATCCTCATAGTCCTGATATTTTATATTGAGTTCTGAAGGACTTGATGCAGGACGAAAAGTGTCATCAACATAGGAACCATCGGAAGAGTTCTCCTCTGCAGACGCAAATAATTGAGCTGGGGGACGAAAATCACCCTGAAGAGGACTCAAATCCAGTGGAGCGGGACGTTTGACGATGGAAGCCGTCACCACTGTAAAGGTAGTTGCAGTCGCTAGGGAATAGTGACCCGTCGATGAGCTCGTGGTCGAAACAGCCGTAGAGGGATTTGACAAAGCAGGACCAGGCGTCGACGAGGAAGCGGAAGTCGTCGACGGAGCCAGGGTTTTTCCTTTCGATGCCCCTGTCGACGAGGTTTTCTTCGCCGTCGACGGTGTTGTCGACGTGGAGGTAGCCGTCGACATAGAACTGGACGTCGACGAGGCAACCGTCGACGAAGGAGGTGCTGTCGACTAAGGAGGTACCGTCGACGAAGGATGTACTGTCGACGAAGGAGGTACCGTCGACGAAGGAGGTACCGTCGACGAGGATGGGATCGTCGACGAGCGACGCGTCGACGAAACCTTCGTCGACGAGTGCTTCTTAGTCATGTCCGTCGACGAGACAGACTTCTTCGCCGTCGACGAGATCTTCATAACGGAAGTGATGGGTCTAACCTCTTGGAGCGTCGTCGACGAGGCGGACGCCACTGTCGTCTCGTCGACATAGAACATGTCGTCGTCATCGTAGGCACAGCGTCGACGGATCTCGTCGTCGTTAACGGGCGCGTCGCCGAGCTCGTCGACGAGCTGGTGCTCGTTTTAGAGGGCACAGCTTGGGACTGCGACGCCAGAGAACCAGGTCTCGTAGGGGTAGATTCCGGCAGATCCCGTGGGGAGACAGACTTTGGAGCGTCCACAAACTTCTTCCTCTTTAGGAAAGGAGAAGGCATCTCAGTCTCTGACCCACGCTTAAGAGAGGTCTTAGAATGGTAGGAAGACACACTCTCCACATCAGACATAGGATTATCCGAAGTCTTCAACTTCTGTAGCCACAGAAGGAGACGGGCCTCTGTATCTTTCAGAGTCTCAGAAGAAAATGTTGCAGTTCCTCACCTCATGTTCCGAGTACAGGCAATAAATGCACTTGCTGTGAGGGTCCTCATGGAACAGGCGCAGTTTCCCACATGAAGAACAGGGCCTGAATAAAGATTTTTTAGTAGAAGACATTATGTAGAAGTTGAAAGGTTTGCAAGTTGAAGAAAACTGAGCAGAGCTCAGGGAGACTCCCTTCACACGACGTGCGGTAGAAAATCGGAGGGCTTGAGCTTCTGCGGAGAAGGTTCTAGAGCATGGGGGCTCACAAACTTTCTCTCGGGGGCCGAATTTGCAATGTGGTTTGTGGCCGAGCGCCGCACCGGTGGGGGCTGGGTCATTTGGGGGTGGGGTCATTGGGGGTGGGGCTAGAGGGGGTTCTAGAAGGATCATTGTAAAAAGCATTAGCAACTTCTTTACGGAGAAGGGCGCAAGGCGGAGGGGGAGAAGGGCGCAAGGCGGAGACGGGCGCAAGGCAGAGAGGGACGAGGGCGCAAGGCAGAGAGGGACGAGGGTGCAAGGCAGAGAGGGACGAGGGTGCAAGGCAGAGAGGGACGAGGGTGCAAGGCAGAGAGGGACGAGGGTGCAAGGCAGAGAGGGACGAGGGTGCAAGGCAGAGAGGGACAAGGGTGCAAGGCAGAGTGGGACAAGGGTGCAAGGCAGAGAGGGACAAGGGTGCAAGGCAGAGAGGGACAAGGGTGCAAGGCAGAGAGGGACAAGGGTGCAAGGCAGAGAGGGAGAAGAGTGCAAGGCAGAGAGGGAGAAGAGTGCAAGGCAGAGAGGGAGAAGGGTGCAAGGCAGAGAGGGAGAAGGGTGCAAGGCAGAGAGGGAGAAGGGTGCAAGGCAGAGGTGAAAAGGGTGCCCCACCTCCCCCCGGAAACATTTCTGCGGACGCCCATGCACAAGTGCCAATATTCAGTTGTATAATCCTTGACTACATAGCATCTACAGTCCAATATTTGTTAGAGATGCAACCGGCAAATCCAAATATAAGTAATTACTTTTTTAAATGCATATAAATGCTCCTCTACCAGTTAAGCATTTTCAACTCTGAGTATGGCCACAGGCAATCAAATGACCCCAAAAGAGGGGTAGTATTGAATGGTTTGTCACCTCTGAAGGCTATTAATCCACTATTTAAATCCTGTAACTTAATAAGAAGTAAAAATCATCCCATCGAACTGGAACGGTAGAAGCACACAAAATAAAGAATGATTTTAAGATATGCAAACTATCATGGTTCTATGGAGGACGGTTGTTACTATTGACATTTGAAGTTGATAAAGCAATTCTCCTAACCAGTACAAAATGCCCAAATCAACATTAATTTTTAAATGACTTAAAATGAAATACCAGGTCTATGGTCTGAAATTACACATTTCCTTGTGCTCTCCTTAAAGTAATTTGGAAAACATCCAGCACACGTTAGAATTTTTCTTGTGTGATCCTATTTTTGGACTCAACAGAAGGCAAACATTTGCCCCCACCTCAGCCATCTCGGTTATTAAGAAAACCTACACATCAAGGTGACCTCTAAAAACTGCAGAAGCTGTTAATGCAACATTATTTGTGAGAACCAGCATGCAGTAAGCAAGAACAGTGAGCGAGTCTGACCCCTGCCCCCTACAACAAAACAGCACCGCTGGGACTTTAAGCATAACTAGAGCTTGGGGCTCAGCTGCAGAAATTCGAGAAACAGCCGCAGCCCGGGGGGGGCAGCTTCAGAGGAGGACAGCGCGGCATCCCAGCCAGGACCAGGGCACGTCGATAACAAAACACAAAAGGCATGACAAAAGGGTACAAAAGGAAAAGAAAGTGACGTATGCCCGCAGTCACACTTACCTGCAGCTAAACCAGTGACGCTGAAGACTTTCCGGCTGCAGTGAAGATTCTCCGGGGCTGGGGGCTGCGAGGACTTCGACGTCATCACCACGGACACAGAATGCTTCTTAACAGGTCCTTTAAAAGTCATCTGTAAAAGCGCTAGTTACAGCTGACTTTTAAAGGGCCTGTGCTTCGCGCCGGGTGTCGCAGAGCCTAAGTCCAATCAGAGGCAAGCATAAACAAAGAAGATGGTCGCAGGAGCAAACGTTGTGAACACGTATTCAATACGTATTCACAACGTACGCGCCTGCGGCCATCTTCTTTGTTTAACTTTAAACTTTACCCATGAAGGAATCTTATGGCAACAAGGTCCGCGGGCCGCCAGTTAAGGCCGGTCGGGCCGCCAGCGGCCCGCGGGCCGTACTAAGAGTACCCCTGTTCTAGAGGGTGCTGCAGCTTGATTAGCTGGAATGTGGACTATTATAATGACAGATATGTTACTAAAGTGAATTCTCCCTTTGGGCCTATGTTGTTCTATGGTACTTTTAAAACTTTCTTTCTGACTCATATATATATATATATATATATATATATATATATATATATATATATATATATATATATATTTATATGTTTATGATGTTTTATATGTATATATATTTATATATATATGTATATGCATTTTACTACTATTTTATGTACCGTGGGACTCCCACTTCGATGACGGGGAATTATTCAAGCATGTGAATCTATGGAATTCCCCTTCCCTCGAGCTGATGGTATATATGAATTTTAGGCCTACGTCATTTTCATTCAGTACATCAAAGAAGGTACGAAATTCAGTTTCTGCCCCCTTCCATAGTATGAATAAGTCATCGATGAAGCGTAGCCAAAGGGCTACTTTCACCGTATGATGGTTGTTTGCCTCTCTCCAAGCTATGTTCCTCTCCCACAGCCCCATCATGAGATTTGCATAGCCTGGAGAGAAGGAAACTCCCATCGCAGTGCCACAGCATTGGACATAGAGTTTTTTGTTGAAAAGAAAGATGTTATTAAGGAGACACATGGTTAGCATGTCAATAATCATCTTTGAGTGTTCAGCTCATTGACTGGTTTTTGTTTTAGAAAATATTGAATTGCTTGTATGCCTATTTGATGATCGAGAGAGGTATACAGCGATACCACATCGATTGTCACTAACAAGTATGTTGGCTGCCACTGGGTGTCCATTAGAATTCGTAGGAAATCCCCGGTGTCCTTGATGTAGGAGCTTAGTGTGGGAACTATTGGGGCCAAGAAGTAATCTACGTAGTCAGAGACATTTTCATACAGGCTCTTACAGCTGGAGATAATTGGACGTCCAGACGGCCTGTTGAGTGTTTTGTGGACTTTTGGAAGAAAGTACATGGTTGGCACGAATGGATTTTCTACCATCAAAAATGTATTTTCTTCTTCTGTGATTAAACCTGTATTTTGCCATGTATCCAGTTTTTTGCTTAGATCTCTCATTAGTTCTTGTATTGGATTCTCCAATAGCATTTTATAATTTTTCTCTTCGTTCAATTGTCTCATCGCCTCTTCCATGTAGTTGCATTTTTCCATTACTACGATATTTCCGCCTTTGTCGGCCGGTTTGATTTCAATTTTGTTGTTATTCTTTAGGGTTTGCATAGCCATGCGTTCCTGTTTTGTTAAATTTTCTCTCATGTTGCGATGTGTGACATTTTGCATGTTATCTAGATTCCCCATTACCAAATCATGGAATGTGTCAATTTTGTTCCCAGGGCAGAGAGCAGGGCAACATTTTGACTTTTTCTTGAAATGGGTTGGTATCCTTTTGTTTGTTTGTACCCCCATCTCTTCCAGGAATTGGGTGTCCGCTGTTTGAGAATCAGTTTCATTCGCTAATTCACATGCAGTTCTTAAATACGGCAATTCTCCAATTTTATAGGCGTCTGGGTTTTCTATTTGTGTCGTTGTTTCTTGACCACTTGTTGTTTTTGATGTCCTTTTAGAGAAGAATTCTTTCACTTTCAGTTTTCTTATATATTTGTAGATTTCTATTTTTGTTTCAATGGGGTCTTGATGTATTTCTGGACAGAACGAGAGTCCTTTATTTAGGAGATCATTCTCTGCTTGGATAAGGCGGACCTGGATAGATTTATTACCAGGCTTGGAATCTTGTGGCCTTGCAGTTTCATTTCCTCATCACCGTTCGGTTTCTTAGGTTGTATCTTCCCCCTTTGGCGCTTGCTTCTTCTTGTTTTGAGTCTTGGTCTTTTGAGGGAAAGAAACCCCTTCCTCGTGCTCTGGTTCTTCCCAAACCTCGTCCTCTGGATTTGTCTCTTGGTGTTTGCTGCTCCTGGTAGAGCAGCTTCATCTCTTCTAAAAAAAGAAAACTTACGTATCCCGGATGGTCTTTGCTCTCCTTCACTTAGGTCAGATTGACTCACTGGTTATTTGGCCGGTAAGGGGATCGATGTTTACTTTTTTTTGTTTCCCACTGTTTTTTAAAAATTTCAAATTTCCTTGCAAAGGTAAAGATTGTACTGTATTCGTAGTCGTCCTCATCCCTACGAAATGTGCGTTGCTTCCTTTCTTGGACATCATCCTCGTGTTTATCCAAATTTCGCTCCATCTCTGCTCTTAGTTTTTTTATGACTTCATTATCTTCATGTGATGCTTTAATTTGTATATATATATATATATATATATATATATATATACACCCTTTCTCTATTCAGCTCGCTTTTCGCTGGGTAACTCGGCACATCTTGGCGGTGCGAACTCCACGGCAGAGCCACGCCGTATTATATTCCGAAAAGACTTCCTCAGAGGAAAAATTGGAGCGCACTCACGGTGAAGTTGGAACAGCTTTAATCCAACTTGCAATTTTATACAAGCAATTACCACAAACAACCAACGCGCTCCAATTTTTCCTTTGGGAAAGTCAGACGTGGTACAAAAGTGGGCACTCCTGACAAGGTATCTAATTTTACATTCTTTATTGCAGCACGTCCGTCACTGATGCGTTTCAAAGTAATATATATATACATATAGATAGATACATCTATATATATATCTTGAATGTAGATGGTCAACCAATGCTTGGCCTGCCATCAGACCCTGTACCTAATCTGACAAAGACAACCACAGGCAGTGTGCAGTGGGAAATAGTTGCAGGGTCAGGCCTGCAGCCAGGCCCTAAGCCTAACTTGCCACGGATGGTAAAACCCTGCTCCACACAGCCGTCAGCTATGTACAGCAGAGTGTTGGCCTTGGGGCCTTTCCAGTGGCATGGCCAAGCACCCATCCTGCCACTAACGGCTGTGCAGCCCATGTGCCCAACCCACTCAAGGAAGCCAACCCTTTTGCGTGCTTAAGGGTTGGCTTATACAAGAACTTGGTTTAAAATATACGTAAATATTACTCATCACTTAACTTTTACATGTTCTTTCCCTCTGCTCTTCATCAGAGACCTTGCCACACACCAATCAATGCAAGCCCACAGTTGCAAAGCAACACTTAATCTCTTCTTGCTCCTCCTGCATGATATCTTCAAGCAGCATCTCTCCATGAAGGATAGTGTGTTGCACAGCAGAAGAAGATAAACTTCTACGTCCCTCTTCCTCTTTTCATAACTAAACTGCTGTTCATGCCAAGCATTAAAGTGACTGTCCATAAAAGATGTTCTGACGCTGTGTTTTTCTCAGCTACCCCTGCTCGTTGTCACAAATTTTCCAGACAATGGATTCTGGCGAAGATCGTGAATCCTCAGTCTGGACATCTTCCATTTCTTCATTTGTCTCTATGTTCCTCTGAATTTCGCCCTCTCCTGGTCTTGTCTAGAAAATACTGAAAAGGAGCAAAAAGATTTGGTTCCCCGAATACCGAAAACCACAGTAAAAACACAACTATACACTGTTTGCTGCAGTGCTCCCCTATGTCAAGGAATTAAATGACCTGTGCAAGGGAGAGGGAGGAAACAAATGTTGCACCATTTTAAAAATCTCATTACAACTGAAGACTTGAACAAAGAGGAATCTGAAAGGTGCCTTTTAAATGTGCCCAGGGCAAGCCCTTGCCGGGCTAAAGACAAAACAAATAACATGTCAGATGCCTTAGACTGCAGGGGGTCAATATGCAGAGTACCGCACACCAAGCACACAAATGTGTCCAAACACCAGACGTATTCAGTTTTATTCGAGGGCTGCATGGCTGCCAAGATTACATCTACCACCTCCGCAGGAAGGGCAAAAGTGTTCAGCTGCCCATGCTTGAGGGTGGAAAGTGCAAAAGCCCAGGTGCAGAACTCTGCCCCGTTGCTGCAACAGTAGGCCCTCTTGGAGGGGCAGTCTAGTCGGAGGACAGGTGCTCAAGCCCATTGCGGAGGGGTACAATTTACTATTCCCACTCCAGTCAGTGCAACAGTAGGGAAAGCGTTGGATTGCGGAAGGGCAAAATGTACTATTCCCACTCCAGTCAGTGCAACAGTAGAGAAAGCATTGGATTGCTGTGTGGTAAAATTTACTATTCCCACTCCAGTCAGTACAACAGTAAGGAATGCGTTGGATTGCCGAGGGGTAAAATTTACTATTCCCGCCCCAGTCAGTACAACAGTAGGGAAAGTAATGGATAGCGGAAGGGTAACATTTACTATTCACACTCCAGTAAATGCAACAGTAGGGAAAGTGTTGCATAGCAGAGGGGTAAAAATTACTATTCCCACCCCAGTCAGTACAACAGTAGGGAAAGTAATGGATAGCGGAAGGGTAAAATTTACTATTCACACTCCAGTAAATGCAACAGTTTGGAAAGTGTTGGATAGCAGAGGGGTAAAAATTACTATTCCCACTCCAGTCAGTTCAACATAAAAAACAAACATTATCTTCAACAAAATTGAAATATTTGAAAAACAAAGTAAATAAAAAAGATTAATGTGTTGAAAAAAATATATATATTTAAAAATTAAAAGAAAACATCACAAATACCTACAAATATTATTATAAATAAAATAAAAACATTTTCATAAAAATAAATGTTTATGTAGAAATTATTTATTAACAAAAACATTAATTATTACATAAATGTAGCTTAGTTACTTCATACCCTATAACACCACAAAAGCCACAACCTGCACCACAGAAATTATTTACACTATTAATGTAAATATTCAACAAATTTTAATAAAATACTCACTTTTAATTATAATTTATGTACTTCCCACAATAAACCCCCACAACACACAACTCAATTAATTATAAAAAAATGTAATTAGTATTAATTTTTTAAAATTATTAATTGCTCACAATTGATATACTTCCCACCCCATACCCCTACAAAACACAGAACCCACATCTAAAATACAAACAAAATGATTTTTTTGCACAACATAATTATCAATTAAACAAATATTATTAATGAAAAACTAAATTATAATTCATTAAAATAAATTTACTTACCACCCTTTTCCCCTATAATCCCCACAACCCGCACCTAAAATAGAACTTTAAAAACAATTTAAATTAATTTTAATTTTATTTAACAATTATAAATTAAGTATAATTAATTTACTCCACACCCATTACCCCTATAAACCCTAAACTCACACCCCAAAAAAAGTTAAAGAATTAACATAATAAATTATCAATTAATTATTAATCAACTATTAATTGAACATAAATTAATTCCCTTTCTTTGCCCCTATTAGCTCCACAACCTGCACCTAAAAAGAAAAATTACACAATTACTACAATGCATTTTCAATTATTTAATTAATATTTGACTAATTACTGATAAATGACAAATAAATTACTTCCCAGTCTTTACCCCATTAGCCCCACAAACAGCACCTAAAACATTACACAATTACCATAAATATCAATTAATTAATATTAATTAACAACTAATTATTCATTAATTCCAAATAAATTACTTCCCACTTTTACCCCTATCAACCCCACGACCCACACATAAAATTTCCCAAAATAAAATTGAAAGCACAATTAACACTATTAACTATTAACTATCAATTAAATAAATAAATATATTTAAATAAACAAAATCATCAAATTATTATAATTAATTTACTTACCGCCGTATTCCCATATAAACCCACAACCCAATTACAAAATATAATTAAAAATTAAAGGTAATAACTACAAGAAATCTTGGGAATGTGTGTTCGGCAGTGGAGAAGAGGTGGGGCGTCCACTGTTCCCTGGGGGGCTACTGCTCTGTAAGATCTGCCGGTCCTACTATGATGGTCTTGAAGTTCATTTACATTGCTGCCGGCCTAAGGGTTGTAGGCATAGAGCTGTGTGTATGTACTGTCACTGAATAAAAGTTTATAACCCAAAAAAAAAAAAAAAAATAAATAAAATAAAAAATAAAAAAAAACTACAAGAAATGTAACACATATAAAAATCAAATACTTATACAAAAAAATTACATGACATTTAAAATACATACTAGAATATGTAGCACTTATTTAAAAATAGTTATTTTAAACTATATTTTTACAACCAATACTAATGACTTCTATATCTTTAAAATCGATATTACTTAGTTTCAAATGGATATTCTTGACAACGATATTCTTGCACTCGATAATTTCATTCCACGATATTTCTAACTCGATATAAATGTAGTTCGAATATTTTGCCTGGATATTCTGTTTCATTACCCCTGACATTCAGAGAGCCCGGCAGGTGTTGAACCTCCAGTGAAATACCCTGACATTCCAGAGCAGGGCCTCTTCACAAAGGGTCCACAACCCCACTCCACCCTATTTGCCGCATTACTACAGGGTGGTGGTGTTATCCACGAACCCCCAACCAGCATTCCCTTGATCGAAGGAAGAAAGGCTTTCAATACCAACTGGATTGCCTGGAGCTCCAACAGGTTAATATGAAGTCCAGACTCTGCCAGAGTACTCTGATCTCCACCTCTCCCAGATGGCCGCCCCAGCCCCAATCGCAGCACGTCAGCCACCAGGAGGGCTTTTTCCGTTCTCTCTAAGATCTGTACCAGGTCGGAGAGATGCCACTGACGCTGTTCCCACTGGAAATTCAAGTCCCATGGCAGAGCCCTCATATGCCAATGGGCTTATGTCAATTATAGGATGCCGGAGGCCATAAGGCCCACAGACTCAGAGTCACACTCACTGAAATTCAGGATAGGCACTGAAACACCAGTCTCATAGCTTGAATATCCTTGACTCACCGTTCGGGAGGAAAAGCCTGAAAGTGGACTGTGTCCAGAACTGTTCCTATGAAAGGAAGCGTCTGAGAGGGAGTAACGTGTGATTTTGGCAGCTTTATGTGAACCCCAGTGAATGCAGCCTTAGTTTGAAGGTGGGAGACGACTGCCTGGGCTGAGCTTGCTTTCAACATCCAGTAATTGAGGTAGGGGAAGACTGAAGCCCCTGACCTCTGCAGATGTGCTGCAACCACCGCCATCAGCTCTGTGAACACCAGAGGGGCGTTCATGGGGCCAAAGGGGAGCACAGCATACTAAAAGTGCTCTTGTTCCACTGTGAACCGCAGGCACCGCCTGTGGGCAGGCAGGAAGAGATGTGAAACGATGCATCCTGCAAGCCAAACGCTACCATCCAGTCTCGAGGGTCCAGGGCAGACAGGACAGTAGATTAGATGAGGATCTTGAACTTCTCTTTTTTCAGGAATTTGAGTAGGTGCAGATCTAGGTTAGGTTTTGGGCAGCACAAAGTAGCGGGTATAGCAACCACAACCCACTTCTGGTGCAGGCACCCTCTCTAGGGCCTCTGTGGCCAAAAGGGACAACACTTCCTGGTGGAGCAAGGAGAGATGATCCACAGTCAGCCAGTCGTAAGTGGGTGGCATAGATGGGGGAGGGTCTCCCTAAATGGGATGGAGCAGCCTCTCTGGGCTATTTGTAAAACTCGCCTATCCAATTCTATGGACTGCCAGTGGGGCAGGGGATGGGGGATCCTGCCTCCCACTAGTTGCCTCTGCTGGGCTGTGGACAACCTAAAGGGGTTTGGAGGCTGCAGATGCTCTTGGGGGCATTGAGGACTGACCCGGCCTCTGGCTGGTCGTCCCATGTGGTTAGTAGTAACCACGTTCACAGCCAAGAAAAGGCTGGGCAGTCTGTTTGCCTTGGTGGCTGGGTGGGAAGTGACGGGTAAGTAGCCCTTCTGTAGCCACAGAACAGGCGGAAGATAGATTGGGGTTTGCGTGGCGAAATGGTTAGCCCCAAGCTCCTGACTGTAGCTCAGATGTACTTAAAGCGCTCCAGCTTCTTACCAAAGAGGAGAGAGCCATCAAATTGCATGTCCATGAGCGAAGCTTGGACATCCGCCGAAAAGCCAGTGGTTCTCTCAGCCAAGCGTAGTGTCCGAGTATAACTGAAGATGAAATTGCTGTGCCCAGCGAGACATTCATGTCAAGTCCACATCTGATGTAAACTTTGCTGCATCTCACCAGGCCTCCTCCAAGACCATAGGCAGCACTTGAACAACCAAATCTCATACAGGTCCAAAAGGCATGCGATGTTCACTGACCACAGTGCTAAGCTGGCAGAAAACAAAATCCCTTACCAAAGGGATCTAGCTTTTTGAATTCCCTATCAGGTGGAGTGGTAGGGAACGCACCGATATTGACCCTGGGAGTGGAGGCCTGAACCACCAACCTCTCCGGGGTACGGTGCTGGATGAGGAAACTGAGGTCCCCAGGAGCAGGGAAATGATGGCAGGCAATTGTCCTGTGCGGAGCTTGGACCATGCCTTGAATAGGACTTTTGTAGGGGCTTTGTTAAATGGGAGTAACGGGTCAGAGTGGGTGACTCCCGGCTCACATACCTCTATTAAAACGCTAGTCTTAAATGTCACTCTGGACAACTTAAGATCCAACACCTCAGCTGCCCTCCACACCACCACTGCAAATGAAGCACCCTCCTCCACAGCCACGGTAGGGGGATGAGACCAGGCCAGTGTCTGGTGAGGTGTCCAAACCACTGATATTCACCAGTTTCTTGTACCAGTTGTCCTCTGGTTCATCAAGGAGATGGTGGTAATTATAAGAGTCTTTAGACCCCTCACAATCGTCAACCTCTCCATTACTGTCAAAGGTAAAAGGCTTTGGCTTCGGTTTAAAGGGCATGGTACCGGTCGGCTAAGAAGTCCGGAAACGCCCATCTGGCTCTGTTTTGGAGTCGGGTATGTTGTTGGGGTCTGTGCCGCCGTGGGAAGTCGGTGGCACCGGGAGCGATGGCACTGGAGCGGGCATTAAGAAAGATCGCGATCATGCAGGCAGCCACGCTCCCAATCCAACACTGGATCCAAGCGGCCCGTCGAGTCCAAGAGCCGACCCATGGCGCAGAACCAGTAGGGACCACGCCCACACCCATGGGGCCCGAAAGCATGCCAGAGCGGTTGGTTTGCCCAAATATGAGGGACATGGATTCATACAACTCTGAGTTGGAAGAGTGTCATTTAAGCTCCAGGAAACTCTGGGAGGGGTCAAAGAAACCTTGCAACAGGTTCCATCACGGGCGAGGCCTAGAGTGCTTACGCTCCTGTGACTCGTCTAATGACTACTTTGACTTTTTTTTACTTCTTTTGCTTGTGGAATTTGCCCAACGAAATGGATCTTGATGACGAATGCTGCGAGAAGTTCCGGGACCTTGAATGAGAGGGTCATGGGGTCGTCCGTAAGGCGGCGACGAGCTTCAGAGACTGTTACCTAAGCGCCTTTGGGATTCATGCTGCGGCAGTCCTCGCAGGTCTCTGAGTTGTAGTCCCACTCCAAGCACCACAGGCAAACCAAAAGAGGGTCTGTCACAGACATCTGCCTGTGACATGCATGAAATGGTTTAAAGCCTGTTGGCTTTTTAGGGGACATCCCTAACAAACAAGGAGATGAAAATCTCAGAAAAGCTTCAACAGAAAGATGAGGGGGAAAAAACAGAAAAAAATGACTAGGGATAGCTCTCTCTGGATCTGTGCTGACTGGCGTGGAAAGAAATGATCTGATGTCAGCCCGGTGCAGTGGCACCTACATCAGTACTGCGCACGTCAGTTCTGGTGCAGACGACGTTAATCCAAACTAAGCCACCTACCCGCATGAAGGGTACTGCTCGAAAATGTCCCAAAAATGCCGAAAATATTCTAAGTTAAGAAATATGCGGCTAGAAGTCATATACATTGAGATCATATCCTGAATGTCATGGATTCACAGTAGCTGTAGAAAGGCCATGAACGTCACTGTGTCCAGAATCATCCCAATGAAAAGAATACTGTGTTAAGTACAGGCAGGACTTTGGCTTGCTGATGGTAAACCTCAAATATGTCAGGAGTTGGACCAATGTCTAGAGGTGGTCTATAAATTACTGTGGCAGGCACTTCTTTTTTTTTTTTATAAGGACCTTTATTAGAGGCAAGTAAGAAATACACAGCTTTTACGCCTACAACCTGTGATAGCAGGCCGGCAGCAACAACAAGCGGTGTCATACCCAACAGGTACTGTCTGGGGAGGATTATTGAAGTTACACAGCATGTCGCCTACAACCCATCTGGGCCGGCCGCGATACAAAGTGGTTGAAGCTGTCAAAGGAGAAGTTATTTCGCAAAACAAACTACTGAGCAGTTTTCAAACATTGAACATTTGAGGTCACTTTTCAAACTTTTGTTCTCTAAAACAGTGCATAGTGAACAGTGAAAGCAATGTGGTCAATCACACCCACAGTGTCCCCACCATACGTAGTATGTGGTACGGAGGACATTTTAGCGCAGAGCGAGAATGTAATGCTGCCCCGGACCGGGAGCAGGCTGGATTTGGAGTGAGCACACTCTGCCGCCGGATGACCAGCATTTGTGTTGTGGGGGGGGGGGGATAGGTGTAGTCTGTGTCTACGTCCGTGGCTGGAGAGATCGCAACGCATCTGAATGTCATGTATCATGTAGAGTATGGCAAGTGGGGAGTGTCTTCCACTCGGGCCGGGAGCTTAGCCAGAGCGCAACTTGGTAGTTTGGTATGGATGTAATGTAACGCATTAAGACGGAATGGCACTACTGGGCTCGCGACCCATACCACCCCTGGGCCCGGTACAGTGCATCATGTAATGTACTTGGATGGGGGGGGGGGGGGAAGAGTGTGGTTCCAGAGTAAGGGAAGGAATCAAGTAGCATTGTACCGGCGTAGAGAAGACGCACCATTCGGTACAAGGGGTAGAGCAACCTGGCCTGTAGCTTCTTGATGGTCCGTCTCGGATTCATCATCTCCCTGGGCCTTAAGTAGATAGGCTGTGAGAGGGCCCCAGAGATCTCTGGGACGTGATTTGTGAGGTAATAGCTCAGCGTAGTTGTGTAGTTGGTCCTGCCAAGTGGACATGGTGGTCAGCCATATCTTGAATTTAGGAGCACGTCCCCGGCCCCATCTGCAGGCTACGTGTCGTTTTGCAAGCAGGAAGCCCAGCGCGAAGAATTTCCGGTTTTTTTTAGCGACGGGGGGGGGGGAAGAGGCCTAGGAGAGCAATTTTGGGACAAGGTGCAACTGTAATCCCTATCATTTCAGACATGGTGTCAAAGATCTCCACCCAAGCCAAGTGAATGAAGTCTGCACCCGTCTGGTGACATCTAAGGCATCTGTCATTATCCCGCAGCCCAAACCGGCACAGCCTGGCGGAGGTGTAATAGAGACGATGGAGGAATTTAAAATGTACCAGCCTGAGGCGAGCATTACCTGTCACTATGTTCGTGTGTGAGCAGCTTTCCTCCCATTGGTCATCAGAAAGTGGGGCAACCAGATCTTCGTCCCAGTCATGTCTCGCTCTAATGGATGGGGGTGTGGAGACAGCATATGCGTGCTTATATAGCATGGAAACTATGTGCGTCGGTGTGTCAGTGTGGAGAAGAGCGTGTGGGAGCCATGACTTCAGGCTCTACTGGGAAGTTGCGGATTGACTGCCTTAATATTTTGTCGCAGCCTCGTGTACAGGAATGTATCCATGACTGAGGGCAAGTGGTCCCCAAAGAACTGAGCCGCGGTGCGAAATTGTCCCTGTATGTAAAGGTCCCCCCATGTATGAAGCGCTAGTTTGGTAAGCATTTTGCGGCCAATTTCTTCACGGGATAGACTTAACCTAGGGTCATGGGCAAGACTCATGCGTGGGGAGTATAGGAAGGCAACCTCCATGCGGTCTGCTATTCTACGCCAGGCGTGCACCGTGCAGTCCACTGTGGTGGGGTCACGATCAGTTATTCGGGCTGCCGAATATAGGTATCCTGAAGGCTTTTCCGGTCTCATGTATCCATCTTCTACGGCAAGGTGAGCCATGAAGGGAGGCGGGTGGAGCCAGTACGCGGCAAAGTGGCCCTGAGCACAGTCATAGTATATTCGAAAGTTCGGGACGTCGAATCCACCCTGGTGGTAAGGCAACATGAGTGTCCGTAGCCCCATTCTGGCCTGTTTCCCTCCCCAAATAAGTCTCGACAGCTGGGAATCTAGGGCGCGGAAAAAGTATGAGCCCGGGCTATATGGGATATTAGTAAAGAGGTATAGCATCTTAGGGAGGATTACCATCTTAATCAGCGATACACGCCCAGCCATAGATAACGGGAGGTGGATCCATTTAGTTACGCTGTCAGCCAGTTTGTCGAGGACCGTACCATAGTTTGCCCTAATTAGGGCCTCACGGTCCCTGGTGATGTTGATGTCCAAGTATTTTATCTCGTCATTTTCCCACAGCAGGGGGTAGTCGAGAGGGAACTGCAGGGTTTTGTCTGTAAGGGGGAACAGAGCGGATTTTGACCAATTTATCTGTACTCCTGCTATGGCTCCGAATTTAGTGATCTCGCGCAGAAGAGGGTTCAGATTTTCTCGCGGTTTGTGGATATATAGAGTAATATCGTCTGCATACAATGAAATGAGCAGTTGACGCTCCGGGTAGATCAGGGAGCGGTGGTTATGATGTTGTCGGAGCTTGGCCGCTAGAGGCTCAATAGCTATTGCAAACAGGACCGGGGAGAGTGGGCACCCCTGCCGAGTTCCTCTATGAATTTCAAAGGGGGCCGAGCGGGAACCGTTCAAGAGCACTGCAGCATGCGGTTTATGATATAAGAGCCTGATCCAGTCTATAAAGCTAAAGGGAGTTCCCATACGTTCCAGTAGCGACAGCAGGTAGTCCCACTCCAGGGAATCGAAAGCTTTAGTGGCGTCTAGGAAGACCGCCGCTGCCTCACAATTAGGGTCAATATCTTGCAGAACAGCCTGCAATGTACGAAGGTTATGGGAAGTAGCGCGGTTCGGGACAAAGCCTGCTTGGTCCGGAAGGACCAGACGCTCCATCAGGAGGTTCAGTCGAGTTGCCAGGACCTTCGCCAGTATTTTGACATCAGTGTTCAATAATGATAGGGGTCTGTAAGAGTCACAGTGCTCCGGTGGTTTGCCCGGCTTCAACAGGGACGTTATTAGGGCTTCGCGCATACTAAGTGGCATGATGCCATCCTCCAGGGCTGAATAGTATACCCACTTCAGTATGGGGGCCAGCACATGGATGAAGGTTTTATAAAAGTCTATTGGCAGGCCGTCTGACCCCGGAGACTTACCAGATTTCATGGACATAATAGCGTCTTTTATTTCGTCCAGTTCCAGTTCGTGGTGTAAAAACTTCTGTTGGGTCGGGCCTAGACATGCAATGGCAGTGTCATCAAGGTACGCGCGCAAGTCAAGAGCTGTCTGTCTGTGGACGGTGTACAGTATTTTGTAATGATTAGTAAGGATGTGTAGTTGCCTGGGGAGGTCCCTTTGTGGTGCACCCTGGTCATCCAGCAAGGTGGTAACATAACTGTGGTGTCTGGGGGGTCTAATAGCAGAAGCGAGCGCCCTACCAGGTCTATCCCCCTCTCCATAAATGCGTGCTGTGTAAGGTTTCCCCAGGAATTTACATTCTTTCTTGGCAGCTACAGTGTACTCATTAACTTTTTCCCTGAGCTGAGCCAGATCCTCCCGCCCCTGTGATCTGTGGGAGACGGTCTGTTCGAGAGTACGAATTTCTGCTTCCATCTTGCGTAGTTCCCCTCGAAGGGATTTAAGGACTCCGCCCCCCTTGGAAATACACCACCCCCTCACCGTAACTTTAAAGGCTTCCCAAACTGTAGTAAAGCTAGAGACCGAGTCAATATTGCGATCAAAGAAATCTGTTATGTCTTGCTCTAGGTCTGCCCTAAAGGCCGAGTCTGTGAGGTGTGCAGGGTTGAGGCGCCAGCTCAAGTAAGGAGAGACGTCAAGGGGAATGCGCAGTGAAAGGAGGACTGGTGAGTGGTCGGAGAATGTTCGAGCCAAGTGCAGAGTCTTGCCCACCCACGGGGTGAGTCCCGCCGAAACGAAAATATAGTCAATGCGTGCCCAGGTGGAATGGACTGCGGAGAAGTGTGTGCCCTGCAGTAGAGAAGGGTGCGAGTGCCTCCACGTGTCTATCAAATGGTGGTCGTCGACCAAGCCCGATAGAGTACGTTGTGTATGGGTATAGTGAACTGACTGGGGGTTGGATCTGTCCATTGCGGGCTGCAAGGCAGTGTTGAAATCTCCCCCCAGTACCACATGGGCTATGCCCAAAGTTTGGATTTTGCCCCACATAGTGAGGAGTGCAGTAGGGTCATTTCATCTGTGTTAGGGCCATAATAGCAGGCAAAGAGTACAGTATGGGTATGTAACTTAACCCAGACCATGCAGTATCTGCCACCCGAATCTGCTTCAGTACCTGTCGGGGTAAACCCCACATTTTTCTTCACCAAAATTGTGACCCCTCTAGAGTAGTTTGAATAAGATGAAAACACCCTGCTGGAGGCCCATCTAGATGCGAATAAGGGGGACCCATTTGACAGCAAGTGCGTTTCTTGCAGCATGGCAATAGACACTCCCTGCCTATCCAAGTACCCCAGTATTTGTCGTTTCTTTCTTGGGTTATTCAATCCACGTACATTCCATGACATTAGCTGAATTTGAAGGGCTGGTTGTGTAATTGTTACGTCTCCCATTCCCACAGTAAAAGATAAATGTGACATGCGTACGTAGCAATCGGCTTCAGACAGACATCAGTAAAACTTCTAACATGATTATTTCTCAATGGCAACCTATTAATCCCCCCTGCCCCAGGTAGTTCTGCCGCAACTGTGCTGACAGAATGAGGACTAACACTATACCCCCTTATGCCGGCTGCCCCAACTAGCCGGATAATTAGTAGCTTTCCAACAAGAGATAGTCTATGCGGAACAGTTACAGCTGGCGTATTAATTGGGACATTATTAAAGCAATGTGTTCGCCCTACCACACCGGCAACCCCAACAGGCCGGGTACTCAGTGCCCTCCCCCCCTCCCTATACCCTAACATCCCCAAAACTAAAACAAGTAGTACCATTGCTCTTACCCTAAAGAGGGAAGAGGTGCTTAGGGGATCGCCCATTGGGGACGTAACCTAGGGGCGCCAGACCCACCCTCCACCTCCCTACTTATACCCACTGGCAACCGGGTCTATACCCAGTCGACTGCGTGGGACGGAGGTGGGTGATCAAGCACTCCAATGTATCAATGACCAGTAGGTCTTAAAGCAGTGCAGGTACCTCACCGGGATTTACAGTGGGCGGTCCCAAGAAGATCAATTTGCATCCGTTAAGCGACCCGGAGGGGATCATGGTACATCAGTCCAGGGTAGAATCATATCTCACAGAATATTTCTCACCAGAACTATTAGTGTTCAGTCGTCTTCTGAGCAGGTTCAG
The DNA here is from genome assembly GCF_964261635.1 of Lissotriton helveticus. Taxonomy (NCBI): domain Eukaryota; kingdom Metazoa; phylum Chordata; class Amphibia; order Caudata; family Salamandridae; genus Lissotriton; species Lissotriton helveticus. Next base: position 1,052,089,601 of record NC_136067.1, read on the forward strand.
CGATAGCGCTTAAATTAAGATGGCAGTCTGTCCTAATCCTGCTGGGACAATGGCGATTGCGATCTGGAGTGCCTTTCCTTAGCTGCCTCCCTGGCCTGATCCTTCCTGTGCTGCTTGAGAAAGTCTTCTACCTGTTGTGGATTGAGAAAAATTAGTTGCTTCCCCTGATGAGACAACTTTAATTTCGCTGGGTATAGCATAGCGTAAGGGATCTCCTGGGCTTGAAGTTTCTTTTTAACCCCAGCAAATTTACGTCTTGCTTCCTGCACCGTCGGGGTGAAGTCGGGGAAGAAGGATAGAGTTACGTTGCCATAGTTCACTGAGCCCAGCTCTCGAGCCCGCCGCAGCACAGCGTCGCGGTCCCTGTAGTTTAGGAAGCGAGCGATGATGGGTCTCGGCTGTGCTCCTGGGGGGGCGGGGGGGCGCGCGGCAAGAGACCTGTGGGCTCTCTCCACGATGAGGTGCGATGAGAAGGCTTCTCTCCCAAACAGCTCAACCACTAGGTTTTCCACAAAGATTTCCATCCTCCCTGTGTTGGTGGTCTCTGCAAGGCCTAAAATGCGGACGTTATTACGGCGAGACCTCGCTTCCAAGTCCTCGTTCTTTTCCGCAATTATTTTGAGGAGCCTGTCCATTTGCGTGACTTGTCTGGCAGTAGAAGCGGCACCATCTTCCAGTGTTGAGATCCGGTCTTCAGTCTCTTTTATACGGGTATCATGATGTTCCAGTTTGGCAACAACACTGTCCATGCGCATGTTAATGGTGTCTATTTTGGAGTCAATCGTTGACAGGCTCTGCTTCATGCCCAACAAGAGAGTCTTCCAGTCATCCTCCGGGGGGGTCGAAGAAGAGGGGCCACTCTCCCCAACCGGCGGCGGCGTGGGGGAAAGGAAGTTTTGACTGCTTGGCATCGTTGCGACCCATGTTACGCCTCGGTGTTCGCGCCGCAGTGGAGGAGGCAGCCGCCAGGGCGAGGCAAGGCTCCAGAAAGGAGGGGAGGAGAGTGCTGAAGGACGAGCTGAGAGCTTGAGCAGCCAGAAGAAAACTCCCCGTGTTGCGAACGGTGGGAGTGCACGGTGCCTGGACCAATGTACTTTCGATGTCCCCCAAGGGCTCTGGAAAATCTTTATATACGTCAGTAGGCAAGGGCAGATCGACCCAACCGCAGATTGTTCCGAAAGCCGACGAGCTGGGCCCACCCAGAGGAGAGATCTGGAGATGCAGGACAAACCACAACTGACTGCGGAGGGGCCGGAGCCGGCAAAGGAGGATCTTCGTCTCAGGCGGGCCCGCTGCCACTGGTCACAGCGCAGCGATATGTTCCGGAGAATAGGCGGGAGAGCGGGCAGGCAAAGTGAAGCTGTGAGGGCATAGAGGGATGCGCAATGTGGAGGCAATAGTATGGCCAGAAGGCGACTCTGGGTAGATGTGTCCAAGGTAGGGTGTAGAGAGATCGGTCCCCCGTCTCATCCCAGCCGGGCCACCAGGCCGCAGAGTAACAGCCACAAGCAGACTGTAGAGCCGGATCCCCTCGGAGCCTCCCAGTTATGTGCACGTCGCAATCCTCCCAGGCAACCCTCAGACACTCCGGCCAGTATGCCACGTCCTGTAGCTGCAAGTTGTTGGGCAATTACAGGCCAAACAGCCTAGTGGTGAGGGGGGGGATCGCGGTGACCACACCACCAGACCAGGGGGGGAGCCGCGATTTGAGTCTATCCGTGGCCCAGAAAGCGCGGTGTGTTTTGGCGCCAAGAGGCCTCGCGGTCGCCTTCAGTGAAGGAGTACAAGGGTCAGGGTTTCCTCCCCTGAGATGGTCCCGACAAGCGGCCAGGCGGGGCGGGTAAGTAGTTGCAGGTGTTGGTATCGTTCTGAACTTCAGCCGGGCAGGCCGCAACTCCCGGGAGTCGCGTGGTCAGGCCTCCCGCCGAGCAGCGTGCAGCGGGGACGCGCAGATACTATGCGGGCAGATCCGGCAGGTAGGTAGATCCCCCCCAGCGTCACGGCAATCACCGCAGGCACCGGTGCTCTCCTAGCAGGAGCGGGCCACCGCAGGATCACAGCGCCAAGCACAGGGTCGCCTGTCGGGTCGAGGAAGAGGGGGGGGGAAGGGGAGCCAGACACAGTCGCTCTCTGCTGTAACAGCCACGCACACGGGGCTCACCTCAGGCTGCACAATATCGTTGGCAGTGGCTGGCCGCCTGGCCGCTCCGGAATCCAGCGACCCGCGAGGGAAAGGGTCGTCCCCCGCAGCACCGCGCAGGCCGCGGATCACCGGCCTCCTCCAGCGGGACGGTCCGTCCTCCAGCAAGCGGAGAACCAGCCTCTCCTCCCGCTCTCCCCTCGCTGGCCAACACCTCAGCCGTCCGTCGGGTTTTTCCGCCAAATGAGGTACCGCAGTGTTCGTGAGGTTATCACGGACACAATGATGCGGTGTCCGAGAGGATAGCTTGGATCAGGATACCTTCAGGATGGTGTTATGTGCTCGATCGAGCTAGAGCCTCACACCAGTGTGGCCATCTTGGTTTGGCGCCACCTAGCGCCCCCTGGCAGGCACTTCTTTAGCAGGCAGTCATCGAGGTATGGGAGCACATGTATTGCTGATTTCTAAAGATGGTTTGAAACAACATCTGTCACTTCATGAATACCCAGGGGGCAAGTAGGTCTGAAGGGGAGCACAGCAAATAGGAAGTGTTCTGATCCTCACTATAAACCGCAGACAATGCCTGTGGGACAACAGGACGTTTATATTAATACATATCCTGCAAGTCCAGGAATACCGTTCAGGCTCCTGGGTCCAGAACAGAGATATTTTCTGACAGAGTGAACATTTTGAATTTCAATTTCCTCAGAAAGACAATCAGTGTATGCATATTCAGTACACCCTGAGGTCTCTGTCTTTCTTTAGAAAGAGGGAGTAGCCTCCCTTTCCCAGAGTCAGGCACATGCTTGATGGAAACCTTGCTAAGGAGTACATTAACTTCCTGCATGAAGTTAGTGGAGTGTCCTTTTAAAGCCCCTATGGTGTGGGGATGGGGGTGGGAGATGGGTGGTGATAAAATACAAAGTAGGGCGTAGCCATTTGAATAATCTACAAAACCCACCTGTCTGATATGCTGGATCTCCAGCAGCGGAGTGAATACTATGTCCTGCCTTCTACCACCTGGGCTTGTGCCTCTAAGGGCCAGGTAAAGTGGCACTGCAGCTGCTGCAGTAGGGATGGGGTAGTTGGAGGATTGCGAACACTGCTGGTGTGAACAGCCTTGGTCACTGCCCTATCCTCTACCCTGAGAGGGCTGGGTCTGCTGCTCCACAGGTTGGGACGGCTGGCGCCGATGGTAAGCTAGCCCCCTAGAATAGCTCCTACATTTACTGCTCCAATACTGAATCAGCCTTCCCTCCACATAACCTGGACACATTTAATGGTATGCCCATTTAGGATGCACGCATATCTCCTGAAAACCTGGTTGATCTCAACCAGGCATGCCTCCTAAGCACGATGCTGGAGACAATAGCTCTGCCTATGTAGTCTGTAGTGTCAGGGCCTACACGCAAAGCATACTTGCCAGAGTCCTGGTCATCTTCTATTGTTTAAGCTAATGAGGTACTGAGATCATTTTGGACAGCTGGCAAGATTTTGCTGGCAATGCCCCACAAAGAATGGGTGAACACGAACAAAAGGCATACTCCTTTGATGGATCTAAGGGCCAAGCTAGCTGAAGAGAATAGTTTCTTTCCAAAAGCATCAATTTGCTTTGTCTCTCTGTCCAGAGAACTTGTCGAAAAAGAAACTGGTTCACCTTACGTGTTGATGCTTGGACTACCATGGCTGTCTGGTGTAGGATGTTTTGAAAGGAAATCCACCAATGTAAAAGTTGTAACCAATCAGTCCCATTGATGATGTAGTACAGACGCACAAGTTACTACTTGTGTAACGATATATCTGTAAGAGACATTAGATAGTATTAGATTCCTTACCTTAGAATATCCCCAGGCGTCAGACTGGATCCGGAAACTTTTGCGTAGCAAGAACCCTTGCGCATTGGTAGGCGTCGTCTGCGGCTACGCGTCCGTCGTCGGCGCCGTGATGACGTCGTCGGAGTACTTAGACGCCGCCTCCGCGTGCTGACGTCAGTTCTTAGACACAGCTTTTCCGCGCCAGAAACGCAGAGCCATGTTAAAAACCAACACTGGTGCCATTGAAACTAGGGCCCTGAAAGGGGATAACCCTAACCCTAGATATCGGTTCGCAGAACGGGGAGGATGGGTGGGTCGGTAAGGAATCTAATACTAACTAATGTCTCTTACAGATATATCGTTACACAAGTAGTAACTTGTGCATCTGAAAGAGACACGTTAGTATTAGATTCCTTACCTTAGAATAGATACCCCAGCAATACCAACCCCGGTGGTGGGTCTGCGAACCAATAATCACACCAGAAAGTCCTAGAGGACAGAACGGCCAAAGAAGCCATCCCTCCGGACTTGGCTGTCCAGGCAGTAGTGTCTTGCAAACGTGTGCAGCGATGCCCACGTAGCTGCCTGACAGATGTCTTGTAAGGGCACTCCCCGGCCCAGGGCAGTTGTAGTCGCCGTGGCTCGGGTAGAGTGAGCCCGCAATCCAACAGGGGGCTCCTTTTTAGCCAAGGAGTAGCATGCCTGGATACACAAGATGATCCACCGGGAGATGGTCCTCTTGTGCACCGCTTTCCCCTTCTTAGCGCCCACGTAACCAACAAAGAGTTGGTCATCCACCCGGAACTGGCGTGTACGATCCAAGTAAAATGAGAGCGCACGTTTTGGGTCCAGACGGTGGAGCCGCTCTTCCTCTTTAGAGGGATGCGGTGGCGGGAAGAAGGTTGGCAAGGTGATAGACTGCCCGATGTGGAAGGCCGTGACAACCTTGGGCAGTAAAGATGGCTTAGTACGCAACACCACTTTGTCCGGATGGACAGAAAGGAAAGGTGGAGTACAAGAAAGGGCCTGGAGCTCACTCACTCTCCTGGCAGAGGTGATGGCAACCAGGAAAGCAGTCTTCAGAGTAAGAAGGCGGAGAGGACAGTTGTGAAGTGGCTCAAAGGGAGCGCACATCAGAAAGGTAAGAACCAGGTTCAAGTCCCACTGAGGCATCACAAACGGAACAGGAGGGAACGTGTGTATGTGATGCCCTTTAGAAATCTATTTACAATAGGGGACTTGAACAAAGAAGGTTGATCAGGCAGCCTTAGAAAGGCTGAAAGGGCAGAAAGGTAGCCCTCGATAGTGCCCAGAGCAGAGCCCTGCTGGGCAAGAGAAAGAAGGGAGAGGAGAACCTCAGAAAGGGGGGCAGAGAGTGGATCCACAGCCTTTGCTGTGCACCATGCCACAAATCTGTTCCACCTGCAGGCGTATACCGACTTTGTGGAGGGACGCCTGGCTGCCAGAATGACGTTACAGACTTCAGGAGGCAAGTCAAATGGCCTCAACTGTCGCCGCTCAATCTCCAAGCATGGAGGTGGAGGCTGGACAGGTTCGGGTGGAGGACCGTCCCCTGTTGCTGCGACAGAAGGTCCTCCTGAAGAGGCAGACGAACCGGGAGATCGACTGACATACTGAGTAGCTCTGGATACCAGTACCTTCGTGCCCAATCCGGAGCCACAAGGATGACTTGGGCAGAAGTGGTATAGGCGGAAAGGCGTACAATAGACCGCAACTCCACTCGCAACGAAAAGCGTCTCCGAGCGAGTGCCGCCTTGGAAATTCCAACGCGCAGAACTGATGACATTGCGCGTTCTCTTCGGTGGCGAATAGATCTAACCAAGGCTCTCCCCATTGCTGAAAGAGGCCTTGCGCCACGTCAGAGTTCAGACGCCATTCGTGATCCATCATGCACCGACGGCTGAGCTCGTCCGCCCTGGCGTTCAGAGAACCTGCCAGGTGTTGAGCCACCAGGGTCACGCCCTGGCGTTCCAGCCATTGCCAGAGGCGCAGAGCCTCCTGGCAAAGGGTCCACGACCACACCCCGCCCTGTTTGTTGCAGTACCACATGGCGGTGGTGTTGTCCGTGAACACCTGCACTACACTCCCCCGGACAGAGGGGAGGAATGCCTTCAGTGCTAGACGAATCGCCCGTAACTCCAACAGGTTGATGTGGAGCCGGGCCTCCGCCGGAGACCAGAGGCCTCTGATCTCCGCCTCTCCCATGTGGCCTCCCCAGCCCTGGAGGGACGCGTCCGTCACAACTACGTGCTCCGGTTGGGGAAGGGAGAGGGATCTGCCGCTGACCCAATCGCGGTCCATGAGCCACCACTGCAGCTGTCTCACAGTGCCCTCCGAGATCAGGACGTGGTCGGACAGGTTGCCCTGATGCTGGGCCCACTGAAACTTCAGGTCCCACTGCAGAGCCCGCATCCGCCACCTGGCGTGATGCACCAGTAGGATGCAGGAGGCCATCAGCCCCAGAAGCCGCAGCGTCAACCTGACCGAGACCCGGGTTAACGGCTGAAAGATGGGAATCAGAGCCTGAATATCCCGGACCATCTGTTCGGGTGGATAAACCCGAAACCGCGCCGAGTCGAGAACCGCTCCGATGAAAAGGAGCTTCTGAGAGGGGCACAGGTGTGACTTCTGCACATTGATGGAGAACCCCAGCCGGTGCAGGAGATCTGCCGTAGTCTGGAGGTGGCTGGCGACTGTCTGGGGCGAGCCCGCCTTCAACAACCAGTCGTCGAAGTTGGGGAAGACTGAAACCCCTAACCTGCGCAGATGAGCTGCGACCACCGGCATCACCTTTGTGAACACCCGTGGGGCGCTGGTAAGGCCGAAGGGGAGCACGGTAAACTGAAAGTGCTCGTGGCCCACCGTGAACCGCAGGTAGCGCCGGTGGGCCGGCAGGACGGGGATGTGGAAATAAGCGTCCTGCAAGTCCAACGCTACCATCCAGTCTCCTGGGTCCAGGGCAGCTAGGACCTGAGCCAGTGTCAGCATCTTGAACTTCTCCTTCCGGAGGAAGCCGTTGACGTTCCTTAGGTCCAAGATAGGGCGTAGGCCCCCTTTGCCCTTCTTGGGTACCAGAAAGTAGTGGGAGTAGCAACCACACCCTACTTCTGGCCCAGGAACGCGCTCGATGGCCCCCTTGGCCAAGAGGGCCTTAACTTCCTTCTGCAGAAGTCGCAAATGATGCCCCGATACACGGTGGTTCTGCGGTGGCATGGCTGGAGGAGTCGCCTCGAAGGGGAGGGAGTAGCCCCTTCGGACGATCTGCAGCACCCACCTGTCCGAAGTGACGGTGCGCCAGTGGAGGTGGTGATGGTGAACCCTGCCCCCCACTGGCGTCACATGGGCCTGAAAGCACGGACTAGGAGGGTTTTGAGGCGGATGCTGCGGGGGAAGGTGTGGACTGACCTCGCCGTTGTCCACGACCGCCGGGACGGCGGTTCCCACGGCCGCCACCGCGTTGGGTATTACCCTGTGGAGCGTGGCTGGCAGCACGTGTGGGTACACCCCTTCCGTGGCCGCGAAAGGCAGCCGATTGCTGGCGCGGGGCCGAGAGGCCCAAGGACTTGGCCGTAGCCCTGGAGTCCTTAAAGCGCTCGAGCGCATGGTCTGCCTTGTCGCCAAAGAGGCGACGGCCATCAAACGGCATGTCCATCAAAGTGTTTTGGACCTCGGCCGAAAAGTTGGCGGACCTCAACCAGGCGTGGCGTCTGACCGCCACCGTCGTTGCCATCGCTCTACCTAGTGAGTCGGTGGTATCCAGCCCACACCGTATAGAATATTTGGTTGCATTCCGGCCCTCCACAAGGGCTTGGCCGAGTTTGGCCCGTACCTCCAACGGACACTCTGGCAGCACTTCCGCAACCGTATCCCACAGAGAGTGGGTGTAGCGGCCCAAGAGGCATGCGGTGTTGGAAGACCGCAGTCCCAGACTAAGGGACGAGAAGATCTTTTTGCCGTACTGCTCGTACCTCTTGGATTCCCTGTCCGGTGGTGCCGACGGGAATGCGGTCTGGGAATTGGAGGCCTGGATGACCAGGCTCTCGGGGGTAGGGTGGGTGGACAGGAAACATGGGTCGCCCGGGGCTGGGCGGTGGCGTCTGGCCACGTTCCTATCTACGGGCGAACCCGTAGCGGGCTTGGACCAAGTGCCCAGAAGAACGTCGGTCAAGGCCTCATTAAAGGGCAGCAGAGGCTCGGCCGAACTTGACTGCGGTTTAAGGACCTCAGTGAGGAGATTAGTCCTCACGGCCGCGACGGGGAGCTCAAGGCCCAAGGCCTTGGCAGCCCTCATTAACACCACACTGTAGGTTTCCCCCTCCTCCGAAGCCACGGTAGGAGGGGAGACAAAACCAGTGTCTGGAGAGGTGTCCAGGCCACTGGCCTCCCCAAGGTCTCCTGCCCAGTCCTCATGAGACTGACACTCTCGGGTCAGAGGGTCCTCAGACCCCTCCCAATCCCCTTCATCACCCATCTCCTGATACTCAGGGTTCTCAATCAATGGGGCCTGTTCATAGAAGTGAAACTCCCCAAACGACGTCTGGAGCGGCGCCCATCGGGGCCGTCCCGACGTCGGAACAGGAACGAAGGGGGCATCGGGGACGGCGCCGGAGGCGACACGTGATGGTCCGACGCCGGGGAGGTCGTAAGGTCCACCGGCGATGATCCAGATCCCGAAGAAGGTCTAGCGGGGTCCCGCGGCGCCGGGCCCGAAGGCGCCGGGGCCGCTGTACCCTGCGGCGCCGGGCCCGAAGGCACCGGCGGCGTCGGGATTGTGGGACCTTGCGGCGCCGGGCCCAAAGGCGTCAGCGGCGTCGGGGCCGAAGCACCCGACAGCGTCGGGGCCGAAGCCCCCGACCCGCTAGAGGCCCCAGACGGTTCCGCTAGGCCCGAAGGCGCCGCGGAGCCCATCGGAGGAGAGAGTTTCCTCATGGCCATGAGGAAGCGCTCGATCTCCTACGGCGTCGCGTTTAGCCCAGGGACCGGAGGGTGTGGAGCTCAAAGTAAAACGAGTCATAAGGAAATCGAAGACGATTTGGAAAAATTAACACAAACCCAAATCCCTCACAAAGAAACGAAACCGAGGAACAGAGGAAACTAATTCCATCTACTTTCTTCCTTAAGATTGTACATCGTTAAAAGTCTTTGTCCTGATGAAGGTGATAAGATTCTCAAGCACCGAAACGCCGCGTCGACTGTCTTTTTCGATTGTTTTTTAATCATTTTGTATTTTGTAAATCATGTTTTTAACCAAATCTTTTTTATGTAGAGTGTAACCCGAAGGGAGGAATTGAATAAATATTATTCCTAATTTTTAAGTTTTGTGTATTTCAAAGTTTGTGATTTAGTAATACTTGCCTTAAATGTTTTTGTTGCCTTTATATAGTACGTACAGTCCAGTATTTGAAAAATAGTGCACAATACACCAAGAATACAGGTAGTAGCTCTTCCCCTTAGACTCTAACTGGTATTTTCGCGACCACACCGTTTGGTCATTACTTGCATTAATGAGATGTGCCTGTTAAATACCAAAAACTGACATAGAATTTTAAGTGAAGAGCTTCATATCTAAAGATTAGCCAATGATAAGGCATGCACAAACAAGCCCTATGGGCAACCCTATATTTTATGTACACGTTTGCTACACATATTCCTGAAATTAGCAGAATGGTGTATACCATTTTAGCAATGCTTACAACATAACGCGACTTAAATCGTCTGCAAGTCACCCATAGATAACACATTCTACAACAATATATATTATCTCAGAATTTTCACAGAACTTTAGGAAATAAACATCTGCACTTTACAATTTTCCAGTTTATTTAGAAATTGTTCACAGCACTACATGAGAACTCTCACATTAGTATTGGCAAGAGGCTTTTGACTTAATCCACAATCTATTTCAAAGGTACGTCTACAACTCAAACTAGTTGCCCTTAATCTCTACCTTGTTTAAATCAAGTAATGCTGGTACTTAAAAGTTTAACGATAGCTAAACAGTACACCATATACCTTTTACCATAGTATATCAGAGTTGTCTTTGTCTTTATTCATTTCGTACATGCACTTATGTTCATAGACTCACTCAATGCTGTATACGTTTGTGAGCCCTTTACTACCTAACTTCCTACTCCGTTTTCTAAAACGATCCAGAGGCCTATTTAGTAATTTGCGGAGCAGAACCTGGGATAATGTCTTCAGTGAGGTCATCAATATTGTCATTTGAGATGTCATCAATAATGTGATTTAATATGTCAAGAATGATGTAATATATGCGGTTATAAGCAGTACCTGCCAGGCGTAATGTAGATTTTTGTATTATTTTTATTCAGTACATTTCTGAGGCCTTTTAACCCCTTTGCGGTGGTGCGGATTTAGCCGCTGCCGGGGTGGGAGGGGTGGGGGGAGGGCGGCGCTGCTGTGCTCGTGACGGAACCACACCGCCATGAGTCACGGGCGGCAGCCACATGCTGGAACCACACCGTCGCACAAGTTACTACTTGTGTAACGATATGTCTGTAAGTGACATTAGTTAGTGATAGATTCCTTACCTTAGAATATCCCCAGGCGTCAGACTGGATCCGGAAAATTTTTGCGTAGCAATACCCCTGGGCGCCGGCAGGCGTCGTCCGCGGCTCCGCGTCTGTCGTTAGCGCCGGAATGACGTCGTCGGAGTACTTAGACGCCGCCCATGCGCGCTGACGTCAGTTCTGATACACAGCTTTTCCGCGTCAGATACGCAGAGCCATGATAGAACCAACACTGGTGCCATGAAACTAGGGCCCTGAAAGGGGATGACCTTAACCCTAGATATCGGTTCGCAGAACGGGGAGGATGGGTGGGTCGGTAAGAAATCTATCACTAACTAATGTCTCTTACAGATATATCGTTACACAAGTAGTAACTTGTGCATCTGAAAGAGACACGTTAGTGATAGATTCCTTACCTTAGAATAGATACCCCAGCAATACCAACCCCGGCGGTGGGTCTGCGAACCAATAATCACACCAGAAAGTCCTGGAGGACGGAACGGCCAAAGAAGCCATCCCTCCGGACTTGGCTGTCCAGGCAGTAGTGTCTTGCAAACGTGTGCAGCGAGGCCCACGTAGCTGCCTGGCAAATGTCCTGCAAGGGCACTCCTCGACCCAGGGCAGTGGTAGTCGCCGTGGCCCGAGTGGAATGAGCCCTCAATCCAACAGGGGGCTCCTCCTTAGCCAAGGAGTAACATGCCTGGATACACAAGATGATCCACCGAGAGATGGTCCGCTTGTGCACCGCCTTTCCCTTCTTAGCGCCCACGTAACCAACAAAGAGTTGGTCATCCACCCGGAACTTGCGTGTGCGATCCAGATAGTAAGAGAGCGCATGTTTTTGGTCCAGATGGTGGAGCCTCTCTTCCTCTTTCGAGGGATGCGGAGGCGGAAAGAAGGTGGGCAAGGTAATGGACTGCCCGATGTGGAAGGCCGTGACAACCTTGGGCAGGAAAGAAGGTCTTGTCCGCAACACAACCTTGTCCGGATGAACAGAGAGGAAAGGAGGTGTAGAAAAAAAGAGCCTGGAGCTCACTCACTCTCCTGGCAGAGGTGATGGCAACCAGGAAAGCAGTCTTCAGAGTAAGAAGACGGAGAGGACAGGTATGGAGCTGCTCAAAGGGAGCACACATTAGGTAAGTAAGAACAAGGTTCAAGTCCCACTGGGGCATCACGAAAGGAACAGGAGGGAACATGTGTGTGATGCCCTTCAAAAACCTATTTACAATAGGGGTCTTGAACAAAGAAGGCTGATCAGGTAGCCTTAAGAAGGCGGAAAGGGCAGAAAGGTTCCCCTTGATAGTGCCCAGAGCAGAGCCCTGCTAGGCAAGAGAAAGAAGGAAGAGGAGAACCTCAGAAAGGGGTGCAGAGAGTGGATCCACAGCCTTTTCTGTGCACCATGCCACAAATCTGTTCCACCTGCAGGCGTATACCGAGTTTGTGGAGGGACGCCTGGCTGCCAGAATGACATTACAGACTTCAGGAGGCAAGTCAAATGGCCTCAACTGCCGCCGCTCCATCTCCAAGCTCGTAGGTGGAGACTGGACAGGTTCGGGTGAAGGACCGTCCCCTGCTGCTGCGACAGAAGGTCCTACCGAAGAGGCAGACGAATCGGGGGATCTACTGACATGCTGAGTAGCTTGGGATACCAGTATCTTCGTGCCCAGTCCGGAGCCACAAGGATAACCTGGGCCCGGTCGCGCCTGATCTTCTTCAGCACTCTGGGCAGAAGTGGTATAGGCGGAAAGGCGTACAATAGACCGCAACTCCACTCGCGACGAAAGGAGTCTCCGAGCGAGCGCCGCCTTGGAAATTCCAACGCGCAGAACTGATGACATTGCGCGTTCTCTTCTGTGGCGAATAGATCTAACCAAGGCTCTCCCCACTGCTGAAAGAGGCCTTGCGCCACGTCCGAGTTCAGACGCCATTCGTGATCCATCATGCACCGATGGCTGAGTTCGTCCGCCCTGGCATTCAGAGAACCTGCCAGGTGTTGAACCACCAGGGTCACACCCTGATGTTCCAGCCACTGCCAGAGGCGCAGAGCCTCCTGGCATATGGTCCACGACCCCACCCCGCCCTGTTTGTTGCAGTACCACATGACGGTGGTGTTGTCCGTGAACACCTGCACTACACTCCCCCGGACAGAGGGGAGGAATGCCTTCAGTGCTAGTCAGATCGCCCGCAGCTCCAAAAGGTGGAAATGGAGCCGGGACTCCGCCGGAGACCAGAGGTCTCTGATCTCCGCCTCTCCCGTGTGGCCTCCCCAGCCCTGGAGGGACGCGTCCGTCACAACCACGTGCTCCGGGTGGGGTAGAGAGAGGGATCTGCCACTGACCCAATCGCGGTCCGTGAGCCACCACTGCAACTGTCTTGCAGTGCCCTCCGAGATCAAGACATGACCGGACAAGTTGCCCTGATGCTGGGCCCACTGAAACTTCAGGTCCCACTGCAGAGCCCGCATCCGCCACCGGGCGTGATGCACCAGAAGGATGCAGGAGGCCATCAGCCCCAGAAGCCGCAGCGTCAACCTGACCGCGACTCGGGATAAAGGCTGAAAGATCGGAATCAGAGCCTGAATATCCCGAACCCGCTGTTCGGGAGGATAAACCCGAAACTGCGCCGAGTCTAGAACCGCTCCGAGGAAGAGGAGCTTCTGAGAGGGACACAGGTGTGACTTCGGCACGTTGATGGAGAACCCCAGCAAGGGCCTACAGGACGGGGATGTGAAAATAAGCGTCCTGCAAGTCCAACGCTACCATCCAGTCTCCAGGGTCCAGGGCAGCTAAGACCTGAGCCAAAGTCTGCATCTTGAACTTCTCCTTCCGGAGGAAGCCGTTGACGTTCCGAAGGTCCAAGATAGGGCGGAGGCCCCCTTTGCCCTTCTTGGATACCAGAAAGTAGTGGGAGTAACAACCACACCCTACTTCTGGCCCAGGAACGCGCTCAATGGCCCCCTTGGCCAAGAGGGCCGTGACTTCCTCTTGCAGAAGTTGCAAGTGATCCCCCGACACGCGGTGGAATTGCGGTGGCATGGCTGGAGGGGTTGCCTCGAAGGGGAGGGAGTAGCCCCTTCGGACGATTTGCAGCACCCACCTGTCCGACGTGACAGTGCGCCAGTGGAAGAGGTGATGGCGAACCCTGCCTCCCACTGGCGTCACATGGGCCTGAAAACACGGACTAGGAAGGTTTTGAGGCAGGTGCTGCGGGGGTAGGTGTGGACTGTCCTCGCCGTTGTCCCCTACCGCCGCCACGGCGGTTTCCACGGCCGCCACCGCGCTGTGGAACATTCTGCAGTGCGTGGCTGGCAGCACGTGTGGGGGCGCCGCTTCCGTGGCCACGAAAGGAGCGAAAGGCACCCGATTGCTGGCATGTGGCCGAGAGGCCCAAGGACTTGGCCGTAGCCCTGGAGTCCTTAAAACGCTCAAGCGCATGGTCTGCCTTGTCGCCAAAGAGGCGACAGCCATCGAACGGCATGTCCAGAAGAGTGGCCTGGACATCAGCCAAAAAGTTGGAGGACCTCAACCAGGCGTGGCGTCGAACCGCCACCGTCGTTGCCATGGCCCTGCCCAGTGAGTCCGTGGTATCCAGCCCACACCGGATGGAATATCGCGCTGCATCTCGACCCTCCGCAAGGGCTTGGGCGAGTTTAGCCCGGACCTCCTCCGGACATCGTGGCAGCACGTCCGCGACAGTGTCACACAGGGTGTGGGTGTAGCGGCCCAAGAGGCATGCGGTATTGACAGATCACAGTCCCAAACTCAGGGACGAGAACACCTTCTTCCCAAACTGTTCATACCTCTTGGATTCCCGATCGGGCGGAGCCGTCGGGAATGCGGTCTGGGAAGTGGAGGCCTGGATGACCAGGCTCTCGGGGCTGGGATGGGTGGACAAAAAGCAAGGGTCGCCAGGGGCTGGGTGGTAGCGTCTGGCCACGTTCCTATCCACAGGCGGGCCTGTGGCGGGCTTGGACCAGGTGCCCACAAGAACGTCACACAAGGCCTCATTAAACAGCAGCAGAGGCTCAGTGGAGCTTGCCTGCGGTTTAAGGACCTCAGTGAGGAGGTTAGTCCTCACGGCCGCGACGGGGAGCTCAAGGTGTAAGGCCTTGGCCGCCCGCGTCAACACTACACTGTAAGCAGCCCCCTCCTCCGTAGCCACGGTGGGAGGGGAGACAAATCCAGTGTCTGGCGAAGTGTCAAGTCCACTGGCCTCCCCAAGCTCATATGTCCAGTCCACTGGCACTCTTGTGCCAGCGGGTCCGCAGACTCCTCCCAATCACCCTCGTCACCCATCTCCTGCAGATCAGGGTCAACAGACGGGGCCTGCTCGTGGAAATAAAAATCTCCAAAGGCCGTCGGGAGCGGCACCCAGAGCCGGACCGGGGGGAGGATTGGGGACGGCGTCCGCAGTGGGCGCCGGGACCGAAGTCGCTGGCAGCGCCGGGGCCGAAGCACCCGACGGCGTCGGAGCCGAAGCACCCCACCCGCTAGGGCCTCCAGCCAGGGCTGTTGGGCCCGGAGGGGCCACAGGAACCGGCTGAGAAGGGAGGGACCTCATGGCCATGAGGTACCGCTCGACCTCCTCTGGCGTCGCGTCATGCCCAGGGACCCGTAGGTGTGGGGCAGGCGGCGACGCCTGCGACTCCATCGGAGCCGCGTGGGTGGTGTCACCCGATCCCCCGGCCGCATTGTGCGAGCGTCGGGGTAGGTCGGAGGAACGATGATGTCTCTCCGACCTCTCATGCCTCTTACCTGAGGACTTGGATCCTGACGACCGATGTCCACTCCCGGAGCTGCGAGGACCGGGACCTGGAGCGGCGCGGGGCCAACTGCCAGAGCTCGAGTCGCTTGCGGGACCGCTCCCGCCTAGCTTTAGACGTCAGGGCCCGGCAGTCGGAGCAGGTGCGGTCGTCGTGGTCGAGGCCTAAACACTTGAGGCACCGGCGATGGGGGTCGGTAACCGACATCAGTCGGTCGCACTTGTAGCAGGGTTTAAACCCGGGCATCCCTACCGGCACCGTCGGAGTCGAAGACTCGAGTAGAGAAATGATCAAAAGATCAAAAAAGTTTAGTCAAAAAATGACTAAGGGGTAGAGCTTCTCCGGATCTGCGCTAGCTGGCGCGGAAAAAAGAAGAACTGGCGTCAGCGCGCATGGGCGGCGTCTAAGTACACCGACGACGGACGCGGAGCCGCGGACGACGTCTGCCGGCGCGCAGGGGTATTGCTATGCAAAAAATTTCCGGATCCAGTCTGACACCTGGGGATATTCTAAGGTAAGGAATCTATAACTAACGTGTCTCTTTCAGATATGAGCACACGCTGCCCGTGGCTCATGACGGCGTGGTTCCGTCACGCCCCCGCCCGCTCATTAATTCGCCTGCACAGGCGGGGAATTAATGCCGTGAGGGAGGAGCGGCAGCCGCATGATGGAACCACGCCGTCATGAGCACACGCCGTCCGTGGCTCATGAAGCCGTGGTTCCATCATGACCACGCAAGGGGTTAAACATAAATAAGATCTTATTATATCTAACTATACTGTCACTTTAACCTTCGATTTTTCAATACATTTCCAGTGTTTTTTTAAAAAAACAAAGTATGATGTTATTACCATGCCTAAATATGAGCTCACGTTAATCTTTTTACACTGAATTTCTGTTTGTTTTTCTTCTGATCAATAAAATCCCCCAACTCCCTGCTGAGCACAGGTTTGGCTGTGCGTATTAGTGGGTTGCCTGCAAGGGCTGGCCTCAAGACAGGCTCCAAGCCAAATGCCACCTGGGTGGCCAAACCTGCCTTGCAACATTTTAACCCTGCACCAAGTTTAGCCACGGGCCTGGCTTGTGGTCAGGCGCTACGATGAGTCCCTCGTTGGCCCCCTTCTGCCCATATGTGGCCAACTCTAAAGACTATGCACCAGAAGGCATTGGCTGCAGCGCTTGTGTCCTGGCTCTGTGTCTAGTGCAATCTTAACAACAATATAGGCCCCGCGCAAAGCAGTGCACAACCACAGGAATAAAAATGCTTTACGGAATTTTTTTTATTAAATTCTGGTATGCATCTGCCCAGTGTGACCATGCATTAAGGCGGCACTGTGTGTGCCAAACCATCCTGCGGGGAGCCAAACCCCAACCAGACACTGCCAAAGACGCAGTGAGGGTTGGCCGCAGGGCCTGTCCTATAGCCAGGGCCTATGTCCAACCCTTCAGGGTAGCCAGCGGCACAGGAGGCTAACCCCAGCAGGCTGTCTACCTCCAGAAGACTAACAACCTATGTGGAGTTGGCTGCAGAGCCTGGCCTGTGCAGCCACACTGCAGTCAGCCAACAATAAAAATTATTTTCTACACTTTCAAGATGGCTGCCATACTGTGTCATTCAACCTACATACAAAAATACTAACTGACATGTATCCCAATGTCAAATGCTTACCTTAAATACGTTGGGGTCTACGATAGTAGGACATGCTGCATTTACACATTTTAGAGGTAGATACTATTGTAAAAGCATTTTTGTTGTCTATAATTAACAACCTATACAATTCAAGTCTATATTTTCATCAGAGCCCAATTGTCTCTCTCCAAGTGGGTGGGAACACTGCTGTGGGTCTGAGAGCTATAATGTACTTGAGTATAGGTTATACTGCATAACATAATGGTGATCAACAAATCCAGTACCTGCATTTAGTACACCAATTCTCAGATTTGTTGTTATGCATATTTGCCTAAGACTAAGAAGCAATTGATACTGTAATTACATTTATATAGCGCTTAATATCGCGTTGAAACGCTTTTCGGTGAGTAGCACACTACCCCAGAACCCATAAAGGACCAGTGGTGGATTAGTATAGTGAAATGTGAGTTAATTTGAGTGGTGGACATGTAGTAGTAGTAGTACAAGCTTTATTCGAGATAACTTCTCATAAAAGCACAACACAATCAAATACATTACAGATAAAAACAATTAATTCATACATCATTATATATACATGTTATAAAAAACAGTTGTGCAAGCTCATACAATACTAGACAATAAGAATTACACATAAAAAATAAGTCCAAATTACAGTAGGACTACCTTAAAAAATTACATAGGGTTAAGTAAGCCTACCTATCATCCTCCGCCTAATTGACCAAGCCCACCCCAGATATTTAGCCACTCCAAGGACAATCGACTCTTGAGTGGATGCGCATAGAATTCTCATAGCCACCACACTGTGTCGTGTCCCAAGATTTTTACAAACTGGAGTTAGCCATACCCTCCTTGGTAGCAAATAAGCATCGCAGGCAAATAGAAAATGGCCTAAACTTTCTGTGGGAGCTTTACACGCTGGGCAACATGTAGAGGTCGAACTCTGCCAGCCTGCAGTTAGTGTTTTTAGCGGGAGGGATCCAGACCTTAACTGGAAGACTAACTTCCTGTCCAATGGGGCAGTAATACTGTCTCAATAGTTTTCTAAAATAGGACAGATTTTAACTTCCAAAAAGCGACCAGCCATAGAGTCCGATCTCGTACCACTCCGAAGGCTGCTATCTACCCAATCCCAATAATGAGACTTGAGGGCTTCTTTACTAGGAAAAACGTCCCCCTGGGGGTTGGTCCAGAGGTTGGAAAGGCCCAGTTTAATTAGCATGTCTCGTAAATTCTTTAGCCAGTCGATCTTGTGAAAGTTATCTTCCTTGATTATTGCCAGAAATCCATCTGCATAATGTTTAATCTCTGGAGTTGTCCAGGGACGTCTCCAGTACAGAATGGGGCGCAATCGCGCTCTATCGCTAATTGATCGTCTACCTAGATCAAGGAACAGTGGAATTAGGGGAGTACTCTGGGGGACGCCTGTAATTCCTCTAAGAAATGTATTCTCTGATGTCTGTAGGGACGATAACTTTTCCCAGGCCCACAACTCTGCACCATATAGGGCCGCACCTAGGACCTTTGCATCATACACTATGAGGACAGGCTTGATGGGTTTGGTTTTAGATTTTCTATGTTCCCCCCGCAAAGCCCCCGAAATTTGCTGATGTTTTAAAACTGTTTTGTCCAGGTGATGTGACCAACCCTGGCCATCTGCTATTAGGACCCCCAAATATGTAAACTCCCTAACCACCTCTAGCTTAGTATTATTCAAGGATACCCTAGCATGGGCTTTGTGGCGCGGGGAAAAGATCATTAACTTCGTCTTGCCCACATTTACTTCAAGACCGTGCTCTTTACAAAAATCATCAAATATGTTTAGGGCACGCTGTAAGCCCGCAGGAGTCTTTGACATAATTAGGGTATCGTCAGCGAACATCAGGATCGGGACCCTGACGCCCGCTAGCGAAGGAGCATCTACACCGACATCCAATAACCTCCCCACGATCCCATTAATAAATAGTGAAAAAAGTAGGGGTGCCATTGCACAGCCTTGGCCGACCCCCCTTTCTACCGGGAAATCTGGTGTTGACTCACCGTTCCCACCCCACTGGACTCTAGCAAAATTACATTCATGCAATCGCATGATTAGAGTGAGGAGTTCAGCTGGAATGCCTAGTTTGTGTAGAACCATCCATATCTTGCACCTTGGGACCAAATCAAAGGCTGCCCGCAAGTCGACAAATGCGACATACAGGCAGCCTTTGCCAAGCAATACCGTCCTCCATCGCAAAATGGTGAAGCGAAAGACTTGGTCGATTGTGCTGGTGGCCCGCCTAAATCCCGCTTGGTAGGGGGAAAGAGCATTGTTATTGTCCACCCAGTCCATAAGCTGATTTACAACCATTTTCCCCACAACTTTTTGTATAGTAGCAATCAAGCTTATTGGCCTATAATTAGCCGGGAGAGACCGGTCTCCTTTTTTGTAGATGGGTATGATAACGGCACCTTGCCACAGCTCAGGGACCACCCCTCCCTTGGCAATGGCATTACTCAATAAAAAAACATACCTCGCCCATCTCTTCATGTCTTGTTTAAAGACATCCGAGGGTATCCCATCTAACCCTGGTGCCCTCCCACCTTGGACTGAGCAAATTGCTATTTCAACTTCCTTATGGGAGAACAGGTTGTCAATAGAAAAGACTGGCAATATCACCTCCCCTATCCCGACCTTCTTTACTTCTGCATATTGTGGTCTAAAGTACTCTACCCAGGCTTCTTCAGCTACATTATTATCAGGCCTATCAGGGGTACCGCCTCTACCCCACTTTATAATCTTCCAAAAAAGCCTGGAATCCTTACTACTGGAAGCCTCCTTCAACTCTACCCAGTGCTCTTCATCCCATTTCCTCTTTGCTTGGGAAATGCTTGTTTTATACAGTTTCCTGGCTGCACTAATTGCAGCCCTATCTCTATCTCTGATAGCACGGCCCAATGCCAATCTTGCTGACCTACAATCACGATTAAACCACCTGGCCACTTTAGGAGGTTTTTTCCCTTTGGTGCTTTGTGATTGCATAAAGTGCGGTTTTAGGAGACAGAAAAAGTTGTTGTGAATGTCTGTAATATCCCTGGAACCAGGGGTTGTAGGTTTTGCCACTTCCATAGAAGTAAGAGCCTTATCCACCTCAACATTAATAAAGGTCATTGTTTCTTCATTTGCTAGTACCCTTGGCCATTTCAGCCTTCGCATATCGTTGGCCATAACTGGGATTTGGTCATTTCTTGAGAGCATGTTTTGGGGCCCAACATTCCACCATTTGTGGGTCACACAAAGGGGATTGTGATCGCTTTCCAATCTACCCTTGATAACCATATCTTGAATCCCCCGCCAGAGTGAAAAACTACATATTACATAATCTATTCTACTCCTACTATGACCGTTATCAAATGTACAAGCACCCTCTTTGTCCCCTGCTGTCCTCCCATTTAGGGCTCTTAACCCATGCTCTATACACATGGCGTTTAGTAGCAGTATGTCCTTTGTCCACCGCTTGACAGGACTTAAACACAAAGATGGTACTCCCCAGAGCATGTCCTCATCATGCCCTAGGGGATCATTTGTACTCTCAAGTGGCTCGAAGGTCCTATTTAAATCCCCGTCTACTACTACTCTGTTGCCTAGTGACTTCGTTTCTAAAAAAACGGACAATGCTTTTAAGATGGAAGAACTCCCTGAATTGGTACCTCTTGCATAGATGTTATACAGATCGATCACATCCCACCTTTCAGAGGACAGTCTTAACATTTGTATGTCACTAAGGCCCAAATCCAACATTTTAATAGAAATACCCAGATCCTGCTTTATCCATACTGAAAGCCCTCCCATTGGCCGGCCCCTAGCCCCTCTAGATGCAGGAATTGAAAAATGTAAATACCCTCGGAGGAAAACAGGGTCACAGGCCCATGTTTCTTGAAAACAACACACATCGAACCCATTGATAAAATCTAACCAGATTTGTGATTCTAACTTGCTGCCCAGCCCAGCAATATTCCAAGATAAAAACTTGCCAAAACTAAACCCATCCCCACGTGCTGTATTTGTGTTAGAGCATGATTGGTGGTTCATTAAGCTTTCATCATTCCCAACCAGTCTCCCGATTTTCCTCGTACTACCCCCAACCATATCATTATCAACATTTACAGTTGGTGTGGGTAGCTCCCCCGCTCCATCATTGACACCTACTTCCCCACAACTTCCCACCATATTCGAGATCTCATTACCAATATTCAAAACATTTAGCGTTAAACCAACATTTGAATCAAGTTCAACACAATCCCATTGTTGATTCCTGGTATTTCCTCCCCTACTAGTATTCATGTGATCAAAGGTCTGTCAACATCCCCACCTTAGATCTTGCCATCCACCCGGGGGATTATGAGTCGGATCAGTGATATAATTATGGCACTGTAACAGTGGAGCTGGTGTAATAATCCCTGGCCATGGAAGACTAGAGGGGCAGTTTTGCTCATTGAGTAGACTAGTCGAAACACTGGTAGGACGTGGGTAAAAAAAAGTAAGGTCAACAATGCCAATTCCTCCATTATTTGTGCCCCATCCCTGTCTTGTTATCCATCCTGCCACCCTTGGATCTTGAAAGTTGACCACAATACAGTCCCCCCCCAGGCTTTTGGTGGTAAAGCCTATCCAATCTATTCTCCTTACCCCCAATATTAGTCCATCAACTTCCCCTGGTAGAGGCCGATTCACCCTTAGCCAGTGCATAACCTTGTTTTTAAGCATCTGGAAGGTTTCTCTCTGACCCATTAAAAGTGGTGGGACATTTATAAGAACTATTACAAAAGGGAAGGAATCTGGGGTAAGGTTCATGGGGGGTTTCTTATGAGGTGGCTTTATCGGGGGTGGTAAGGACGGTCTGGGAACTATAGGAGCAGGGCGGGGTATAGGTTTGTTAGCTGTAGGCTGGTTACTAGTTAGTGGGGCAGATGGTAGAGCAGTGCCCGTTTTAGTACACGCATTACCCCCTGCTCCAGTAGTAACCAAAGAGTTTAAGCTAAGCGGCGGTTGTTGCGCCGCGGTCTGAGCTGGAGTTACAATAATAGGAGAATTTTTAGCGGGTCCCGGTGGTACTAAGCCAAGAGGCTTAAGTGGTCTCTTCACAACCGCACTACCAGTCTTGGGTGGTAATGGAGAATTAGTTTGTTGCCTTTGTCCCTTATCTTGTGATACACATTGGGTAGTATTCTGAGATTTACTACTTTCATCCAGCCTTGCCTGGGCTTTTATTAATGCCTTGGTTGAGAAAAAGATATCTAATGTTACCTGCTCAAAGTGGTCTAGCCGGTCGGAAAGTTTGCTAATTCGTTCCTCTAATGGGAGCAGAATTGACCGTAACAACCTTTCTAAGTCAGGAAACAGATTACAGGGGAGTGGCAGTTTATCTGCCATTGCCAAACCAGTGTCTGGAGAATTAATAGTACTAGGATCTGGGCTGTCTAATAGTACAACATCCCCCTCGTGTATAATTTCCCCACTACGGCTTACTTCAGTGACAGCTTTGCTGGGGCACTTACTTTTGTTTACTTTTCTAAGTTTGTGTGGGGGTTTTGCTGGATAACATTTTCTAGGTACAGTAGTCCTTTTCCTTTTTGATCCAGATTTAGATTGGGCCAAGGAAACCTGAGCACATACATCTGCTGTACATGTTATAGAGTCTGTATGGCTCACACAAGATGAAATCAGGTCAGCTACAGTACCCTGGTTCTCCACGTTGGCGATAGCATCATGACATATTTCGGCTACAACAGGCAAGTTTAGTGATGACAAAGGTGTTACCAATGCAGGGTAGGTTTGTACAGAGCGCTTATCTATAGGATTTTTTAAAAGTTCGATAGATAATCGACGCTCAGCACGCCTCTCAGCAAGCGTTATTTCTTTATCAATAATCTGGGCCGGGCGGTTAAAAAATGTATCTATTGGACCAATAACTGTTGGCCCAGCCTCAACTGATGGAGTCATCGAAACGATACTACTTTGGGATTCAGGCATAGCTTGTGGTGACCCGCCCTTTTTACAGAACTTACTAGTAAGCCCTTATCTAACAGCAATATACTTGAAAATATAAAGTCAGTTAGAGTCAATGTCAGAGGGCTGGCCCAGCCCGGCCTCCCTCGGCCCCGGACGGCCACAGACGGTCCCGCCCTTGTCCCGGGCTTCTCCCGGCGCGCTCCCGCAAAGCGGTAGCACTGATCACCTTTAAACAATAAAATACTGCACACTCATTGGCTGATAGGCGGGTGGGCGTGGCCAGCGGGGAGAGCAGCCCAGGTGTAGTAAATCGGGCGCGCAGGGACTCCTGGACGCTGGAGTCCCTGCCTGTGTGCTCGCAGCCCCGCCGACGCTGTCACCAACCCGCGTTCCTTTAGTGAATGGCCCAGCAGCTTCAGCAAATAAAATGCGCTGCGGGGCCCGCGAAGCGGGTCCGGCGAGGCGCTGAGGGATTCCTTGGTGCAGGGAGAGGCTGTAGAAAATCCAGAGAGCAAGGGCCAGGTAAGATGTGTCCACGCAGCTCAAAGCAGACATGTGAGTCTGTTAGTTGGACTTAAAATGATAATGTGGGAGATAGAAGAGTGAAGAGTCTAGAGTGTGTTTATTGGGGGATCATAGTAGTAAGATGAGGTTTCGGAAGAGTATAAGGAAAGATGGAGGAAGGACGAATCTCTAGAAATGGATTAGGGAGATCACAGTAGTAAAATTAATTTTGGGATGAGTCAAAGGAGAGATAAGGGAGGGAAGAATTTAGAAGAGTTGTTTTTGGAGATCATAGTATTAAAATGAGGTTTGGGGTTATCTAAGGAGGGACAGAGGAGGGAAGAGTCTAGAAAGGGTTACTTTGGTTATAGTAGTAGAATGAGGTTTGGGATGAGTCAGAGTGGAGGTAGAACATATATTGAGAGGTATAGGGTGAAATATAGGGCAGTGCATTAGAGAGAGTCAAAGTTTTTTTTAACAGTAGGAGTAAAGTAATGAATACATAGATACATAAGTGCATATACATTTATATCAAGAAATACACATCTGGATACATGCATATAATCAAATACAATGTTTATTTACATAGGGATATGCTGTACGCTTGAGTATAGTGGTTATGAAGGAAAGAGTCTACTCTTGAGAAGTCTTCTGAAGATAAGATAGCTATGTTTGAGGGTAATGAATTTCATAGTTCAGATGATTGAACAGAGAAATATGTGTCACCTACGTTTTATTTTTATGGTGGAATTTTGAGGCGGGGTGCCAATCTGCAGTGGAGGTTCCTTTGATGAATGTATTTGGTGATTTTATTTCTGATGAAAGGCTAAACGAACATGTTACTTACCTTTGGTAATGATATATCTGTAAGAAACATAGGTTAGTTATGGATTCCTTACATTAGAAATAACCCCAGACGTCTGACTGGATCTGGAGAATTTACTTCAGCAGTACCCCTGGCGCGGACGTCAGATCTGTACACAACTTTCCACGCAAGAAGCGGAGAGCCATGCAAGACACTGACCACTGGTGCACAAAACCAGGGCCCTTAAAGGAAGACCTAAACCCTAGAAGTCAGTTTGCAGAACGGGGAGGATGGGTGGGGCGGTAACAAATCTATAACTAACCTATGGTTCTTACAGATATATCGTTACCAAAGGCAAGTAACTAGCCCATCTGAAAGAAACAGTTAGTTATAGATTCCTTACCTTAGAATAGATACCCCAGCAATACCAACCCAAGCTTTGATCCACAGAACAACCCACCTGGAGATGGTCCGTTTGTGCACGGCCCGACCTTTCTTAGCACCCACATAACCAACAAAGAGCTGGTCGTCCACCTGGAATTGTTTGGTGCGATCCAAGTAAAGAAAAGCGCACGTTTTGGATCCAGGCGGTGGAGCCTCTCTTCCTCTTTTGAAGGATGCGGAAAGAAGGTGGGCATAGTGAAGGTTTGGCCAATGTGGAAAGAAGTAACCAACTTGGCAAAAAAGGAAGGTCTAGTTCCAAGGACAACCTTGTCCGGATGGACAGCTAGAAAGGGAGGCTTGGAAGAAAGAGCGTGTAGCTCATTCACCCTGTGTGCAGAGGTGATGATCACCAGAAAGGCAGTTTTCAAATTGAGAAGCCTGAGAGGACAGTTATGTAGCAGCTCAAAGGGAGCGCACATAAGATATACAAGAACCAAGTTCAAGTCCCACTGGGGAATTACGAAGGGAATAGGAGGAAAAAGATGAGTAAAGCCCTTAAGGAATCTATTTACAACAACTAAGGAAGGCTGAAATGGCTGAGGGGTACCCCTTTAGAGTGCACAAAGCTAAGCCCTGCTGGGACAAATAAAGGAGGGACAAGAGAACCTCAGAAAGAGGGGCGGAAAGGGAATCCACAGCCTTTGCTGTGCAGCATGCCACAAATTTGTTCCATCTGCAGGCGTATACTGTCTTAGTGGACGGATGCCTAGGTGCCAAGATAA
The DNA here is from genome assembly GCF_964261635.1 of Lissotriton helveticus. Taxonomy (NCBI): domain Eukaryota; kingdom Metazoa; phylum Chordata; class Amphibia; order Caudata; family Salamandridae; genus Lissotriton; species Lissotriton helveticus. The sequence continues at coordinate 1,052,114,983 of NC_136067.1, forward strand.
CATCTCAGACTTCGGGAGGCAGGTCAAATGACATCAACTGCCACCTCTCAATCTCCACGCAAGGAGGTGGAGGCTGGACAGGTTAGGGTGGAGGACCGCCCCCTACTGCTGCGACAGATGATCCTACTGAAGAGGCAGTCTGATCGGAGGATCGATGGCCATGTTGAGCAGCTCAAGATACGAGACCCTTCATGCCAAGAATGACCTGGGCCTGGTCTCGCTTGATCTTCAGCACTCGGGGCAGAAATGGTATAGGCAAAAAGGCGTATAGAAGACCGCAACACCACTCACGACCAAAAGCGTCGCCTAGCGAGTGCCGTCTTGGAAATTCCAACGTGCAGAGGCCTCTGATCTACACCTACCCCATGTGCCCACCCCATCCCAGAAGTGATGCATCAGACACCACTGTGAACTCTGGTTGAGGAAGTGAGAAGGATCTGCCGTCGACCCAATCCTGGTTACTTAGCCACTACTGCAATTAATGTGCAGTGCCCTCCGAGATCTGGACGCAATCGGACAGGTTCCCCTGATGTTGTGCCCACTGGAACTTCAGGTCCCACTGCAGAGCCCGCATATGCCACCTGGCATGGTCCACCAGCAGGATGCAGGAGGCCATCGTGCCCAGTAGCCGGAAGGTCATCATGACCGAAACCGGGAATAGAGGCTGAAAGATTGGAATCATAGCCCGAATATTCCGGACTCGCGGTTCGGGAGGATAGACCCAAAAGTGTGTCGTGTCCAGAACCGCTCGGATGAAGAGGAGCTTCTGATAGGGAGTCAGGAGTGACTTCGGTACGTTGTTAGAAAACCCCAGCAAATGCAGGAGGTTGGCCGTAGAATGGAGTTGGGAGACTACAGCATGGGGCGAGCCCGCCTTCAACAGCCAGTCGTAGAAATAGGGGAAGACTGGAACCCCTGATGCGCGCAGATGAGCTGTGACCACCGGCATCACTTTCACGAACACCTGAGGGGCACTGGTAAGGCCAAAGGCGAACACGGTACACTGAAAGTGCTCGTTGCCTACCGTGAACCGCAGGTGATGCCCCTGGGTACATAAATCCACAGTTATGACCACATAAGTTTATAAGTTACTGGGAGGATCCCGTAGGTGGTTTCTCAAACAGTTCAGACCACAAAAGTTGATAAGTCATTGGGATTACCCCGGGAGGTGGTTTCTACAACAGCAGCCCACACATTGGTAGGACCCATGGCGAAGCAGCAAAAGTAAATCTGCAAACTAATGTATGTTTTTATGCTAACTGTGAGATAAAAAAGTATGAGTCAACTTAAATATAAGCCTCAGTGTTCAAAACTGTTAGCTGAAACTATAAAAAAATTTCGTTTTTTTTCTCCTAAAAAGTAGTATGTTATTTAAGATTATTCGTGGTCTGATGCCATATACTGACTCGAATATATTTATCTACAGGATTTCTCTGTATAGGCAACCACCCAGTGCCACTATAGGAGAGACAAAAAATCTTTAAGTCTTGAAAAAGATAGCATATTACTAAAAAAGGCCATCGAAACGCGTCGACGCTCACTGTTGCACAATCCAACTACCCAACTCACCCCAAGAACAACGGAAAAAAAAGCCACGTCTTGGATCGAGTTCAAATGAGGGGCATGATGTGCATACTCGAATGACACTGTGAAAATTGCCCTGAGGTATCCTGGCCCCGTAATCTGCACCAGAAGCCTGCCTTGCCTACCTTGTCTCCACCGCACCCCGAGGACTCCGGTGCCTGGCTGTTTCCGTCCCCCTCCCGCCGCCGCAACTGATAACAAATAGCGGCCGCCGAGTGGAGGGGGGCACAGGACTACGTTTCCCGTCAGGCCTTGCGGCGGGAGACGCCTTCGACATCGCGCCAGGCGGCGCATAAAGACCGCGTCACCCCGGTGGAGCGGGTGACGCTGTGAAAATTGCCCTGAGGTATCCTGGTATCCTGGCCCCGTAATCTGCACCAGAAGCCTGCCTTGCCTACCTTGTCTCCACCGCACCCCGAGGACTCCGGTGCCTGGCTGTTTCCGTCCCCCTCCCGCCGCCGCAACTGATAACAAATAGCGGCCGCCGAGTGGAGGGGGGCACAGGACTACGTTTCCCGTCAGGCCTTGCGGCGGGAGACGCCTTCGACATCGCGCCAGGCGGCGCATAAAGACCGCGTCACCCCGGCGTCGCGGGAGCGCCCGGGGCTAAGCCCGGGCAAAGGGCGGGCCCTCTGTGGCCCTCAGTGGCTGAGCTGGGCCACCCCTCTGTCGACATACGATCCAGTGACCAGGTAACCACCTATTGTTTGCCCTTCCATGGAGAGTGACTGAAGGATTATATTTTGAGTGGGCAACTTCTGGATTATTTTTCCCACGGATACTTTGTATTCCCTGTGCTTCCTCCACTTCTTTGACTTGATACAGTATGAGAAAGGGGTCGAAAACCGGAAGAATGCCTATCCTACGATCGAAAACTAAACAAAAGGAGTCTATCCCTCAACCGGTCCCCACCCTTACCGCAATTGACATTATGTTACAACAGACCATAGGGGTATTATCCTCTGCTATAGCCAACACAGAAAGGAGGCTATCTCTACCACCGACAATTATTGTACACGACTCCCAGGAGGTAGCAGTTGATCCCTTGGCTCCATCTTTAGATGCTACTGATGAGTTGGATTTAAGTCTTGGAGTCACTGCCTCCTTCGCTGAACTCCCGTGTGGCCAGCCTTCTACTGAGCTTTTGGTTAGATTCTCAAAATTCCCAGCTCGACTTGAGTCTTACAAGGGATGGTGGGATGGCAAGTACCATAGCGTCACGAAAAGGGACTGTAGGCACTATAGGTAGTGTACACAAGAAAAAGAAAATATCTAAAGCTAATACACGGAATCACAACTTAGTGACCCCAACTCCTAATACCTCATCAGGCATACCCTGCTGGATAACAAACATGGTAGCTGATCTTAAAACAGACCTTGAGTACACGATTATTGCCCACATTAAGCCTCTCATGTCAAAAATCGACAGACTGACATCATTAATAAACACCAAAGGGTCTGATTCTAACAAGTTTGGGGGAAATGCGGGTTCATTATGTCAAGGGGGTCTTAAAGGGGGGCCATCAGGGGGAACTATTAATAAACCTCCAAAAGATGCTTCTATCCAGTCTAATTTGCCCCCACTAAATACAGCTACAGCTACGCAACATCTGACCCATACTGGGAAAAAAGCTGCTGCTGCTGTTCCATCTTCTAAGTCTGCTGATTCTACCCCGCAGACTCGGCAGAATATAGGAACCGGAAAATCCCCCAACCAAGTAGTGAAAGATGCCCAAAGCATTAGCAAATGCACAACATTAGCCCCTTCTCAAAGTAAAAACCAAGAGGCAAAGACAAGACCGGTTCATTTTAGGACAATTAACTTGCCACCGGAAGCTTCACACTTTGTGGTCGTATTAGCGGGTGTACCACCACTGAAGGAGGGAAGAAGGGAAACCAATGTTGAGCTAAGAAACAAATGCGCCCAATGGCTCCAGCTAAATAGACCCTTACCCCCACATATGTCTGGGGAAATTCTTGCAGTTAGAAGAGGAGAATGGATAGGTAGGAACACTAAAACAATAGCAGGGGATGTTATAACCATCAATTTTAGGAACACAGCGGTGGTGAACTACATATGTAATGCACCCACTAGTGGAGTAAATACCCAAATCCACCCACTCCATCTTTCCTACTTCTACCAATTGGCACCTAGACAACATATCCCGAGAACCAGTTTTCCAACATACAGGGCTCATCTACAAACACCTCAACAGATCTCTGAACAGTGGCAGTCACCTTGGCAAGGTCCTCCTGTAGGTGACCCTTTTTTCTCCCAGTTTGCACACTGGAACAGGTTCTGTGCCCTTGACGAGGTAGATTGACTTACTTTCGAGGTAACTAGTGACCCACTGCTGGACTTGGAACGGGGGGAGAAGGAGCACATGCTGACTGCACCGCAAGCTATGCGCTCTAACCCTACCTCTGTGATAGTTCAGGGAAGAATTCAGCCAATATCTCCTATGCAGTTAAGTGAGAGCTTGGTATTACAAAATAATGGCAAAAACGATGGTAATCCCAATAAAGGGTCAATAAAAATTCTTAGCTGGAACCTTGCAGGTATTCACAGGAAACTTGGCTCGCCTGAATGGAATGACTTGGTAGAGGCGCACAAAATTTGTTTGTTCCAAGAGACCTGGAGCATTGAACCGCTCCATCGGGTAGGATTTGTAACCCATTTTGTGCCTGCTGTGAAAGCTACAAACAGGAAGGGACGTCCCTCGGGGGGTCTCCTCATCTGGGTAAGCAGTTCTCTTAACTGCTGCATAACATCCAAGCAGGTTAATAGCCCAGACATATTAGGAATCTCTTTGAGAAACGATAGTAGGGGCTTATCCCTTGTTTTATACAATGTCTATGCTAGAGGCACGAAAAATGGGTCTACGTCACTAGTAGTATCCAACCTTGAAGTACAACTCAGAGACCATGTGGAAGGGGATCATATCCTAGTAGCGGGCGATTTCAATTGTACCTATGAGCCACTCCCTATGGAGGATATCTCAGATCTAGGTGAGGATGACAGCAGATGGGGTATTCCAGCATTACCTATCCCCCCGATAAAAAGATGGACCCGCAGTGCAATCCAGTTAAATGCATTGACATTAGAGTTTGGTTTAAGAGCTACGAACGGCCGCACAATTTCAGACCGCTCCGGTGCTCCTACACTCAATCGAGTTGATCATACTTCAAGGATTGACTACATCCTGCTGGATATGAAACTCTGGGGATTGGTACAGGATATGGTCGTTTTACCGACTGTGGAGAGCGACCATAACTCACTCTCCCTATCTTTAACCAATCCTTGGTCTAGTAATGTACTCGTAGTCCTACCCAACCAAATACATAAAATCACTGTCTCTTCCTGTGGAAGACGCCTAAAGTGGAACAAAATCTCTACCGATGCTGCCAAACTTTCTACCATAAATGAACTACTTATGGCCTCACAACTGGAATTGGGTACTACTAATCCAGCCTTGCTGCCTGAAAAGGCAACATCCATTTTTGAGACAACTGTTAAGTCTATAGGGGAAGTATTCCTGGAAAAGGGCACCGCTGGGAGGAACTTGCCACATTGCAAACCCAGGGGAAAGCATGATTGGTATACATCATCATGCAGAAGGGGAAAGTCTTTTTTAATAAAGGCCGTTAAAGGCAAATCCCAACCCCGGATTCAGATGGCCAGGAAAGAGTATAAGAGAACATTGGCACATGCAAAAAAAGAGTGGGAAGAGGAGTACTGGCGTACTCTCAAAGAGGCCAGCTTTAAAAAAGACCCAAACTGTTTCTGGGACACAATTAGAGCCAGAAATAGACCAGACAGTGATCTTATAACATGCAATATCTCAAGTCAGGCGTGGGTCAATCATTTTTCAAAGCTATACACTCGTAAAGTTGGCCCTATTAATAGTGATGCTTCCATGGTTGCTGAAGGGTGGGAAAAGGCCTTAACTATGACCCAATTAGATTGGGAGACTCATTTCGATAAATTTGAGTTCACAATAAAAGAAGTGGAGTACGCCATAAGTACCATCAAGCCCCAAAAAGCGGCTGGTCCTGATGGCATTCCGGGGGATCTGTTGAGATCAGATATCCCGAATTGGGGAAAATGTATCCACTGTCTACTTGCTGCCATTTGTAGGGGTGCTTCGATTCCCTCATCTTGGAAAGGGGCGGAGGTTGTTCCCATTTTTAAAAAAGGTGCCAGAGACGATCCGTCTAATTATAGACCTATTAGTCTGCTGGACATTAGCCAAAAAGTAGTCGGTAAGGTCCTACTGGTCAGAATATTGGTTTGGATAGATGAAAATAATATCCTTTCTGATTACCAGGCAGGATTTAGAGTGGGTACTGGTACAATTGAACAAGCGTTCAGGCTGATGATGGTGTATTGGAAAGTAGTGGTTATAGGCAAAGGCAGTCTTTATCTCGCGTTTATCGATCTAAAGACTGCCTTTGACCTTGTACCAAGGGAGACCCTTTGGAGAGTCCTGGCCGACATGGGGTTGCCACATTACATTCTTTCGTTACTTGTCAGGCTCCACGAAAATAGTTTTGCCCAGATAAGGTGGGGCCCAGATGGGGAAAAAACTAGCTGTATCCCGGTCGAGAGAGGGGTCCGCCAGGGATGTGTGTTAGCTCCCACTCTCTTTTCCCTTTATATCAATGGGGTGGTTGAGCATCTTCGGAAACATCCCTCAGATGAACCATCCCTGGCTGGAGAGCGTATACCTACCCTTCTCTTTGCCGATGATACGCTTTTGATATCGAAAACCCCTGTAGGCCTCCAAAACCTTCTGAACAATTTTCAATCCTTTTGTTCTGAACGGGGCCTAGTAATTAATGCTAATAAGACAAAATACCTTGTTTTGAATCCCTAAAAAAAAAACGGTATGCCCCCCCACTTTGAATGCAGAACCCCTAGAGAGGGTGGAAGTATTTGATTATCTAGGCATTCGTCTGTCCCATAAAATGCAATGGACTCCACATCTTGACAAAATGCTGCTTACCCACAAGAGAATAACAGGAGCTCTCCTGAAAGAACAACGCTCTTGTGTAATTAGACCCATAGCTGCTGTTCTTGAAATCTACACAGCCAAAGGGGTTAGTTCTGCTCTTTATGGGGCTGAGCTATGGGGCTCATGTATTACCAGCGATCTGTCAAGATCTGAGAGGAAATTCTGCAGGGCCATTATGTCACTCCCGCAGGGTACTCCCATGGTCCCATTAATGCTTGATCTTGGATGCCGCTCCACCGATGACTTAGCAAAACTTCGGCCCCTTTTGCTATGGGCACGCCTGTGGCGAGTTCAGGAACTTGGCAAATATGCGCAAGGCCTCTCAGAAATTATGTCACTTCCAGGGTGGCATAAAATTAAATGGCTGAGAGATATGAAAACTTTGCTGTCTAACTTGGGTCTTAATGAAGCTTGGACAAATAGATCTTCTCCCTCTAAGGCAACATTAAAGAATCTTTATTGGAACTGGATCATATTACAACGCAAAACTAACGGCTCGCTGGGCAGACTCACTGAGGACTTTCTGAAATTTAAGGACCTACCAATACGGGAATTGTATCTGGACATTATCGAGAAACCTTTTGATAGGGCCCTTTATTTTAAATTTAGATCAGGAACTCTCCCTCTGCATGCTTTTTCATCACGCTGGAAGCTGCCTGCACAAACGACAGAGTTCTGTCCAGCATGCACAGACAGACCAGAGACAGTGGCACATTTTATGTTTGAATGCGGAGAATATGCCTTACCGAGGAAGAAATGGCTTAAAAATGTATGCTGTCAGTTGGGCACTAGGCGCCATGCGGAGGCACTACGTATATTAACGTCCGATAGTTGCACTATGTATGCTTGCACTCTTGCTAAGTTTCTATCATGGGCCTGGTCCATTAGAGCTAAAAGGCTTAAATCAATAGTTTAATTCCTTTCTAAATAACTTAAGAAATGCTTCTTTTTATGAAAACTGAAACTTTTTTAAAATTGTCTGTAGATAAATTTGTTGTACTTTTGTTTCTTGCTCTTTTAAATGAATTCATGTATTTTAAATGAAGCTTTTATGATAATTTCTATCGAAATAAAGCCTTTTTGACTTGACTTGACGAATGACAAATTGTTGATGTCTTTGTGTGTCTCTCCCCTCTCGTCTTTCTTTTGATATATAGAATATGTTTTTTTTTAAATTTGTTAGATTACAGTAGAAGTATTTGCTTACATCTATGAACTGTGAATGAGTTTTTCTTAATTGATGCAAAGGGTTTTTATGAAATAAGAATGTTTTTTAATATGTTTTAAATTGTGCGGGTGAATAAAAATGTATATATTTTATATATAAAATTGTTTTTGTTTATGCACTTTACTCCCCTGATGTTGTGCCCACTGGAACTTCAGGTCCCACTGCAGAGCCCGCATATGCCACCTGGCATGGTCCACCAGCAGGATGCAGGAGGCCATCGTGCCCAGTAGCCGGAGGGTCATCATGACCGAAACCAGGAATAGAGGCTGAAAGATCGGAATCATAGCCCGAATATTCCGGCTCGCTGTTCGGGAGGATAGACCCAAAAGTGTGTCGTGTCCAGAACCGCTCGGATGAAGAGGAGCTTCTGATAGGGAGTCAGGAGTGACTTCGGTACGTTGTTAGAAAACCCCAGCAAATGCAGGAGGTTGGCCGTAGAATGGAGTTGGGAGACGACAGCATGGGGCGAGCCCGCCTTCAACAGCCAGTCGTCGAAATAGGGGAAGACTGGAACCCCTGATCTGCGCAGATGAGCTGTGACCACCGGCATCCCTTTCACGAACACCTGAGGGGCACTGGTAAGGCCAAAGGCGAACACGGTACACTGAAAGTGCTCGTGGCCTACCGTGAACCGCAGGGGTCGTGAAAGTGAGCGTCCTGCAAGTCCAATGCTACCATCCAGTCTCCAGGGTCTAGGGCAGACAGGAACTGAGCTAGAATCAACATTTAGAACTTCTACTTCCAGAGGAAGCGGTTGACGTTCCTGAGATCCAAGATAGGACGCAGGCCTTTGTCCTTGGGCACCAGAAAGTAGTGGGAATGGCAACCAAGACCTACTTCTAGGACAGGAACTCGCTTGATGGCCCCTTGGCCAAAAAGGCCGAAACTTCCTGTTGGAGAAGGGCCAGATGATCCTCCAACATGCAATGGTACTGAGGTGGTGGCGTCGGGCAATCAACCTTCATTAAACAGCAGCAGGGGCTCCGGAAAGCTTGCTGCCGGTTGAAGCACCTGCGTCAGGAGGTTAGTCCTGACCGCCACCGTAGGTAGCTCGAGGCTGACAGACTCAGCTGCCCTACGCAACACCACTGCGTATGACGCTCCCTCCTCCGTAGCCACGGTGGGAGGAGACAACATGCCAAGGTCTGGTGAGGTATCCAAACCACTGTCTTCCCCAGTTCCTCTCTCCAGTCAGTTCATAAACTAACTGGTCTGGACTGGACCCTTCATGCCAAGAATGACCTGGGCCTGGTCTCGCTTGATCTTCTTAAGCACTCGGGGCAGAAATGGTATAGGCAAAAAGGCGTATAGAAGACCGCAACACCACTCACGACCAAAAGCGCCGCCTAGCGAGTGCCGTCTTGGAAATTCCAACGTGCAGAGGCCTCTGATCTACACCTCCCCCATGTGACCGCCCCATCCCAGAAGTGATGCATCAGACACCACTGTGAACTCTGGATGAGGAAGTGAGAAGGATCTGCAGTCGACCCAATTCTGGTTACTTAGCCACCACTGCAATTAATGTGCAGTGCCCTCCGAGATCTGGACGCAATTGGACAGGTTCCCCTGATGTTGTGCCCACTGGAACTTCAGGTCCCACTGCAGAGCCCGCATATGCCACCTGGCATGGTCCACCAGCAGGATGCAGGAGGCCATCATGCCCAGTAGCCGGAGGGTCATCATGACCGAAACCGGGAATAGAGGCTGAAAGATCGGAATCATAGCCCGAATATCCCGGACTCGCTGTTTGGGAGGATAGACCCAAAAGTGTGTCGTGTCCAGAACCGCTCGGATGAAGAGGAGCTTCTGATAGGGAGTCAGGAGTTACTTCGGTACGTTGTTAGAAAGCCCCAGCAAATGCAGGAGGTTGGCCGTAGTATGGAGTTGGGAAGACGACAGCATGGGGCGAGCCGGCCTTCAACAGCCAGTCATCGAAATAGGGGAAGACTGGAACCCCTGATCTGCGCAGATGAGCTGTGACCACCGGCATCACTTTCATGAACACCTGAGGGGCACTGGTAAGGCCAAAGGCGAACACGGTACACTGAAAGTGCTCGTGGCCTACCGTGAACCGCAGGTAACGCCGGTGGGCGAGCAGGACGGGGACGTGAAAGTGAGCGTCCTGCAAGTCCAACGCTACCATCCAGTCTCCAGGGTCTAGGGCAGACAGGAACTGAGCTAGAATCAACATTTAGAACTTCTACTTCCAGAGGAAGCGGTTGACGTTCCTGATATCCAAGATAGGACGCAGGCCTTTGTCCTTGGGCACCAGAAAGTAGTGGGAATGGCAACCAAGACCTACTTCTAGGACAGGAACTCGCTTGATGGCCCCTTGGCCAAATAGGCCGAAACTTCCTGTTGGAGAAGGGCCAGATGATCCTCCGACATGCGATGGTACTGAGGTGGTGGCGTCGGGCAATCAACCTTCATTAAACTGCAGCAGGGGCTCCGGAAAGCTTGCTGCCGGTTGAAGCACCTCCGTCAGGAGGTTAGTCCTGACCGCCACCGTAGGTAGCTCGAGGCTGACAGCCTCAGCTGCCCTACGCAACACCACTGCGTATGACGCTCCCTCCTCCGTAGCCACGGTGGGAGGAGACAACATGCCAAGGTCTGGTGAGGTATCCAAACCACTGTCTTCCGCAGTTCCTCTCTCCAGTCAGTTCATAAACTAACTGGTCTGTTAAAGGGTCTCCAGACCCCTCGCAGCCCTCCTCACTCTCTTCTAGCTGCCAATCCGGTCTCAAAAAGCCAGGGTAGAACAGGGGCACCAAAGTACCCATCAGCGCCAGATCTGGAGTCGGTCCAGCTCCGTGTCTACCTCGAGGTGGAGGCCGGGGTTGACGCTGGCTGGGGACACAGCCGACGCCCGTTGTTGACGTGGTGCCGGTGGAATCGGCGCCGGGGGAGACGTAACAGGGTCGACCGGCGCCCATCCAGGCTTGGATCCAAGGGAACCCTGTGGTGCCGGGGCTGGAGCCACCAGAATCAAAGGCCCAGGGTCCCCAGCTGAGTCCGCGGGGCCCGAAGGCGCACTGGCAGAGTTGGGCTGCCCAAAGATGGCATGCATCGCTTCGTAAAACTGATGAAGCTGGGCAGGGGTCGCTCCGGGACCCGGAAAGGGAGGGAAGCCCGGAGTCGGCCCCCTTTGGGCTCTGCACACGGAGCAGCGGGCCGGTACCACCCGTATCCCTCGTCGAGTCGGCCGATGGACGGGGAGAAGTCGAAGAGCTACGATGCTTCTTTGACTTCTTTTTGTACTTCGACTTACCAGACCCTGAGTGCTAAGACTTGGATGGAGAGTGATGATGGCTCTGCGACCGGTCCCTCAGCCTCCTACGCGACCGGATCTTGAACAGCAGGTAGCCGACAGCCAGTCCTCGAGAAGCTTTCTGGAACGCTCCCGTAAAGACTTCGGATTCATGGTCCGGCAGTCTGAGCATGGGTTGGGGTCCTGGTCGCACTCTAGGCAGAAGAGGCACATGCAGGGCGGATCCATCCCCAACATCAGTCGGCTATAGGAACCGCAAGGCTTGAAGCCGGGCATCCCTCGTGCACCAGGAGTCAGTGGACTTGAAAGACGATGTCACCAAAAGTCGAGAAAAAGTCTGTCAAAAAGTGATTGAAGTACCGCTCTCTCCGGATCTGCACTTACTGGGGCAGAAAAAGAAAGAACTGACATCAGCAGGCAAGGGTGGTGACAATGTAGCTACCGCAATGTCATCCCAGCGACCAAAACGCAAACGACGAACGAAGAGTCGACTGACGCCACCGTCCGACGCGCAGGGGTACTGCTGATGAAAATTCTCCTATTCCAGTCCAACGCCTAGGGGTAATTCTGAGGAAAGGAATCTATAACTAATTGTTTCTTTCAGATAGAACAAAACACCCAGCAACACTCTCAAGCACACACATCCATGCTCACAACAATCCAGATGGATCTACAAAAGGTGACAGCCATCCACTATCCAATGTAACCCATCGCTACAAAAATACACCAGGGTGTTCTAACCTCTAGAGCCTCTGCCTACTATCAACCAGCTGTATATTTAACCTAAAATTATGGAGAAAGCTGGCGCCTTTAAAAAAATTTAATTTAGCAGACAACAGAAATCACTGCCCAGGTATCACTTTGTAGGGTTATCCTCTTCTACCAGAAATCTGGATAAGTCAGAACAACCTAAAACTCAACAGTGCCAAGACAGTAATCTGCTAGATTCTCCCCATCTTTTAAACAGAACCAACACAATCTGCCAATCAAAACTAAGGCAAATAAAGTAAGGACCCTCTGGGACATTGACATAAGCCCCTACTCCCAAATCAGGGCAGCTGTCAAAACAGCTGTCAAAACTTTCTTCAACTAACTTAAATTGGTAATGAACAACTTACCATTCACAGCCCTTGATAGTCAGAACTCTAGTAAACTCCAGAGTAAAGTACTGCAACTCCTTATATATCGGCCTGCCTGCCAAATACACACATCAAAAGACTATTAATTTCACTATTTTCATTAAACACCCTGCTCCCAGTTCAGCTACTCCATCGCACGCCCTGACCTCCACCGACTACATCCTCCTCTGAGACCTGAACTTTCACTTTGAGAACAACAACTCCACACCTGATCGATAACCTCGCCAACCTCGGACTGAAGCAACTCGTCACAACGGCCACACGCTCGACCCAGTCTTCTCCTCAAGCCTGCACGTCTCCGTCAGCCACACCACCGAACTCCTCTAGACCGACCACCGCTGCATCCACTTCGCCTTCCAGAAACCCACCACACACCACCGCACCCAACAGATCCCCCGCCGCTGCTGGAGCAAAATCACTGAAGACCAACTACACGCAAACCTCGCTCTCAGCCCACCCACCGAACCCTCCAACACCGACGACGCTGCCCACAGCCTCAGACGCTGGATCGACGACTGCGCCAACACCCTCGCCCCACTGAAGAAACACCCCCACAGAGACACCAGCAAGAGGGCCAGCTGGTTCACCCCAGATCTCCTAGCCTCCAAGCAAGCCTGCCGGAAACTAGAGAAGAAATGGCACAGTGAACAAACTCCGGACAGCCAAACAGCACACAAGGACACCATCTGCAACCACCACCACCTCATCAGGGCAGCCAAGAGGACCTCCTTCAAAGACCGCCTCGACAACAACGCACACAATAGCAAGGAGCTATTCAACATCGTGAAGGAACTCTCCAACCCCAGCTCCAACACCAACGACATCCCCGCCGTCGCAAGCCCTGTGCGACTCCCTCGCCACCTTCTTCCACTGCAAGATAGCAGACATCCACGACAGCTTCAACACCCAGACAGCCCCAACAGACAGCAACACAACAGACCTTCCGCACACCATCGACCACGTCCCCCCACTAGCCTGGGCCAGCGTGAGCATCGAAGACACCATCAAGACCATGCGCACAATCCACTCTGGCTCTCCGTCAGACCCATTCCCGCACCACGTCTTCAACAGATCAAGCAGCTTCATCGCACCCCACCTGCGCAACGTCATCAATCTCTCCCTCGAGACCGCGACCTTCCCAGAGATCTGGAAACACGCCGAGATCAACGCCCTACTCAAAAAACCTAAGGCAGACCCAAGAGATCTCAAGAACTTCCGGCCCATCTCTCTGCTCCCCTTCCCGGCCAAGGTCATCTAACAGCGTCTGCCACCGCACACTACGCGCACGCCTTCACGTCGCAGGGATCCGAGACAAGGCTCTGGATTGGACCACCTCCTTCCTCTCCGGCAGAATCCAGAGCATCCGCCTCTCCCCATTCGGTTCCAAAGCCTCCGAGATCATCTGCGGCGTACCCCAGGGATCCTCCCTCAGCCCGACGCTGTTTAACATTTACATGGCCCTGCTCGCACATGTAGCACGATCCCAACATAATATCCTACGTCGATGACACTCAGCTGATCCTCTCCCTCACCGCCAAAGCCAACCTCCACGAAGGAATGAAGGCCGTCGTCGACTGGATGAAGACCAGCCGTCTGAAGCTGAACTCGGACAATATGGAGGTCCTCATCCTCTGCTCCAACCCTTCAGCCTGGGATGACTCCCGGTGGCTGACGGCACTGGGGGCAGCCCCGACACCCACCGACCACACACGCAACCTGGAAATCATCCTCGACTCAACGCTCTCAATGACCAAGCAAGTCCACGCCATCTCCTCCTCCTGCTGCTTCAACACCCTCCGCATGCTCCGCAAGATCTACAGATGGATCCCGACAGATACAAGAAAGACAGTTACCCAGGCCCTCGTCAGCAGCAGACTCGACTACGGAAACGCCCTCTACGCGGGAGCCCCGACCAAGCTCATCAAACGACTAAAACGCATCCAAAACACCTTGGCATGACTGATCCTCGACGTACCACGCCACGGCCACATCACCCCCCACCTGAGAAACCTGCACTGGCTCCCCCGTCAACAAGAGGATATCCTTCAAGCTCCTCACCCAAGCACACAAGGCACTCCACAAGACCGGCCCAGACTACCTCAATAGACGGCTCTCCTTCTACAACCCCAACCGCCAGCTACGCTCTGCCGACCTCTCACTCGCCACCGTCAAGCGCATCCTAAGAACACCGGTGGGAGATCCTTCTCCTACCTCGCCGCCAAGACATGGAACACCCTCCCACTGAGCCTACGACAGACCCAAGACCTGCTAACCTTCAGGAGGATACTCAAGACCTGGCTGTTCGATCAGGAGCCCCCCCCCCTCAGCGACTTGAGACCTTCGCAAGTGTTTGCTATGTTGAAGTTGTGTTAAGATTCATACTTTTAGTGAATACTTTTTCAAATGAGAAATCTATTCTGTACATGATTACATTTCAATCTTACTTTGTTTGTCCAATTCGGTGCACCCTGCCAATAGCCTGCAGTTCATGGGCTGGATTCAAGATGGGCTCCACCAGCAGAACATGAGTAGCTTCAATTATGTTAAGCCCATTGGAGCCAGTATGCAGCGGCAGCAGCAAAATGTTGATGTTTGGATCATACTTGAATGCGGACAGATTCTCCTGGGAAAATAAAAATGAGCTTGAGATTTTTGAATATGAAAAATATGTATTTCAATCAGGCAATTTACGCATCATAGTAACATTGATTAGCTTACTCTGGAGGTTTCTTCATAGCACCATACTAAGAAGACCAATATATCTGTGACATGAGGCACCTCATTCCCTGATCCCTGATTCACAAATTCACATAGCATAGCAATGAACCCTGATCCAATGAGAATAGCAGAATGCACTACAATGGAAAACGTAGGACATACTGCATTCTTTGCTATGAGTTAATTCGCTATAGGTGAAAGAGCGAGTGAAAATAGTGGCTGTCGCCATGACAGTCTCAGAAAGAATTACATTTGCCCGTGGAGTATTGCTGAATACCAACACCATTTAGCTCATGTGAGATAGCTGAGCAGGTATGAAGGAACAGCAGGGAGTGAAGCCAGACAGAGGTAATGATGTAACCAGACAAAAAAATATGTATCTTCTGCAGTATGACAATGACCAAGTTTGGAAAACTTCTGAAGAAGAGCAGCCAAGAGGCCTAGCTGCAGACAGCAACTTGACATCATAGTGCTACCCCCATATGTATATTGAAATGACACACTGGCAGTCAAAATCCATAATGTGTGGATTTCTTCTCACTGATTAGGTATTTTCCGGGAAAAATAAAAACAAGGACACAAGGTACGTCTCCAAAACAATAATTTCCCTTCAGGAAGGCCAAACATTAGGTGATGTCGCTGGAACAGTGAATGAGTAACAAAATCATAAACAATAAAACATTTGGAAAAAAAGTCTGCCTGAAGGCATTATGCGACATCAATTAACTACAGAAACAAAGAAGGGAGGGGTCTCAAAATCCCAAGCATTTTCCATGGCTCCAGTAAAAACTGCTGAACGGAATTACGCCAAATTTGGCAGATTGGTATGCAGATTGAGCTGTTTGTGATTTGGTGTAAATCAGTTGAATAATATTTTAAGAAATTAAGGTTTAAAAATATTTTTATATGTGGATGGTTGGTTCCAAGAGAGGTTTGCAAGAGTCTCGCAACAGCCCCAATTTCAAAATGGAGCATCCTGACTGGCCCAGGGAGCTTTTTTCCCTTGCGCTAAATCGCTCATGCAGGAGTCAGACTCTTGTGGGAGCATACGCTCTGATTGGCTGCCATCAACATCAGGAAAATGTTGCTGGCAGCGATTACAAGGCCAGGGGAGTGAATCCCATGTCGTGAACTTAAAAAAAAAAAGAAGTGATATATAGGGGCTGGGTAGGGACACCCTGACCTCCCTAGGCCCCCCATGGGAGGGTGGGGCGGGACAGAAGGCCCTCATGGGAGGGGGCGGCATTGAGGACCCCCCTTGGGGCCAACATTGACGGGGGAAAAAAGGCAATTTTCGTCATGATCCCAGGGTCCTGTTTTATTAATATAGGGAGGGGGCCCCGCCCCAAGCCATAGTCAGCCCGGGAACCCCATCCCAAGGACCCGATTCATTAAATATAGGGGAGGGGTGCATGACCCCCCCCCCCCCCCTCCTGAGCCATATTCAGGCACTGAGACCCTACCCCTGGGGGCAGATCTACTAAATGTGGGTCACGGACGCAACCCCCCCCCCCCCCCCCCCCCCCCAATGCGGTCCCGGGAGATCTATGCCCTGGATCCAATGCTCCGCCCGCCCATTTTGTGAGCCTTCAAAGGCCCTGGGGACCCCACCCCCAGGGCCGTCACTTTTTTGAAAGAGGGAGGGAGGTGCAACCCCCCTGCCTCCTTCCTGAGCCTTCCCAGGCCCTGTGGCAAACCCACCCGGAGGCAACGAACCCCTTTAGCTGTGCATGGTCAGAGGTTGGCCGCGGGCCTGGAGTGCTTGGCCACAGGATCTGGCTAGGCCTTGTGGCCAAACCACCCAAAGGTAGCCAACCCCCGGCCCGAACAGGATGACAATCCCATGCCATGCACAGCCCTTGGCGTGCATGGTATAGGGTTGGACAACTTATTCAATATTAGTATACTCCCAGCTCACAAAAAGGGGATTGAGTAAAAAAGAGATAAACCCTATACTTCCGCCTCACTCAGAGGTGGGAAGAAGAGTAAAATCACTAATTGTCTTCTAAGTGCTCCCTGGAATACATTGAGCCCAATCTGACCTTTAGGAGTCAAGATGAACCTGATGATTAAGCATGCCACTACTCAGGACCGGACAGGCTACCAGGCGTTTTGGTGTGCTGCCAAGCTGGGGGCGGATCTCGTTTACGGGGACCTGGGTGTGCTTAAAAACGTTAGTTTTGCTTTGTTTATTCAGAGGCACACGCAGGTCCCCATCAACTAAATCAGCCCCCACCGCAGTGAAATCAGCCCCCAGCTTGGCAGCACACCAAAATGCCCGGTAGCCAGTCCGGCCCTGCCACTACTAGAGTGGGTGAGGGTTATAAATAAAAAAAGAGGTTTCTCCTCTTCAACCTCTGAGAGAGGCGGAAGTATAGGGCTTACCTCTTTTTTACTCGATCCCCTTCTTTTTTTAACTGGGAGGATACTAATTTTGAGGAAGTCCATTTCAATGGGAGTGTGTATCCTCTCGCCTTTCATTTGAAAGTATCTCTCCATCCTCTAAGGGTTTCTGAGGTACCTTCCACACACCCTACGTTTTGAATAAGGTTGGGCCATCCCTGGGGCCGGAACACATATAAGCATTAAGGGGACAGGTATTGCAGCCCCCTCCCTAAGCCTTAACAGGCCCAAGGGACGCCATCCCTGGGGCCAAATACTATTTAAAAAAAGGGGAGGAGACTGTGCAGCCATCTCCCGAAGCCTCATTAGGCGATGGGGACCTCATCGCCTAGGGATAAATTCAATAAATAAAGGGGACAGGGGCCAGAGGTCCCCATCCCCAAGCCTCATTAGGCCTGGGAACCCATCCCCGGGGCTAAATTGAATTTACAAAAAAGGGAGGCAGGCAGTGTACCCCCCCCCCCCAAGCCTTCAAAGGCCCACAGATGCCATCCTCCAAGGACGTATTTTATTAAAAGGGGGAGTGGGTCACCTCCCCGGGTTTATTGTGGCCAGGGGACCCCATCCCCAGGGGCCTTCTTTATTTATAGTTGGGTGCCCTGATGCTCACCTGGGGCAACCACCACACTGGGTGAAACCGGGGGAGCCCCAGGGCCCCTGCTGCTCTAGCCGGCTCGCTGCATGGTGCGGGACCCGGCATTTCTCTCGCAAGGAGGGAGTGGCTGCTTTGTGCATGCACCCTCCGGATGGGAGCACTTTGTGCAGGGAAGCATAACACAAGTCTGTTCCCAGCCTGCAGAAGCATTTTTAAAGCTTCAGCCAGCTAAGAGCAGACTGGTATGTTTGCGCGCCTTTGGAAGGAGATTTTTAAATGCTCCCACTAGACAGGATCAAACATTTGTTTCCCAGCCAGCAGTAGTGTGGGCAGGGTACCTACTGTGTCACGGGGTCGGGGGTCCTCTGGGCCTTTAAAGGCTCAGCGAGGTGGACCGTGTGACTCCCTCTCACTTTTGATAACTGTCACGCCTCCGGCGGATGGGACCCCATGGTCTTTATACGGCTTGGGGAAGGGGGCACTATGTCCCCTTCCCTTGTTTGTTCACCTGGGCCCTGGGGAGGCTGTCCATGGAGCCTCTCAGAGGCTTGGGAAGGGCCCCCCCACCCAAAGAAAAGGAAACATGCATCATCGTCCCTGGGTCCATGCCTACTCCTGGGGCTCCTAATAAAATAAGTGCGAAGCCCGGACTTCTTTTATTAAAATTTTTGGCCCGTGCAGGTCTAAGGGGTCAGGGCACCCTTAAGTCTTTAAAAAAAAGTTTTAGAACTCAAGACTTAGTCCCATGTCCTAAGATGACTGCCACCACTCCTGGTTTATTTGGTGACAGTCAATCAGATCCCAGCAGGAGATCGGACAGCTCTAGAAATCCCAGACGGGAGTGATATATCAAATTTTCTTAACCTTAAGTTTTCCAAAACTACTCAATGGATTTACACCAAAACATAGAAAGCATTATTTCTGTGCCAAGATCTAGCTTTCTGCCAAATTTGGTGTAAATCCGTCCAGGGGCTTGGACTGTAGCTATGTCTAAATTTCCTATGGAATTCCTATGCAATTTCTCAGCTCCCGCTTGACAGATCATCCCAAAACTTTCTATGAGCAAACTAGTCAAAAAAGTAGCACATTTTTGTAATGTTTCGTGAAGATTCGTCAAACGGCACCAAAGTTATTAGCAATACAAAAAAAGCATTTCCTATGGAAACGCAATCCCAACTATAACTACTCAGTAGTGACTGCCACTGGGTAATGTATATATGTATGCATTTATGTAACCCCATTCCAAGATAGCCACCATCTATCCTAATGAGTGTAAAAAACTCACAACACCAGAGTAGGTGGAGATGGGCAGCCTGGCATCTCCAGTTTTAATTTTTGAAAAAAGCATTGTCCAGTTCAACACAACTCTTACTCTGTAGTTCTACTCCCTGAAGATGGATGGCAACTCCATCGGAGTTTTAGAATTTAGGGACATAACAGGCCTTTGGGCTGCTATTTCCCTCCTCTCATGTAGGTAGTGTGAACAAATTCAATAAACTAGTTTCCACTTGTAACTAATACAGGACTGTAAAGTTGTGCCGCTTGGGGTTGACACAAGAAACTGTTCCTTTCTTTTCACTAAATTCAAAAGCAGAGCCACACCTAATTTCTTCAGAACCCCCCCCCCCACCTCAATTTTAGTTCTTATATCCACTGTTTCTTTGGTGGCCCCCACACTGGATCCCCAGCCATGAATGTGAACACTACGCTTTCGCCTTGCACTGGGGCAGTGCACAAATAGGGCAGGTGCAAAAAGTGTCTTTGTTTGCTAGGAGACACCTGCATGCATGACAAAAACGTTCCAGCCATGTAGAGTACATTAATGTTACCAACATGTGCCAGAGCACTTCTCATACAGTAATGTGACAGTCCCACATGCATCCTACATACTCTTGCTACGTCTCTGTGCTGTTCTTCAAAGTACTGAATGTGTGTGGTCGCATCTCACATTGCCAAGTGATGGGCATGCATGCCTGCTCAGAATCTTGAACTAGGTTCTTGTAACATTCTTCCCTCAGCGACTCTAGTGCCAATGGCTTCGCCTTAAATCTGCTTATCCTCTCGATGCTGGCTGCTTATGCAAACTGAGAGGGAATGGTGCCTTTTGCTCACACTAGATGCAGGACGGCAGCTGTTATTGCTATAAGACAATCACGAAAAGGCAAGAAATGTCCTTTCCTGGCACAAATTTGTTTCTTAAAGTATTGAGGATAATATATTAACACAACAACACAGCTATGCACAAGCCAATCAACAACAAAACAAAATAACACAACATTAATACAACAATACATACAACACAATGCAAGGGCCTCACAAGGAACCAAAATAACAGATTGACACACCAAACACAGAGCAGAACTACAATAGCACAATACAAAACACTTCAAAGAACCCACAACACGAGGCAAGAACACAACACACCCACAATAACAGTGCAACACAACAGAACAAAACAAAACATGATAGACACAACATGAATCACTAAAACAGCACAATTACACCAGACAAAAACACTATATATTTGAGCATGTCACAAAACATCATAACAAAATGCAATACAGAACACAATAACCTTAAGTCTGCACACTACAAAAACAGAATAGCAGAACTGTACCAATACAGCAACACTACATAAAAACAATTAAACAATGTGAGGCAACACAACAACGGAATTGTTTTCTATATGTTGATTTGTGTTTTTGTGGTGTATCATTATTTAATATTTTTACTGAATTGTGGTTGTGTTGTGTGTTGATAATATGATATGCAATTGTGATGGTGTGTCTGTTGTGTTGCTTTGTGTCTATGTATTATTGCATTGTTTTGAAGATTCAGCTGGGATGTATTGAGTATTTAAAAAAAGCAAACTATAGGCAGGCCTCTGTGCTGCCGACCTATTGTGTGTGTTTATGAAGGAAAGACTATGGCAATCTGTATGACTGCTTGCTATAGGAAGGTAATGTTATGGGGAATTGCGCTGTGGTGTGTTTTTGATGGACTACAAATAATTTTTTGCTTACATCTATTGCTGAATGTGACAGGTTAGGATGGGTAAGATCTACCAAAAACTGGTGTAATATGAGCATCCTTTGGCACGATGGTGGCCACTAATAGCATAATGAATGTCCATAACATAAGGGTGGTCGCTGTCTGAACACTGTGGACGTCCATCAAATGATGGAACTGAATTCTGGCGTAATGACCCTGCAGCCCAGTCGACGGGATCCTCGATGAGGTTGCAGGCACTCACATTGCAGCTTCACTGCATGTCGGAACCGGTGCATCACTTCAGCTGTGTGACGCATCCTTGAGGCAGATCCTCGTAATGCTCAGCAAACCAGAATTTAAGCTACTTTGTTCAGCGGTTAATATACGGCTGATCCCTTTGCTGGGGCAGCTGTATTGGTACAGAGGTTGCCCTCTGCTGGACGGCTAGTCTTTAGCGCCTTGATGCCCTCGAGTGAATGTTGTGCTCTATAAATTTCAAATCAAATCAAAAATACAATTAACTGGGTCCCTGTAGACGGCTTGAGCTCCATCGCGGTTGGCCTAAACTTTGTGACTTAGTCTTGGTTGGGTACAACCAGACACCCACAGTAGACACTTTGTGCTTTCTGGGGCCATTTTCACTAAAATCATTAAAATTGAATATCTTTGATGCTACTGATTGGATGTTTGTCATTTTGGTCTTGTTTTATGTATTAAAAAGTACTCTATTGTTCTAATTTGGTCTGGGATCTTTTTTGTGTGTGGTGTTGTCACTTTATTACCGTTTGAAGTGTTGCACAAATACTTTACACATTGCCTCCAAGTTAAGCCTTACTGCTCTGTGCCAAGCTACCACATGGTTGAGCACAGGTTAATTTAGGGTTTGGTGTATGCCTCACCATGACAAGGATTGTGGTTGCTGATTGACTAAGGCTCACATCCCAGTAAACCAACAATCACATTTATCACACCCTGCCATTATTGTGGCAAACCCAGACAAATGGTGGTAGTTCTTGCCAGAATGTGGACATCCAAGGCATCTTCATGACCGCCAAGAGCACAATGCTAGCCACAGCCTATTGAGATATTTCTTAAAATACTGCTGACACTTTAGCATAATGGTGTCCATGCCCAATTGATGCTTACGTTGGCATAATCATGGTGTTAATTATTTATAAAAAAGAAAAGTTTCTTTCCCAAATGGATGGTAATGATTATATATATATATATATATATATATATATATATATATATATATATATATATATATATATATATATATATATATATATATATATATATATATATATATATATAAAAGGAAAAGCACTTTGTTTTCCTTAAATAACCCTCACCCACCAGGATTGCACCTTGGTGCAAGCTTCATCATCAGGTTCTTCCCGTCCCGCTGCGGAACGGGGCGTGCAGTGATCAAGCTCCTTTCAGGGAGTGAAACACATCATGGGGGACATTTGTCTCAAATAACAATGAAATAAAACTTTAAAACTGCTTGCAGAACTTTGTGCAGTGGCCCGTTATTGAATCTACATCTTGTGGAAGAAGTCCGCACCTGTTCAGTTCCGCCTTGTAATTGGCGGTCAGGAGCTGCAACTTTGATAGATATAGATATATATATATATATATATATATATATATATGTATGTGTGTATATGTATGTGTGTATGTGTGTATGTGCGTATATATATATATATATATATATTCCGTTACTCCTTTTCACCATCCGTCGCTCCTCTTTACCTCGGGTGCCTCCTTACCGCACGGTGAGATGCGTAATACTTTTAACACACACGGTCCACACTCCAAGGTCCGTTACACAATTAAGGGCACTCACAGCAATTTCTCCGTCGTTTTCAAACTGCCATAGTTTATTATTTCTGGCGCTGCACAATCATATCAACAAACGCGTTTCGGCGTTCCCGCCTTCGTCAGTGTCGATAGATACTCGTTTTCAAACAGTTTAAATACAGGACGCATAACTGCATGTTAATTGAGCTCGCAGAATACTGTTTGAAAAACAATATTTTTCTATTCCTAGGACAGTTATACTTGCAACAACAGGGGACCGCGATGGGCACGTGCTTCGCCCCCAGCTACGCGAATCTTTTCGTGGGCTGGTGGGAGGAGCACGTGGCCTGGGCGGATACCAACAAGGAATGGGTGGAGAAGATAGTGCTATGGACGCGCTACATTGATAATCTGTTCATTGTGTAACGGACCTTGGAGTGTGGACCGTGTGTGTTAAAAAATAAATATATATATATGTATTATATATATATATAAAAACTCCTCCAAGAAGAAGAAAAGGCCTCAGCAGGGGAAACGTGGGAAGCACTTTTATTTCGAAACACATGTCATGGCGATTCTAAAACACCCGCCGTGGCGAATGCATTTCGGCGTCTTTGCCTTCTTCAGTGCCGGGGGTGTGTCAATCAAGATGCAGGTGTGTGTTCCGGATTAAGTATCCTGCCCCATCCTGATTCGTGAAGGACTGCTCCGCCCCCAAGGTGAGTACCAATCGCCTATACCTCCTTCCAGCCGCCTCATGTATGGCTCCTACAGCTCCCAGCATGCCTTGTTCAATACTGGCAGGTATTGCGGGGGGGGTGGATCAGTGCTAAATGGAACCCCAAAGTCCAAGTGGCCCAAAACGAAGTGCTCCCTCGAGTCCCAAAACCGCATCAACCACCGTGCCACAGGGATCCTTTCGGCAGGGGCAAGGCTGGAATTCCACCTCGCCCAACGTGATGTCGAATGACTTCAGAACCGCCCCATCTCCTCCCGGGCCTGGAGTTGGGCCGTGGTCATTCCTGTACCCAGGATTCAAGAAAAATCCACCGAAGCGGAGACCAGCGAGTCCAAAGCCTCTTGATGATGCGGGGGCCTCTTAAGCGCGACCCTGGAACTCGCGCTGCAATTGTTTCCGAGAAAGTCCTCCAAGAAGAAGAAAAGGCCTCAGCAGGGGAAACGTGGGAAGCACTTCTATTTCAAAACACATGCCATGGCGATACAAAAACACCCGCAGTGGCGAATGCATTTTGGCGTCTTTGCCTTCTTCAGCGCCGGGAGTGTGTCAATCAAGATGCAGGTGTGTGTTCCGGATTAAGTATCCTGCCCCATCCTGATTCATGAAGGACTGCTCCGCCCCCAAGGTGAGTACCAATCGCCTATACCTCCTTTCAGCCGCCTCATGTATTGCGCCTACACGTCGGTTTCCAACCATTCGGCTCCTTTTGCTGTCACGGCGTTCTATGAACGGTGCGGTGCCTCGCAACCGAGCCAGGTTGCTAAATATTTTCCACACTTTTCCCTAAAGGAAATAAATAGGTCGCACTCCAACTTCCGTAATTCCAAAGCTTGTGCTTCGATTTATTTATCAATTATCAAACATGCTTTTTAGCATGAAAACAAAACCACCAACGTTTCGGTCTCAGCCGAGACCTTGTTCATGGTGACGCCCTCTGTTTTTTCACAGTTTTAAAACACTAAAACACATCATTTCCTGTTTGTTTCGGTTTCAAGGGCATTATGGTAGTTGTAGTATATACATTGTTACATTTATATTTTTTGCTTTATATTTACAGTTTATAGTCACACCTTATGTACATTCGTTATATGGCGTTCTTTTGCCGAATATACTCCCAAGTTGTCAACCTTATTTTTAAACAAAACATTATTCTCCTCTGGTGGATTAACACATTCTCAAGCTTAAATTATCGAGCTTTTTCAGATCATGTCATTCTCCAGTGGATTTATAAATCAATTCAGTATGCTTGTGCTTGATTTCTCACAAATTTGTGCAGTTTTTTAGTGACTATGTACAAGATCAAGAACCACTTTGTTTTTCCTAAAAACAAGATTGTTAAAAAAGAATAATTTCAGTTCATCTCACTACAACTAATTACTGGAGGCTTCAATTTTTCAATACAGTTCTGCTGCACGTACAGTGTCCTTCATAAATTAATATAGAGTTCCTCACTCTGGTTTAAACCATGGGGGGGTCAAAGATCGCATATTTAAAATATGCTGTGATTCCTTCTGACTTAATATCTTTTCTCTGTCATTTCCTCTTATGTGTTTTTTAACCATGTCAATTCCAAAAAACTGCAAAAGTTTCCAATTTCCATCCGTTTGCATATGCTTAGCAACTGCATTTCCACGATCTTTATGTTTAGTTGCTCTGACATACTCAAGGATACGCTTTTTTAGTTCACACTTTGTGCTCCCTATGTATCTTAAAGGGCATGGACACTCTAATATACAATGTACTGACTTTTGCACGTGATTAACTCCTCAATTTTCCACATTCTTCCATCCGCTCTTTTTATTTCCTGGGTGTTTTTAGCAATTTGACAGACTTTACAGTTATGACACTTCTTGAAACCTTTACTGTGTAACCATTGTTTATTTTTCTCCTTTTGGAAATGACTTTGATTTAAACCATCTTTCAAATTTCTTGCTCGTTTGTATGTAATGTTTGGAGCATTTCCCATCAGTTTTCCTACTGTGTTGTCGAGCTGTAAGATCTTCCAGTTCCTTTTCAACACATCCCTGATTTGTTTTGATTCCTTGGAGAAAGTTGTTATGAATCTTGTTGGTTCCAATTCCAAGGATGTTTGGTCATTTGTTGATTTTGGCTTCAGTAGATCTAATCTCTTCATTTTGTTAGCTCTCCCAGCCCGTTTCAATTATTTTCCTCGCATAGCCTCTCATTTAAAATCTTTTTGCATACTGTTTTTCATCCACTCGTCCGGTTCTGAACAAATTTGTCTCTATCTCAGGAACTCTACATATGGAATATTTTGGAAAAGACTTTGTTGATGAAAACTTCCAGCATGCAGAGTGGCATTGGTGGCGGTGGATTTTCTGTGCAATGTTGTATGAATTTCACTTTTTGTAATGTCAATTTCTGTGTGCAGAAATGTTACTCTTGTTTTGCTCAAATCATACGTGAACTTGAATTTTGCCGGTGTATCATTAAGTATCATAAAATACTCCTTGAATTCTTCTTCCGACCTATCCCAAATTATGAGTAAGTCTTCAATGAAACGTAACCATAGAACTATTTTGTTCAGGAATTTGTCATTATCTGATTACCATGCCCAATTTTGTTCCCACCACCCCATTGTGAGGCAGGCGAAACTTGGGCTAAAGGAAAAACCCATTGCAGTACATTTTCGTTGCAAAAAAACATCTTCGCCAAAAAGGAACACATTCTGTTTTAGGCATATTCCAATCATTTCCTCTAACATAATGTTGTGTTCAGTGAAATGAATATTGCGTTCTTTCAAAAAGAAATTACATGCTGCGATCCCAATTTCATGGTCTATATTGGTGTATAAGGACACCACTTCCATCGTTATTAATTTATATGATGGTTGCCACGGAATGCCAATCAAGTGTCTAAGCATGTCACTTGTGTCCTTTATGTACGATCTTAATTTAGAGACAAAAGGTAAAAGAAAAAAATCAATATAATTGGCCATTGGTTCAAGCAGAGATCCGATTGCCGATACTATCGGACCCCCTGGTGGTCTAGTGCGATTTTTGTGGATCTTAGTCAGGAAATACATCGTTGCCATTGTTGGATGTTGGACCGTCGGGTATTTCCATTCATCATGGTCTATTAATTCTTGATCTCTGCAATGTTTCAATTTTCCATCAACTGCGACCAGGTTTATTATGAGAAATTGCCAACAAATCCTACTGTCCAAATCAAAATCATAGTTGATGAAAAATTGAAACAATGGAGAGATCAAGCAAATAACTAGTGAACAAGTTACTTACCTTCGGTAATGCCATATCTGGTAGAGACAGGATCTAGCCGCAGATTCCTTAGTGTTGAATTATCCCTAGAGGCCAGACTAGATCCGGAAAACTTTCTACAGCAATACCTCAGTGCATCGGTAGAGGGAGTCGAGCAACTCCGTAATGACGTCGTCCACCAGAAGTGACAACAGTGTTCATATAAGCCCTCCCCTGTAATCAGATACTTCCATGTCCAATTTCTGCGCTCAAACATGGAGCAACTTACAGAAACTGCCCGAAACAGTGTGCCCAAAAAGAATCTTCTTTTAGAAAAAATGTTTTTAGCTAACTAAAAGTCACAAGTATATTCAGAAGGGATCTTGGAAAGGAGAGTAAAACAAATTAACAGAGAGGGGCGGTTGGTAAGTATCAGCGGCTAGATCCTGTCTCTACCAGAGAAGGAATTACCGAAGGTAAGTAACTTATTCATCTGATAGAGACATCTAGCCGCAGATTCTTTACCTTTGAATAGATACTCAAGCAATACGATTCCCGGAGGAGGATCTGCGAACTTGTCCACTATGGTCTGTGACCAGGACCAGCTAATCTTTATACACATACACATACACATATATATACATATATATATATATATATATATATATATACACACACGTTGGGAGAATCCCCAGAGGGTTCCGTATCCTTGTGGCACCCACATACGAGAACCCTGACCCAGAAATGCTGCGTGACTATGCAGAGAACAGCGCAGTCGTCAAAAAGAATGCTGCAAATCCTAATAAAATATGCTGTCAGTGACCGCAGAGTAATGCTAACTAAAATAGAAGCGCTACTACAGGAACTAGAAAAATGTGATGATCAGGAAGAAATCAAAAAGAAACTGGGAGAAATGACGACCAAACTAACAAAACATGAGGATTCAATTAAAGAGAGGAAAGCCATTACATTCCAAAGAGATAGGACCGACTACATGCAAGGGAGAGTGTACATGTTTTCTAAAAAAAAATCGAAAATATTCGTAGGCAACAGTTGTCAGCCACAACGGGAATGCAGGCAAGGGGGGCGGACCCAAGCGCCTCTGAGCTCAGTTCCGAAGTAGAATCCGAAACAGAGTCAATAAACAACAGTACACAAGGACGCAAAGTTCCTGATGTAATAGAGGAATTTGTTTTTTTATGCTTACAAAGACTTTTGCGCCTCCGACCACGTCCACCACGCCAAGACCAACAAAAGGGTACAAACAAGGCGCAACAAAAGGACGCAAGCGAAAAACCAGACGCTGGGGCAAGCAATGCACAAACAACAAAAACCAAAAAAACAACCATACAGAAGGAACAAACGCATATAATGCGAGAACGAAATGGTGACAACAAAGACATTGAAAACACAGTCATTAACCTTACGAATATGGAATGAACAGAAATAGAACGGAAAACACTAGCTCTGGGCCTCACCTACTGTGAAAAAACGAACTTTGAATATTCCCAAACCAGGATTGATTTTTTTCCAATATGTCAGGAAATTGAAATTGAAAAAATACTTTTGCAACAGAGACAACACCACCGATAACCTGTCCATCAGTGAATATAATAGCAATGACAATACAGCAACAGATGAATCCCTGCTGCAAGACCTGTTGGAAATGGGGAATGAGAACTTTGCAATGTCGAGTGATGGAACCTCGCTGGGTGGACAGCAAATAATAAACCACCCTATCTCCCCATTCAAGCCAAAATCTACCTACACCCCCATGATGCCCAAAGATGGGTTAGACATTTTTGCGGAAAATGTGATCAAGGACCTAAAAAATCTGGCACTGAAAGTAACAAAGAATTCTCAGAAACACACAACATCAATAGGACAATCTATAACAATGTCAAGGGCAAAATCAAAGAACGCCAAGATGTTGTGGTGAGGTGGTCAGATAAGGGGGGCAATGTGGTGCTGTGTCTCCTGGAGGACTACAATACAGAAGCTCACATACAACTTGGGGATAAAGAATGTTACTGCCGCATAGCCCCAACTGTCATTACAGGTGTCCAGGAAAAGTATCATAAATCGCTGTATGAGTGGAGAAATGCCAACCTGATCTCTAAAGCAGAATTTGAATATCTTAAAACTGACAATCCTGTGACCCCCCCAGCTATATCTTATACCAAAAATACACAAAAACGCCACAAACCCCCCAGGGAGGCCAATCATTGCAGCAATTGAGGGTCTGTTTGAAAGTACCTCGCGTTTTATTGACTTTTTCTTGCAACCCCTGGTATGTGAACTCCCTTCACATATTAAAGACACAGGCGATTTCTTGACCAGGGTATACGACATTAACTGGACAGATGACTGTGTACTAATGACTCTCGACGTGAACTCCCTGTACACGAGCATTCGACATAAAGATGGACTTAATGCTTTGCAACATTACTTAAACAGGAGGCCTACCGGCATGCATGAACATTCCCTGATGCTGTTGAATATGGCAGAATGGTGCCTTGAGAATAACGTGTTTATCTTTGATAAATTGTTCTACAGACAACTCCAGGGCACTGCCATGGGTACTTGCTTCGCCCCCAGCTATGCTAATTCGCATATGGGCTGGTGGGAGGAGCAAGTACTTATGGCAACCCAAAAAACTGCTATGATTGAAAATGTGGACATATATGTCCGTTTTATTGACGACATATTTGTTTTATGGCATGGGACACTGGAGAGTGCCGAAAAAGCAGGGGAGTTAAATGAAAATAATTTGAATTTAACTTTCACTTGCCATATCAGCAAGACCAGCATCCAGTTTTTGGACATAGAACTGTATGTTGAAAAGAATAGCCTACAAACCAGAACCTACAGAAAGAGCACCGCGGGCAATTCGATTTTGCACGCTGATAGTTTCCACCACAGCAGTGTAAAGGAGGGTATCCCCTACGCTGAATGCCTCAGAATGAGGTGGAATTGCAGCACAGAGGAGGGCCTTAGCAAGTCTACCAATGAGCTTTTCAGTAGATTACACAGAAGGGGGTACAAAACTGAGACACTAGTTAAAGCCAAAACTAGAAGTGAATCAGTTACCAGGGAAAACCTCCTTTTCAAAGGCAGAGAACCAAACAAGAAAAATTCAGCAGGAACCCCGAGACTTATCACAGGTTTCAATGCCTATCACAACACAGTGAGAAAAATACTACACAGGCATTGGAATGCAGTCAGGAACGATCCAGTACTAGGTCCCACCTGCCCGAAAGTCCCCACCATAAGCTATAGAAAAGCGAGGTCCATGCGCCAAGAGCTAGTGCGCAATGCACCTGCGACAACAAGCAATCAGACTTGGTTAAAATCCCCCAAAGGCTTCAGCAAGTGCAACAAATGCAAGGCTTGCAGACACAGTATTAACACCAAATCTGTCAACATGCCGTTTAGACAGACACCTTACACCATACAAGGGAACTACAACTGCAAGACTGACTTTGCAATATACGTCCCGCGATGCACATGCTCCAAAGTCTATGTCTGGAGCACTATCCACCAGGTCCACGTTCGCATTCTCCAGCACTTGAGGGCCATAGCGAACGATGATCAGACCTACCCAGTGGCACGTCAC